>NC_064442.1:5961590-6264621 GCF_023343835.1 Lagopus muta | reverse complement strand
GCTCCCACCTTACCACCCAAACTGTGGAAGGGGATCAAGCCATGCAGGGTAAACCAAAGCAGCCACATCCCCCAAGCCCAGCAGAGGAAGGCAGCAATCACTCCCAAAACACACACCTGGTTTCTCCACTGCCATCGTTAGATACAAAAACCCCACAAAACTCAAATCGCTGTGGTTATCACCATATGCTCCACATGCCCGGTTTCCAAGAAACAAAGACTCTGTAGAAGTTGAAACAACAGAGAGTAAAAGGATTATTAGCTAGCTCTAATTATACAAACTGATCTCATCCTCTTGTCATAAGCCTCTTTCCTGTGTCCGGAATCTATTTGTGTATCATAAAGACCAGTCTCCTGTAAATGTACAAGGGTCATCAGCACAGGGCGATTCATTTCACGTTTTACAGTACACACATATTGTCAACCAATCCACTTGTAACAAGATATAACTGCCCTCACTTGTCAATTGCTACTTGAAAATATTACTAATGGCAAACAGTAATTAAGATACCGAGTCCTAAAACCCAAGCAGCATTTTATAAGTAGCTACCATGTAGCTGTAATAAAATAAAAAGCACAGGCTCTATCTTCAGCTCAAGTAGCTACATCCTAATAAAGTTAAGAACTAACAGTCGACTTGAATTATAGTGCAGCATGTACGCAAAAGCACACGTATGTTTATACTCAAATTAAGTCCTCCAACAGGTTCTGGGGCAGCTGTTTCACGTAGGCACAAAACATTTATCTCAGGCTCAAGTATTAACTGCCAGAAATCCTTAGCAGACCTTCTGGGTGCCTCTTCAAATGAGCAAAATTCAGCTGATAGCCTTTAATACACTGCGTAGCTAGAATACACATGATGGGAGTCTTGAAAAATGTACATCATTGACCCACTCCCAGCAACTAACGGAGCCCTCTGGTACTCATTGCCAGTGAGAAAAAAGCAGAGTTACAGTTTGTAAGACACAGCATTAAGTATGCAGCATGCAGGGAAGGTATCACAAAAAGCAAAACCCAAAGCAACAGAGTATCGCATCTCTAAAGCAGAGATGACAGAGTACACATAGAAATCTGAAAATTAAATTAAAAACAAAATCAAACAAATTCAAATGAGCACAGATCCTACACAATATCACCACCTCACCCCCTGCGTCCAATCCCTTTGGCAACTAGCCCACAAGCAATAAAGTAAGTTTTGCAAACAGACATCCAGCTTTGCACCTGAGATCGTTGCTTCCAGCAGCCCTCACAAAGCAAGCTTTCAGGCTGGCCCCTCAGGAGCCCAATGGGTTAATGCCCACAGGTTGCAGTCACACCAGTAAATCATTTATTACCCCAGCTCAGGGACAAGCAGCTATGCAGAACCAGGAGCCCACGCTGTGCAGCTGTTCACCAGCCAGGCAGTTCTGCACAATTACGTTATAACACAGGATTAAATTTGGGGAGTGGAAGTGCATCCCTTTATTATTGATATTTCTTGGGTTTTTTTGTTTGTTTTTCATCAAGTTATGCAGCTATTTTAAATGTTACAGAATTCATTAACATGAAATTCATTAGGCAGTAACCATGAATGAAATGAAGGGATCATCATTACAAGCACAGTTAGGGAAACACTGGACCAGCAGCCAAAATGAGGGAAGGCTTTGAGGAATAAGGAAAGCTGCTCCTAAACTCAAGTTTAGTTTTTTTCCTAGACCCATCAGAGAACACACATCTGAAAGCAGTCGTGGTGCAGATGTTGGTTCCCAGAGGGCCAGGTAAACAGCACTCACTGCCCTGGCACTGGAAACCTTTGCACCTTCCTTTCCAGCAGGCACTGCTCAATGCATGCTCCTGTGCTCCAGAAATTAACAGGAAGTTAAGAAACTACTCAGAAGGGTGATGAGGCACTGGAACAGCTTGCCCAGAGCTGTGATGCCCCATCTATGGCAGCCAGGATGGATGAGGCCCTGGAAAGCCTGATCTGGTAGCAAATCAAACAGCAAACCACTTGTCTTACACAGAAACTCATGTATTGCATTCCTCCACTAGCCATGTGCAGCACATCCAGCTAATGATCTGAACTCATGATAGATGCAGGGACCAGCCCTCTGACAGCCACATCCTCAAAGGAATGCTTTCCCAATAGAGGTTTCATTCATAATTTCACCCATGATTCTAAGACAATTATTTTTTTTCCCTCAAAAACAGCAAACAGGTACAACACCCCTACCAACCCCATCTAAAAAAAAGGAAACCAAAATAATCACAATAAATGCTTGTCTCTCTAGCACAGCAGCAGCTTATGATTAATCCACCCAGCTGTTGCTATAACACTGCCAAATGATTTGGGCCCAGCATTGTTAACCACACTGCTTTGCACCAGTCTTCTTGGGCATAGCCATGGAAAATGTGAGACTCCACAGAAGGTAAACAGGTTACACACACAAGAGGAGAAAACAACCCTCTGACAGAGGCCAAGCACTGCAAGCACCCGTTTCCAAAGAAGGCTCCCGCAGTTTCTTTGCTTTAGGCTAACAGTTTTTTTCCAACTTAAGTATTTTTGGAGAAAACGACTATAACTGCATGAGACACAACAGTTCCTGACGGTCCTACAGAAGCTACACGTCATCCACAAGTCAGATCCATACCCTGATCTGGTTCACCACATTGAGAGGCTATGGGAACTGAAAAAGCAGCACTGAACGCACACCTGGAGCACTGCAGGACGGAGCAGGAAGCTCATGGGGCTCACAAGAGGCTCACAACGAGCCACGCTCCCCTGGCAGGAGCCCTGTGTGCCCCAACTCCCATCCCCAGCAGCTTCTGGAGAAACCCTCAGGCTGAGAACACCAGAACCACCTGTCTACCCCCAGGGACAGGTGCACAGTGCCTTAAAACAATAGGGAAGAGCAGCTGGTGCCTTAAGTGCTATGGACTGTTTCACACCGTGGCACACACTCAATGGAACAGTGAGAACACATACAACTGCAGTATGAATCAAGTTGTGAGTTCACTTGTGAGACACGTAGTCTCCAATGTAATTCTTCACCAGCACCTTCAGCACTCTTCATACCATTCAATACCATTCTACTTTTTTCTTTTTTTTTTTTTCCCCTCAAATTTGCTTGTCATAATGCTTTAATATCCTCATCCCCCCTTGCCATCCAGCAGGTAAGCTAGGCAAACCCGTTCCCCAAAACACATCGCCTCAGCATTCGCTTGTACCCAAGAGCTGTCAAAACATGCGAACTTACTTGAACTGCATGAAGCAGCACCAACAGTCCGAGATGTCCTTCCGGGCCTTCCCCCAGTGAGCATAGAGCAAGACTCGAGGTTCAGCTCCTGCAAGAGAAGAAGGAGGAGTCACTGGGGTGCAACAAGGCCTGTCCTGAGAACGTACACCCGCCCCACGCCTGGGGTATGGAAGCCATCCACCAACCTGTGCCTTGTGGCCAGACAGAAGACAGTAGCCTCTGAGTGCAGCCCTGGGCAGAGGCCTGCTTCCAGGCTTATATGAGGGCAGCATGAAACCCATCTGTGGGTCTGGGCTTGATCCCGCCCTGTTCCCCTCCACAGCACAGATGGGTTGGTATCTGTTACCCTTACCTTGAACATGAAATCCTGCAAATTCATCCCCTTACACCTATCTTAATCCCTTCAAAGTAGTTGGGTACCCTCATTATCACAAGGCACTTTAGAGAAGACAAAAGCACACAATACAAATTGATGGCCAGCGAGAGTTGGCTGATGAAGCCCATAATCTACCAGCAATCCTCTGCCAAACCCTGATGGGCAACCTGCGCTTCTCCACAGGCAGATTTCCTGCCCCAGCCCCAGGGCTAAGCCTGCCCTATGGAGCACACCTGGAAAGAGCAGTTAAAAGGACTGAATGGCAAGTCAAGAAAGAGTAGGGGTTGTGATTTTGTGTATTAAATGTTGTGTGAGAGATTGGATTACATAAATGATAGTCACTGAGGCCCCTCTGACCACCGTTTCATTGCCACACCAGCAATGTTTGTGGGTAGGCACGCAGCACCCAACGAAGCACAACGTGCCACTGCTCTACCAGAGACAGTGCCCCTACACTGTCTGCACAGCCCAAAAGCACAATTACAAGCACTTCAAGGATAACGGCAAGTGGCAAAGCTTGCTAGCAGCTAGAAAAACGATTGTGCTCCGTGAATTGACTGGAGAAGGTAAAAGCTGGCAGATGGAGCATTGCAAAACAAGCCTCCTTCATTCAGCCACAAAGGCACAGCAGAACCTGAATGCTGCCACATCAGTTGTACACAAAGTTTTTTGTCAGCACTGTTACTAAAATTTCCCTTAATTCTGCTGGTGGGCTCCTGCTGAGGGACAGCACTTTGCAAGGCATCATAGGACACTGCAGGCAGAAAAGGGTTTTTTCCATATACACTTCAGCACAGACTATTTCAAACTGGAAAAAGGAAAAAAAACTTACCCTCTTGTTCCTCTTAAAGCAGCAAGGAAAAGAGGGGAAAAATAAGGAGCCCATGACTCCTTGTTCTGGTATCATATTTCTAAATTACATTTCCATGGCAAAGTACTGAGCTGAAAGAACTACCTGAACTCTCCAGTACCAGGCAAAGGAAGCAAACCTCCTCTGGATTCATTAACCAGTAAAAACCTCCCTCCCAGTCCGAAGCAAACAGACTGGAACTTCCCTCCAGCATTCCTGCAGAGCTGCTTTCAGGACCGCACGTTAAAGCGTGGTCACAGTTTGATAAGGCGATGATTAACTACGTTAAGTAAGAAACATTAACCCAAGGCTCCTGGTAGTGATCCCACGCTGATCAGAGTGTGTGATGATCAGCAGCTCTCTGCAAGGCATTCAGTACAACTGTGCAGCGGTTTCACTTGTTTGTGAGGCTGATAACTTGGCTTTCAATACCACAGAGCTTCAGCAAGCTTTACTGCTACTCCTGAAAGCTGGCAAGCACTATGGGCAGAGATAACACTGGTAAATACACAGTGAGTGTGCAGTGAATCACTGCAGGTTTTTCACTGTACCCATTAAGGAATGAGGGTGTGTATATGGAGGCACACATGCAAAACTCACTGGGATGTTTATGACTTGGAAAGTATTAGCAAGTGGAGAATATCAACCAGCTTCACAATAAGACATTACTCTTTTGGGGCTTTCTGTTCGAGTTCATTCTGGAGGAGTTTTCAGTTTAGCACAAGCAGGTGCGAAGAATATTAACAAGCCTTAGATTTCTAGTTCTGTATGTGAAAAGCCTGCACACTCTATAAAGCTGTCCAAATCAAGGAATTAACTGCCCAAAGGTTTCTCCTTTCCATAGAAATGCATCGAGATAACTCCTGCATGTGTAAGTAGACTCATTTTAGAAGGGTTTCCCCATATGGGTTTCTCCTCATCCTCTACTGTGAAATAATTTCCCAGCACTTACAAACACAGACATCGCCTCTCTTATGTGCACCTTAAAGAATAGACTTAAACATCTTAAAGAATAGAAAAAACAATTACATCCTATAGCTGTGTTTATACTGCTTAACAAGGAACAAAACACAAAATCTCTTCCACATCATTACAGGAAGATGATGACATGCAGTTAAGCAAAGTGGTTTGCCCATGCCTACCCTGCCAGGCAGCAACAGCACAAGGAAGAGATCTCAGTTCAAGCAAATCTCTTTCCACAGCAAATTCTCTAGGCTAGGACAATAGGAAAAAGTTTAAAAGTATATTAAATAGGGGGGGGGAAAAGTTTATTGAAGGAAAATAGCTGGAGATAAAATCTCTTTTCAAGTTTTAACTAGCATGTACAAATATATGCTGTTTTCTATATTTACTTGCAAACATCATCAGTTATAAAAGGCTCCTACACCTCTGTCAGCACTCCTCCATTCTGACCCATAACTCTGAGGGATTTCTGCCCAACAGGGCCCACAGTGACACTGCAAGTAGCACAACATCTCACAGTGCTCACTTAACATAAACGGGAATATAAAGAAAAGTCCCTTTGAGACTCGCCTTTACACAATGTGTTCCACTTGAATTTAATGAAAAAGAGAAAAAAGATCTTATTCATCAGGACAGAACTGAGGGCTGATTTCCTGCGGTCCCTCTCCCTTCATACTGAGATGGCAAATGCAGAATTTGCCCATCAATGCTGAGTGATGAAATGTGCTGGTGGATAAGGACAGCATTATGGCTATCTACGTTCTTAAAGAGAGAAGGTAAACAGTGCTGAGGAATGGGATAGTTACATACCTAATTATCTTAAAGAAAAATAAATAATAAGCCCAATAACTTAAGGGTGATCTACATCTTTACAGGCAGAGGAGCCAAGCGGCACAAGTACTCACTACTCATTCATAAATGAAGTCAATGTCAGGGGCTGTAAACACAGCAAGATAGAGTTGTCTGCATCTAAAACATGTTTAGGAGCAGACAGCTGGGGCATGGAGAGCTGAAAGGTGGGCAGGGACCAGCAAGGCTCTCCTGAAGGTTCAGCACAACCCAAGCATGCAGACCCCAGGGTCTCCAGTGCTCAGCTGCTGCTTCTACAGAGCCAAGTCAATCAGAGAGCTCCCAAAACACAGCCATCACACAGAAACCACTTCCTACTTGTTTTTTGTTGTTGTTGTTTTTTATTTTATTTTTCCCCTGAACAGAAATCCAATTTCTTCTTCTGAGAAGCACTATACAGTTTGTTGGTTTTTTTCCCCCCCCTGCAAACTGATTGTTTTGACACATAAAATGAGTTTTCTCGCCATCTGTTTGTAATTGCCATAACGAAGCTTTAGCAAACTCAAAAAAACAGCATCAAGAACAGGGCAGTAATGGTCTGGGAGATGAAATGCTGATTATTTGGGATTATTTCATATGGCTGGGATCTTTTCATAGCCAAGTCACCCAAACAAACCTCTGCAGTATTTCCAGGTTTTGGCTGTTGCATGCTACGAAATCTCCCTATAATTACATATCAAATGACATCAAGGAAAGCTCAGTCACTGGATCCATGTCTGCATGCTGCTACCTCGTTGCTTTTAATACATAGCCTATATACAAGCATCATGATATTCACACTACAGGAAGTCCTCTCCCTGCCTCTACTGGGCTTCCAGGAGAAGCTGGCTCACAAGACCTATTTTTGGAAGTTGGTCTGAGCTTTGCTTCCTAATTCCTTAGGGAAGGGAGCCTGGACAAGGTATTCCACATGCTATGAAGCCACCTTCACAGCACCAACTTCTTCCCCACTGACCACAGGGAAAACCAAAGGTCCCACCAAAGCTGGACAGGAGCCCAGCAGCCATGCAATTCAGTGGGACAAAACCATTTGCTATGGCTATGGACACACACGGGCAAAATAGATGTGAAAATAAAAGATCCTTTCCCTAAAATCTGCTTTATTTTGGACAGATGTAAAGGCAAAGAGGGTCCACGAACCACAGCATCACACTAAATGTTTACCAGAACAGCAGAGGGTTGAATGCAGCCATCACGTTTACCACACACACCAGGTTCCTCCAAAACCAAACAGCAACATTTTGTTTAGAGGGCTGGATCAAACTCGACGCCTGCACGAAGAAAAGCTAGGAATTTTAAAATAATAGTAAATAAATAAAACACAACTACATGCCACACCACGATTGCCATTCTGTAGACAGAAGCTATAAGGAAAAAAATGAAATGCATAATAGTGTTTTTCTGCCTCATTACAGTTCTCACTGATAGACCAAAAGGAAAATTAGGTCTCGCTATGGGTATTTCATCTCCTTTAAAATGATGTATGCCGCAGCATCCATCCCAAGTAGCAACTACTGTTTTCTAGATGGTCTTGTAGAGTAAGGACACAGCTGGCTATGGAAGACTTCAAAACCTACCTCAAGGAGTTTGGAATTAAATGTTAAGGTGTGCTGGACCTTAGCACTTCACTAAATCACCACAGCAAAGATCACCATTCCCTATGCTGCTGGGGAACTGTATTGGAGCGATAAGCTAAAAACCAAAGCAAACAGATGCAGTAACATCTCAAGCCCACTCAACCACTCCCAACAGACAAAGTCTTCAAATTCTGGTACAGATCTTTCTGCTTCTCCTCTATTTTTCCCTGAAACAGCCAGGCTTGAGGCAGCCAGGGCAGGCAACCTGTCGCCCTGCAGAGCACTGCGTGACCTCAAGAAAAGGAAGAACTGCTGCAAATGAGACACTGAGATAAATGAGGGTGGCTCATGAAGGTCAGCCGGCCAATGCCCTGATCAAAGCACGGCTGTGACATCATGGCAATGACATCAACCCTGTTCTCTCTCTGTTTCAAACTGTCACTTAATTGTGGTTTCTGTCTCAATTCTCAGTTGAGAAATGGAGTGAGAAAGAACTGCTTGGCCACTGGAAGTCAAAGTCATTAGCAGTTGTGAGGTACTCCAACTTGAGAAGAAAAAAAAAAGTGAAGACAGTAAACAGTGATTACTGTACTTAGAAACCTTCTGATAAGGATGGAAACATGCACATATTGCAACCAACTTCCTTTCTCTTCTTAAAGAAAGCTTATGAAAAAAATGGAGACTGACTTTTTACATGGTCTGATAGTGACAGCACAGAGGGGAATGGTTTTAAATTAAAAGAGGCAAGATTAAGGTTAGGTGTTAGGAGGAAATCTCTTCAGAGAGCAGTGAGCCCCTGGCACAGCCACTCAGAGAGCTATGGGTGCCCCATCCCTAGAGGTGCTCCAGGCAGCTCAAGGTTGGATGGGGCCCTGGGCAGCCTGAGCTGGTAGAGGGCAACCAGCCCACAGCAGGGGTTGGAACTGGGTGGGCTTTAAGGTCCCTTCCAACTCAAGCCATTTTATGATTCTGTGATTCCAATAGCACACACGCGTTGGCAAACGAACACAAATGAAATGCTCTTCTGCTGTGCTAGTACAAAGCAGCAAGTGCAAGCCCAGGCTGCATGCAGTTTTGGCTCCATGAACAAGGTCCCCATGCTCAGCCCATGGAGGCAGCAGCTGGGGTCTCTTCGCCAGGCTGTTTGCATATCAAACAGATTAAGTGCTGGGAGAGGAACAGACAGGCCCAGAAAACGCAGCAACCCGCCCAGGATGCAACCATCACCTCCCCACCCACACAACCACAAAGAGTGCCACCCAGCATCAGTGTCCCCACAGAGAATCAGAGTCCCCTGCCCATGGAGCAGCTGCTCAGAGTACCAGGCTGCCCGGGTGTGCCAGGCGCTGTAGGATTATGTTATTTCATTGCTCAAAACAACCTGTCACCAGAGCTACGTAGAGCTTAATTATATAAATAAGGAGATCTGTATAATGTTCCTAAACCAATAATGAAAGAGAAGGTCTAATGATGCAACAAAAATCTGCAACCCGGCGCTCAGATTACAGGCTGTTGCACAACAGCTCAAGCAATTCGGCACTGGCAGCTAGCTGCAGGGTTGTACTGGGGATGATGCTTTCCCAGAGTCAATCAGATGCACCCGCCTCCCCTGCACCAGCAAGGAAAGGGTGAATGGGAAGCACTCTGCTCTAGCAGCAGCACCATCCCCAGAGATGCTCCAAAGCAAACACCCACTGCATCCTCAGTCATGTGCCATATTTGCATCCAAAGGCTGTCCAAGCAAGAGAAGTGCTGCTGTTTCCAGGGCCAGGTCACATTACAGAGGTGGCATCGCCCAGCTCCAACCTGCTGCTTTATAACCACAGTGACTTTTGCACTGCTGGGTGATCTCGCTCCCAGTTGCAGCCCTATCTAAAAAAGCGTTATCAGCACTAGATCAACAGAGATATCACCCATCAACTGTGACAATAAATGTGGCAATTTAGCTATTTGATCAGCACTCACAGCATGAGCAGTTTACACGGAAGTGATTGTACGTATCCCAAGACAGCTGAGTGGGTTTTCTTTTCCCGAGTAGGCTCAAATACTTCCAGATAATATTGATCTCTATTCATAGCATAGCATAACTGGGAAGTCATTTGGCTTGAAATGGCTTTTCTGCTATATTGACACCTTACATCAATAAACATGGTACCGAACTGCAGCTCAGCAGCATCATTTTAGTTATTTCTGTTAAGCAGTCAGATGAAAAACACCGTGCCAGCACCAGGGCCAAGAAGCGTCGTTTGGGCTTTCAAAATCAGCCAAGTGCCACAGTCAGCACAGGAACTGAATGCTGACAGACTCCAGAGCTCACTCCCACGTGTTTCCTGTCTCCTAGGCCATCCCTGCTGTCACTTTGGGGCTCAGCAGCCACTCCGTGGGCTGTGGCCATACAGCTGGCGATGAACAAGGCTCTGTGAGGCCACAAAAAGCAGGCACAGCTCAGAGGTTTTTCTTCATAGATCACTGAGGACTCACAGTGAAACCTGCAGGCACATCCTGTGCGGCAGGTTGTTGCTGGGTCTGCTCCATCCCAGCCCCTGGGAAGAAGTTTGAGCAAGTGGGCATTTCATTGCTGAAAATACCACTGAGCACACAGCAGCAGAGCTGGGAAAGCTACACAGCATTTGTCCTTTGTTTCCTTCATGTACAGACCCATTTTTGCCCCAGCAGATCTTATCACAGGGCACTGCTCTGAGCCTCTTGCAGGCACTATGGATCAGGCAGCTTATATCATTGGGTGGCTGAAAGCAAACAATGTGCAGCCATGGAGAGTCTTTCAGTGGGCTGTCTGCTTTAACTTTCATGCAACTTTTTTCTCCTCCTCTAACAAGGAAACTGTTCTCATTCAACTGCTTTTGTATTTTTGCCTTCCCCCCTTGAGAGGCAGAGGTTTGCAGGAAGATCTTTAAAAGTCACAGCTACTCTGCACACTGCGAGCAGAGAAGCAAGGGACATCAATAAACAGCATGAGCTCTTCGCACGGACTTTGCTCAACAACAAAACAGCCCAGTGCTCCTGGGGAGGAAGCAAAAGACTTCCCAAACAAGTCAACAAGCATCCATGTAACACATGTCCAAATCATTGACAACAAATCTACCTAAAACCATCTGAGCATCTGCTGCTGCATTTCTCCCCCCAGCCACTCCCTGCAGCAAAGCTTCTTCAGTTAAAATAAAAGCAGTTTTCACTGAATAGACCTCCCTTCCTTCTTGCAGTTACACAGCAAAGGATCTCACTGATCAACGCAATGAGCATTGCAGGGAAAAGTCAGCATTACAGCTGACTGTAATTGCAGCACACACCCTTTGGCCAGTACACCTGTACCCGCCTGCTTGTGCAATACCCTGGGTGTCAGCAGTCCCAGTGGGTGCTGCCCAAGCACGAGCGCAACAAAGGCACAGCCCGCAATTCCACGTGCACGCAGGGCTTCCAGTGTCCATCTGCCCATCTGCACCTGTGTAAGCGGTGATTCACTGACTGCAAGCACAACCCCACATCGTTTGGATCTCCCCTCTGCTGTATTCCTGTTGTTGATGCTAATCTGTTCACACATTGCCTGCCTTCCCCAGGACTTGTCCTAATCCTGCACAACAATAAACAGGGTTAGCTTGAGCAAAACAAAACAAACCACCAACGATATTTAACTGGTTTTCCTGAGCTGAGAGGGGCTCATCAATAGCACATACAGCCTTTCCAGTACACCACAGTTATAAGGACCGGTAAAGATTTTGCTCCTTGTTTTGTTTCAGCTGGCCATAGCCAGTTTACAGCACTATGCATGGCCACTGTCTGACCCAGGATGTTTTCCGTTGCTATCAATAAGGGAAAAGAGACAAAACTGACTACAGCAATGCTGGTCACAGAGAGCCAAACACACTGCTAAAGTCCACCTGGCTGATAGTCCATATCACCACTAAGCTCAGCAGCAAAAGTAGTATTCATCAAAACATTACTGCTTCGGACAGACACCTGTCCCTACTACACACACTGGCACTCAGTCAAGATCCACAACACTTGGCTGTTTTTAAGTCACCGGTTTGCTCAGTATTTTGTGATTTTATTCTGAAGGAAAATGTTTTAAGGCAGGGACCACAGCATCGTATTTAATGCTGTTCCTACCTCTGCTCAAATACCCTTACTCTCTGTGCTTTTCATTTGTTGATGCTCAAGTTATCTTTTTCCATGATAACGATTTCACTTCTGTTTCTTCTTTTCCCCCTCCAGGTGCCCTGCCCTGAACAACAGCAGACTTCAATCTAGACGTTACTCCGCAGATAATATCTATTGCTAAACATCATTTTTCTGATCTATACTTACAAAGTGCACCAAGATATGCTCAATTAAAATGCTCACCGTGATGTCTAAGGGCACACACGCACTTTTTCCTTAGCACTGTTAGAACTAGAAACCAGAACTTCATGCCATGAAGAACAGTGATACAGACGCCAATTCAATTTTTGTGTTCCCTGAAAATGTAATCGTATTTCTACAGATAGCAGAAAACAAAGATAGCAGAATGGCAGGAAAGGGCTCTTTGCTTACACCTAAATTCTTGTCGATGACATAGGAGTAAGAGATCTCCTGAGAACCTCAGGTGGAGGAAGGACAACCAGAAGCTGATTAGCTTCCAAGCAACAGAGATCTCTGCATGCAAACGTCATGAGTGGCAAAAGGCTGGCAGGTATGCAGGTGATTAAGAAAGAATGAAAGGGTGGTGGCACACAAAGAGAAAAAAAAAAAAAAAACAGTTTTTCCAGTGTTCCTACATGAGATTAGCATCTACTGACTGACTGACTTTGCTTTTTCTTTTTCCCCTGGCACCTCAGGCCAAGAGATTGTTTGTTTCCAGGCTTTTCCGAAATGATGTTAGGGTCAGAAGAAAGCATGAGGACCATGTAAGTTCAGTTGCTTCTATCAGAGGCTGACAAATTGCACCCACATTTTCCACTCAAGCCGTAAGTTCGGGATTGGGTCCATCTGTAACTGTTTGCAGGAGAATTCAAATTGAAGAAGAACAACCCCAAAGAATTTGTCTTTGGCAATTTTGTCACAGCTAGAACTGCAACTGTTTTCTTCTGCAAGTTCCACCTCTCAACTACGAGAGCATTGGGAGCAGAAAGGAGCACAGCGCTATGACTGGAAATAAAAGCCTAATGCAGAGCTCCAGGATGAGATCAAATCCCATTCTGCTGCTCAGAAGTGCACCCATCTGGCTCCTTTTGAGCATCACCAGAACCTTCAGGTTCGACTTTCCTTTTTCATCCTCAAGGCTACGGATGAAATTAGGAGCCACCCCGGACTAAAAGCTTCCTCCACACCTCTGCAACTGGAATCTACTTTCTCTGACCTACTTTTTTAATAACTTGTGCATCTGCTGGAAGTAAAACACAGGTTCTTGATTTGAATCCTGTGTGCCCCACCTCTGAAGCTCCTCTCCTGGCCACAACCTTTCCTTAAGCAACTGAGGAAATGAAATACAAAACATTGAACAAATGGGAGGGTCAGACTTAAACCAACAAAGACAAGGAAATTGCAAGTTAAGCCTCCTGCTCTGCCCTTGATTCACCTTGTTATGTTCAGCTACCACTCCGTGCACAGACTCTTCCGCTCTCCTACCACCTGAGAGTAAAGGATAAAGCAAACAGCATGGTTTATGCACAGATGACATTCATTCCTATCAGTAGGTCTTGATGCAAAATCATGAGAAATTTGTTCAAGGTATCCACGTCTAACAACTTGTGACACAGATGCCATTAACTCCAAAAGCACAGAGCAAAACCAACTTGCCCAGCATTGCTGTCCCAGCCCCACTTATACCTCTACAGGTAGGGACCTGTTTTAAAGCCTGCCCTCTATGTGAGGCCTGGAGTGAAACCTATTCACTGCCAAACAGCACCGATGGGAGTAGAATTGGCTGCAATTTTTAGCTGGCTGACATCAAATGAAATAATCTTATTGTCCCCAAGTACTCGTTAATCAGTTGCTAGCAATGAGCACTCGAGCCCACCAGAGAGCCAAGGCCTCAGAGCCTTCCACATTGCTCAGCAAAGTGTGCACTGCTTTATAAATAAGTGGGTCACTGAGGTCAGCAGCAATAATGCTGCCTGGCTGGCAGTAAATAGGCGAATGAGCTCACAGCTGGATTAGAAAGGCCAGTGCTCAGCCCCCTGCGAGATTATCTCACAAGGAAAGGTGAAGAAATAGTCTAACAGTAGTGCAATCTGCTCTTTTAACACGCATAGGAAATGTGCTTGCTTTTTCTTTTGGGGCTCAAAGCATCCGTGTGCACACAGGTGTGATTATGCCACCTTAGAGAAGCATCTCAGTGCTTCCTAAGTGACTTTAGGATGAAATCTGGTAGGAAAGCCAGCAAAGGCTTATTCAAAATACTTACAAAAAGTTCAAACAGTTGCATCATACTCATGAAGGATCAGAAGCTCCATGAATCCAAGCTTGCAAGTTATTTTAATAACAACAAGCAAACACGTAATGCAAGAGGATATGCAAAAATAAACATTACTATCTTGAAGGCTATTATTGTTATAAATACTGAAACCATTGAAAATAATTGGGAAGAATCTAGAGGTTGGGTTTTTTGTTTGTTTTGCAAAGTATCTATACAAAAATCAGAGATATAATGCTGATATAATCTCACAGCTCTTGAGCCAGGACAACAGATACAGCCAAAATAGGCGTGGGTCATTTCTCAGCATTTTAAATGCTTTCACAAACTCGTACAGAAATGCATTTCAAAACCTTTACATTGAGAGCATGCATACATTGCACGAGAGGGGAGGGATGGGCTAGATACCAAGTGCTGTTACAACTTCAGGGAACATTGAAAGCATCTTTCATCCTCAGTACCCCATAGGAGCAACTCAATGCTGCATATTTATTTCCAATTCAGCAGTTGTGTCCTTTCTCAAAGCCTAAAGTTGTCTTGTGATCAGACGCAGCTGATCGCTACCATGGGCCTTCTCCAGAATGTTTTCAAGAAGTGCCAAACTACCAGCCCACCATATGACTTCAAATACAATTCAAGAGACTGCTCTATTTCTTCTTCTCGCCGTCTTTTAGAAGGGCAAGTCTTTTCATGGCAGTTTAAGATCTCAAAGAGCAGAGAGTCTGAAGACAACAGCACCATTTGGGAAACTGAAGATGTGGAAAACGTGCTGGTAAACTGCTCTGGGAAACATCTGCATCGTGCAGGGAACGCAAGCCATGCCGAGAATCCAGTTGGGTCCCTGCTTCGCATTTCCTCTCTCAGCTGAACACATCATTTGCCAGAACTAAGCATTTCTCTATGCCTCCCAACTGTAATTCAAACCCTCTCTTTTACTGCTAGCCTTGCTGTCCCAAGACGATCTCACAATCCAGTCACCGCCAATAGATCTTCCATCACAAAAATCAGAGATATCCTTCGCTATTACTACCATTTCCACAAGAATCCAGGGTGTTAACAAGCAGCACATGCCCAGGGATGAGGGGAAGGAGGAAGTGCGATCACACTTTTTCCTTGCTATGAAAGTCATCTTGAGCTTCCCACGAGTCTGATTCCACACACAGTTGTGGTAAGGCAGGTTATGTTACACTTGTCCAACGGTTGCTATTACCGGACCTGGCAAGAAAGCATGTGACACAGAAAAATGCAGCTGCATTTTTGGCTCAGAAGACTCTAACAAGCAATGAGTCATGAGCCAAAAGGCCCACATAAAAGCAACGGAGAAGAATGCAAATTCATTCTTCTTTTTATTGTAAGCATGTGTGTCTCTATTGCACAGTGAAACAGGAAGCAAACAGTCGTTATGAAAGGGGAAAAGTCCTTTCCATCAGGTAACACAGGCTCCCATCCACCCCAAACTCACCTAAGCATGTACATAACAGCCAGGTGTCCTCTGACCACAGAGCACCTGAGCCACACAACAGCATAACACCAAGACGTGCCTCTGAGCAATACTCCTCTTCAGGACTTGAGGTAACAGCTTTTACTTTGCAGAATTTCTCCCTGCAAACCCATGATATCTCAGGTAAGAATAGCTGAACTCTCCAGCTGCACTGCGAGGCACCATCACATCCCTCACCCTACTGCATGGCACCTCAGGAAAGAGATCCCTTAGTCCTTTATTCTCCCCCCAGATAAGCCAAAGAGCCAGCAGCTTGCATTTCTTCCCTTCTGAAAGGTTCTGTCACTGAGCTAGCACTCACACCCAGCTTCTCTCCCCTTAAAGACAAGCTGTGATCGCTCTTTTTGGCCACATGAGCTTACTCCTCATCAGCAGCCTTAACAATTAACTAGTGCAACAACCTTGTGTCTTTCCTCCCAGGTACACTGTACCCCAAAGAAAGCTGTTCCAACACAACACAAAGCAGAGCAGCAGGCAGCAGTGGCAAAGAAAGTAAGGAAAGTGCCCTAAAGCAGACACAAAACTCTTACCGATTTCTGACGGAGAATTTTCCAGCCCCTTCTGAACTAATGCTGCAGGAGGAAAGTACTCAGGGCTGTATTTAATGTTTCTTGTGGGGCAGCAAGACGAACCTTTCTCCAACAAACATCACTGGATACATCACAGCTCAAGTGAAAGGGATGACCATTTTTGCCCACCTCCACCTCATCATCCTCAACAGCACTGCAAGGGATAGTTGTGCAGGTTGGTGCTGAGCCCTCCGGTCTGGAAGGGCTGACAGGAGGTCTCCTTTGGGAACACAAACCAATTCCTCCTGAAAAGACAATTCCCCAAAACAGAGCTGCAAGCTCATTCCACATCCAACACCTCCCAGCGCTCACGTAGCAGTGCTTTGTCATGGCTGTGCATTGGAAGTCACGTACCAAGTCAGAATCACAGGCAATGTTCAACCAGCCACACCTCTGGTCGGTTAAATATTCGACACCAAGGTACCTGAAGCTGTCCTTTGGGCGCTCTGTGCTAGGCAGGCCACAAACACTCACAACACAGCAGTGTTTCTGTGTAAAGGCATTGCAAGCTCTGCCAGTGCTGTTCATTACTCTTCAGGAAATGACAGGCTCAGTTTACAGAATGATAAAGTCCAGTGAATTCTTCCTAAACTGGATGGAAACCTGAAAGCTTAACAGACATAATAAATTGTGCATTATCTGTATTCTGGAGCTGCTCTTACACAAATAAATACATCTAAATTCGGCTGCAACCTGCAAACTCTCCTTCATGCGAATAGCAGCTCTGATTTTAGTGGAGTTACTTTCATAAGTCAAAGAAAGTGGGGTCTTCTCTTTCATATTATGTAAACCATGCATTAATTAAATTCTTCACACATAAGCTCTGCTGCAGCTTGCTTCTGGCTCCTATGCTGAACATTCATCTCCATGCAGCTCCAAAAGGTGCAATCACAAATTTTAGGAAAGCGTTGGGTTTTTTTTCCATTCCCTTGCATGTAACAACAAGATTTATGCCCTTGACAATTAAAAAAAATATACATGTAATCCAAGAGCATAGCTAAAATGTTAAAAGCAGCAAGTATAGAGACCTGGAAGTGCTCCTCACCACTATCTCCAACACTATTACTTCTCCCAGGCCTAGGGCTCCGAGCAGCAATTGTGCATCAAAGACCATTTGCTTTCTTGAGCAAATTTATTTGCTGTATGCTGTTGGCAGCATCCAAACCACAACTCTTAGAAGGTTACTGCAGCACAAGAGCTAACCAGAAAGGCTACCAGTAAGCTACCTCTATCGTTCTTAAATATCATCACTTTCCTTTTCCTTTTTTTCCATGCAATGAATTTAAAATAGCAACCCGTGCATAGGCAAAGTCTTTCAACCTGCACAGTATAGAAAGCAATGGGCAGGATTCACAAACGCTTTGAATAAATGCTAGTAATCCATTCCTTTAAGATGCTTAATTAGGAGACAGATTAAGCAGAACTAGTTTGTTAGTTGGGCTACGGTCCTTGAAACAAACAAACGGACTGCAATCTGCGCAGATTTTTCCTATGTATAGGATTTTTTCCTTTATATTCCCAGGGATGCTGGATGCAACAAAGCAGAAAAATTTTGCTTTGTAACAGGCACCAGTTCAACAAAAACCGTACAGCCAGCTTCCTCCTTCCTTCCCTTCCTCTCCCAGCCCTGGGAAAAGCCACGAAATATGAGTTACTGCTGCAGTAGGCAAACATTAATAGCGACTGAAACCACTTCACCACCTGACCTATTCTCCTTTCCCTTCCCCTCATTTTTATTTTAAGAAAACCCACACAATGCCCTGCAGAAGGGTCCCAGCGTGTCAGAATGTTCCCTGCTTCACTAAGCTGAATAAAGACCTAATTTAGGAGTAAGAGAAACTCGCTGTCTGTTCTAAGCCATAAATATTCCAGATTAAGATGAACTGATGGACTCGGCCTGCAGGACTTCACAATTTGAGCAGTGCCACATATTTCACTGCAGGGAAAAAAAAACCAATTATTCCCTTTTAACTGCTCAGAATACAAGCAAAGAGCTGAGTACGGGGAACTCGGTAGGGACAATTCCTGCACATTTTCAGTGGCATGCCAAACACTTCAAATTTCACGAGAAAAACCTCTTCTGTAACTCGGCTCTACTCCATTTCACTACG
Source organism: Lagopus muta (assembly GCF_023343835.1). Taxonomy (NCBI): domain Eukaryota; kingdom Metazoa; phylum Chordata; class Aves; order Galliformes; family Phasianidae; genus Lagopus; species Lagopus muta. The sequence continues at coordinate 6,246,181 of NC_064442.1, read as the reverse complement.
TTCAAAGTGTGACCAACATTAGGAGGCCTGATCAAATTCCTGGCTTTATCCACGCTTGAATTAAGGCCTTGGCTCAGCAAGGGAAAGCAGACTGAGTTACACGAGCTTTTCTTCTTTCAGAGCACGTCAGCTGTGAGCACTGATACTGAGGCAATAGGTAACAGACAGACCCAGGGAGCTTCCATTCTGTTACAAAAGGAAGGGATATCATTTTTTGGTGATGCAGGTGGTATTTCTGCATCTCTAGCTAGAGAGCCCAATGCTAGACCCCAGTTTTCATCTGCAGGTGATATATTTCAGGGATATGGTTTATCAGGCAACACTGGTGGTAGGTGGACAGTTGGATTAGATGATTCTACAGGTCTTCTCCAACCCTAATAGTTCTACAATTAAGCCTATTTAAAAGTACAGCTTACTCTGTCCCAACAAACAAACATTTCTTTATAAACAGATAGATAATAAATAAGCTGGTTTTCAGTTGGGCAAGAAGGCCAACACGTCCATGGCACTACTGAAGCAACCCAACAGGGTAATGGGAAAAGACAGCACTAATTAGCTTCAAAGGGGCTGGGATGGAAAAGCAGGCAAGAAAACTGATTTCCAAAGGACAGACTGCTGAACACATGGCAGGAAGATCTGGTGGCTTTGGTCAAGTGGGAGGAATGAGCAGATGAGAGAACCAGGGTAGGGAGAACCTGCACAGCCCATCCAAGCAGATGCACAGTGGGAGTTGGAAGCCTCAACTTTTAAGAGCACACACACATAAATGTGATAACATTTTATAATCCTGCAGCACTTTTAGAGTGCCCCAACTGCTTCGTTAATTATGCATCAATACCCACAAAACAGAAGAATAAGGAGGAGATGCAACAATCTCACTTAAGGAAGCAAAAACTACTTGCAAGTAGTCACATACCCTCACTTCTTTCCCAGTCCCAAAGAACGCCTGCAGTACCCTGCAAGCAGACTGCACAGCCCTGAAAGAAGCCAGTGTTCAGGATTTGAATCCGGGCTCCTTTTTCAGTGTGCAACCCGATGCCGTGGGCACTGCAGGCGCTCCCACTTCAGCTGTCCCGCAGCCGTGCCTTGTTCACCAGCCAGCCCCCATGCAGAGGTCATCTTACAAGAGTAACACCAATTGGGGGAACTGTAAACTGGGATTTTGTGCTGGAGTTGTCTATCGGCCCAGCATCACGGCTGCTGCAAAAATTAATCATCTTCAGAAACTTCACCTTAAAGTTCGTGCTTAACAACACTAATTTCTCTTAAAAATATATTTTTCTTTAAAAAAAAGTCACCCATTATGCCAACCAGACTTGCCAAGTTTTAAGAGGCTACACCATTTTCTCAGCTGCCCGATTTCACATTCACCTTCACGTACAGCTTAAAAGGAGGCAAAAAGTCATCATGGAAAGTAAGTGGGATGTGATGCTTAACATCAAGGCTTACACTGAGTGCGTTTCACAGCACACACTGAGGGCCAAGAATCATGAATTCTCCACATAGTACAGGAGAATTAAGGAAGGAGAAGGAGGAAACCTAGCCAAAGCTTGGAGGTGCGTCTACCCAATTAACACAAGGCTACCAGGAGAAAGCAGATGTGAAGGCACACCTTAGTTTTATTTGGGGGAAAAGCTAAAGTCTACAAGTTGAACTGATTCCATGCAGTGGCAGACGTTGAAACAGAGCAACATTACTCCTTCAACATTAATAAAACATGTTGTAAACAGAGTGTTTTTTCAGCCCTTGAAATCTTGCCAACTCATAAGCTTTTCATGGGAACGCTGAAATGGATGTCTATGCGAGCTGTATCCATATGAGTTTTAAGTGTTACCACTGCACAGAGGCCAAGGGCTCCCTCCCTCCCTCCTTCCCTCCCAGCCCCTCACCATCTGCACATTTGTAGTTTTTGAAAAGCCTGATGAACTAAAGCTCCAACCGCTCTCAGTGGGTGAAGATACTGAAGTCACCCATGAATCATGAGCAGAAGGCAAGTCTTGAAAACATTATGAACTCCTCCACCCACTGAACTCAAGTTCCTTGGAGGTAAGATTTTACATTTTCTATAATAGAAGAACATTAGCTACTTCGTAAACAAAGTCAGACAGTCAGAGGTCACCCTATTACCCTTTATCCTCCTCCCTTCCCTCCCCAGGTTCGTTATCGTCCACCTTTTTCAAGTCCTAAGCTTCATTTTTCCATGAAGTTAACACTGATTCCCAGCAATACAATGGCACTGGATGCGCTGGCATTCAGACAGGCACTTGATCACCTGGTTGTTCCCTCTATAGGAATAGTTAGAAAATTTCTTAAAAACAAAGGAGCTTCTTGCTTCCCTTTCTAACATACCTAACAGCCTAGCATGGAAACCCCTCTACAGCATGACAGTTCTGGAACTAGTCTCATCCTCCAACCCCCTAAAAGATTTATTGCAGCAAGCAATCTGCTGCTTAACCCTTTCCAGTTTAAATATTTCAATTTGGACTCTCCTGTACCAAGCCAATGAGAGCAGCAAAGGTACTGCACCAACAGACCCACATGGTATCCACCATCCCCAACATCCTACATTTCCCACATGTATTCTACAACTCAAACTGAAACCTGTGTCCACCACAATACATACACCCCTTCTGTCATTGACACGAGTTTCAAAAGGTTATGAAATTGGTGTACAACTTCAATAAAGAAGTGAGCAAAAAAAAGTACACAACCTACGTCCAAGGAAGTCTGTCATCAGGTCCTTGTGATGCTGGGAACATCAATGTTCTTTGCATGTCACTGTAATGCTACAATGTGATGGAAAGTACAGCAATAACAGCAGAGTGGCACAATCCTAGGCTGCAGCAAATGAGTACAAGCCCAAACGTAGCAACTAGGGATGCAGAAACAAAGGAAGGAAAACTGCTTACCTTCAGAAGGCCTCAGGCACACAAGGAGCTCCACAGAGATCTCCCCCCTGCCACTGCCAGCCCTTAAATGAGGCTGGAAAGGGGTGGATTCTGGTCACTCAGCTGCATTACATTGCATTGCATGCACCTGAACTCCCTGGGTTAGCCCTGCCTTCCCACCAGGTGCTCAATCAATGCTTCAGGCCACAACTTAGCATTTCTGCTACAACATCCTGATTTATGCCTATTTAAATAATGACAAATATTAGTTTTAAAGTTATATTAATTGCTTTATAAGAGATCTCTAGTCCTAACAGGATAAAAAGCTCATACTAAACAAAACAGCTTGTTTATACTACATGTATGTCTAATAGGAAATACTTGGAATCCCACATGTTCAAAGCAAGACCAACTCTCACTGCAAAGGGCTGCAGCCTCTGGCTATCCAGGGGCCAGAAGGGCCACACATGGGTCACAAGGCTTGGAAACTCAAGCTGAGAGAAGCAGCTCTGCACAACATCACAGTCCACTGAAAAAAGCTGTATCTACACCAAGGCCAACAAAGAAAAGCAAAACAAAAACAAAAACCACCCCGTAGTTGGGAGCAGTGTAAAAGCTAGAAAGCACAGGAGAATTAAGGAAGGACGAAGGAGGAAAGCTAGCCAAAAGCCAGAATTACGCTTGTGGTAAATACCAGGCTACCAGGAAAAAGCAGATGTGAAATCACCCCTTGTTTCATTCAGAGCAGAAGCAAAGCACTACAGCAGGTAACGGTCTCACTTGGAGCAATAAGAAATGATGAAATTGGGTTTTAAAGACAGCAAGATGATCACCTCGAGCCCTTCGTATGTTTTTGGTTTTTTACCGCTCCTTTATTTAAGGAAGTCCAAAACAAATATATTCATTCTGTTACTCTTCTTACTCATTTATATCTACAAACACGTACAAGTCAAAGGTTTAGTAACTGTAGAGCCCAGCACTTCAATGCAAACTGATTTCTGTCAGACATTTTCCATGTCCTCTTGCAAAGCCTCTGAGCCAACTCTCCCCTCCACCTACAGGCTGCAACAGCATTTCCCCATTTGTAGATGAATGGCAGTAAGTCAGCTTTTGAAGGGGGAAGGAAGAGAAAGGCAGCACTCAAAACTCAAAGGATTACTTACAAATAAGCTGGAGCCCTATAAACTTGGCTATTGAAGAAAGATAATCTTCTGCAGCTTATGCCAAGTGGGTCAGACAGAGGAAGAATCTGAGCAATCTTCAAAATCAAAGCAGATGGGGAAGTGAATAAATGCCTATGTGAGCAAAGAGGAAACAAGCTTCTGTTCATTTTAGCTTGTTCCAGAGGTTCACTTTTCTACACACCATCAAAAAAGTCAATCACTTAACTGACAGGAACAGCAAAAGCTTACTTCTGGAACAAATGCTAGGAGAAATGCATACTAGTTACATAGCTATTGCTATCTGTGCAAAAAAAAAAAATTCTAGTGTCTGCAGATTGATAAGATTGCCCAGCTGGGCAGTAAGAAGACAGATGTGATGGAGGAGAGGTGCTAAGAGGCAGGTTCTTAAAGTTCCTAATCATTAATGCTTTAATGTTATTGATACCAATAATTACGTGGCTGCAAATTAGGCTACAATTAAAGCTTTTTTTTTTTTTTTTTTAAATTAACACAAGCTTGTAGCCAAATTTTTCCCTTTTGAACTTAGGATAATAATAAATAAAATTGAAAAAAAAAGACAGCAACATGCCACAGAATGAACATATACTGCATTCTTTAAGAAGCTCAAGTTGACCTCCTGGTCCTTTCTCAGGCTTTACATCGCTAGACAAGATCTGGGCCAAGAGCATTTCCATACCCAGAGATGTATCTCTGTCTTGGGCTAACCCCATCACTCAAGTGGTGAAACCTAAAACCAACACATCTCTCCCACGGTCGTGCTGGAGGAGCTGGGGAACCCTGTATCTGCCTCAGCAAAATAAAAAGACTACTGGATGCCAAATGAACAGCACATCAACCACACAACAGCCCCTCTACTCAATGTGCTTCATGCCATCCACCACGGGTGATCAATTTTTGATCAAAATCTCAACAACTAAAAAATAAAAAATTAAAAAAAAATAAAAAGAAGAAAAGATCTGTCATTCTTTGAAGAAAAAGAGCTTGTGCGAGCTGACAACATGCAATATCTTTTGGATTCATATCTGGGAAGGAGTCCCCTTCCTCTCCACATTCCTGAGAGTTTTGCAAGCTTTCTGGAATCAGAAGAACCCTGACGGAGCACAGAAATATAATTTACAACACTGCTTTATTACCAGGCCCTTTTAAACTGACAGTGGTGGGAACAGGGGAAGAAGAAAAAGTTCTGAGCGCTGTAATTTGTTAGGGAGACACAGAGAGCTCAGAACACAGAGATCTCTGGAGGTGTTCAGGAATGGTGGGGACGTGGCACTGAGGGACACGGGCAGTGGGCATAGTGGAGGTGGGCTCATGGTTGGATGAGGTGATCTCAGTGCTCTTTTCCAGCCTCAATGATTCTATGATCTACCAATAAGAAGACCTCTATAAGCAACAGGTATTCTTCCACCACTGGGGGAAGGGTTGGTTTATTTTTCTTCTATATGATACGTGACTTTGACCTGGGTCAAACACAGCAGTGCGGGGAGCTGAAAAGGGATCACCTGATAAAACCAATTCCCTCCTGCGCTGCAGGAATGACAGCTGAGCACCACAGCACACACAGTCAGAGCCTTCTGGAACAGCACACGGTCTGTGTCAGCAGAGCAGCACTCGCTGAATTAAAATAGAGGAGTGACGACCCTTTGGAAAGAGTAGGGCCTCACTGGGCTTCCACTGTACCCAAGGACATCTCAGATATTAAAGCTGGTGCAAAGAAAAAAATTATTAAATCAAAGGGAGGAAAACAATGTCAGCCTCATGCGCATTTTGTTGCTGAATAATGATAGTGTTTACCTTTCTAGCATAACACATTACCACTCTGGACTCAACTTTAAAGCCGAGTGCACGACAGGATTAATTATGTCCTTTCCTCTTAACCACCTTTCCCCGGGTTATTTATTAGCTAGCTCTGCACATATTCATAGATGTGTCTAACACACAAAGTTAAAAGGCTCTGCTCATCCGCTGGATTTCAAGCTGCTGCCTAACGGCTCGCAGGACCGGTGTGAAGAGGAACAAATGCCATGGAGAAGCAGACTGAAGCAAAGATCTGCCTTGAGACTGCATTAACTTCACTCCGCTGTGGTCTGCGATCTCAAGGGACAGGGGCCTGCAGCTTCCAAGCTGGCCATGCCCTGGAAGGGGATCATAAGGGAGGGAGGCAGGAAGGGTACAGCCCTGGGTCCTGCGGCACAAAATGGAGAGAAAACCCTTACACAGACACTTCATAAAGAGCAGCACATCATCCGTAGCTGCAAGCACAAATGCTAGGGTGCTCTATTCGCCTCTGATGGCTACAGTCACTGTTTGATCTCATAAAGGATCACAAGCAACTCCAGCTAACATGTCAGATACGCTGCGTATCTACAGGCACACTTGTTGCTTTGCACCAGGGCTCAACAGACTCTTCCCTCCATCACAAAAAGGAAAACAGTGCCTTTTGACACAGCAGTGCTCTGTTGGTCCCTCTTCAAGCACACCACAGCTGGGCTGGAGGAGAGCTCATTTTCTCCAGTATTTAAAAGCACAATAACAAGGTTTGCATGCGTATTCAGAAATAAACAAGGTGTGCTTGCAATCAGCCCTCAGAAACCCCATTTGTCACCAGACAGCTTGGCTACTCCATTTCAGAGGTTTGAGAATGGATGTGTGCGGGGGGGGGAAAGGGTGTATTTGATTTCTCACAGTGTTAGGGACAAAATAAATAAATAAACACACAAATCTTGAGCCTTCTGTGATTTCTCCTCTACGTCAAAAATTCTTTCCAAGAACTGTTGAGGGAATAGAGGGGAAAAAGAAGGGATGGAGAAAAAGTAACACGCTTTTGTTTCCTAACAAAATGATAGTAAGCAATGCCAACAAAACAGATATCCAAAAAAAGGCAAAAAAAAATAAAAATAAAAATAAAAATAAAAATAAAAAAGCAGAGAAACTCTTGGAAAAACCAACTTTTATAAATTGATAATATGATGCAGTAACACGCAGACGAAAGCTGTATTTCATTATTCTGCACATCAAGTCCACTTCATGTGATTAAATTAATAAATGAGGTCCTCATGTCGTACTACAGGCATTACCCTACTTTTGCTTACTACATCCTTCTAGCCTTAACCACAGCACACGCAGTGCAGCTGGTGGGCAGCTCTCAATTACAACACAACACGCAGAAGAATTTAGATTGGGGAAGTGATTCTAAAAAAGGGCCCATAAAAAGGTCTTGCTTCATTTTACCTAAGCAAAGCTGCCATTTGAGGGTTTTTTACTACTAAAATCCAAGAAAAAGGGTCTGAAACGACGCAGGAAAGTGCAACATTGTAGTTAGCAGGATAAAACTCTCGTTCAATTAGTATAAGAAATCTGAATCACACTGCATTTCAGACAGCAACATGTGACAAAAAGATGCTCCTCAGGCAGCAAACATATCAGAAACAACAGGACATTTTCCACTGGTGTTGCCAGTATTACACCAGTGCAACTCCTCAAACATCGATCGTATCGGCCTGCAATAAAACCAGTGCTATGCAGCAGACAAGCCAGGCGTAAAGCAATGAGCCAAGCTGAAATGCAAGAACTTATCATGGGCCTAAAAAGCAAACTGCTCAAAAACACAGGACAGTAACTGGCAGCATCAGCAGGAGCATGTGGGCACAACCACTGCTGCACAAAAATTCACCCAAGGCTCCTTAAAACTCATGAAACCAGACTTCAGCAAGAGCAAAAAACAAAAACAAACTGGCTGAGGATGGATGACTGCAGGCCCCAAATCAAAGAGGGAGCTGATGACTGTTTAAGAGGAAGAAGTCTTTGCTTGTTTCAAGATTAAAAACTCATAATTCTGGCCCCAGCTGAAGCACTATCATTCACCAGACTGGTACAATTTCGTTGGGCTGATCCTGTGCTCAGACAGACAGGCCATTATCAAAAGTTCCTCTATTCATTTTGCTTCCTGTTTGCTAGTGAAAGCCCCTTTTATATGTGCTCCTAGAGAGGCTGTTAAACAGGGAAGACTTTCCGATGGAGAAGATAAGGTGGTCAGATTTATTCACAGCAGAAGGAAGGGAAGCTGTACGGGCTGATTACAGTTGCTCCAAAGCAAAGCAACAGAAGTTTGCAGGACAGAGATGGAAGATGATGGGTGTTTTTTTTTTGTTTTTTTTTGTTTGTTTGTTTGTTTTTTTAATGGTAAGCATTATATTAATAGCATTATTGCTAGAATTATCACAGAACAGCTTGGGTTGGAAAGGACTGCCCCACAGGACCTTGCACTTGGCCTTGTCGAACCTCATTAAGCTCACATGGGCTCATTTTTCAAAACTGTCCACGTGCCCCTGGATGGCATCCCTTCCTCCTGCCATGTCAACTGCACCACCCAGCTTAGCATCGTCTGCAAACTTGCTGAGGGTGCACTCAACCTCAGAACTCAGTCCCAGGGCTTTTCAAGTCCTGAGGCTGCTCCGTATTTCCTGTGATGATATGGATCAGCCCCAGCGTCACAGCACACAGCAGGCCCATGGTAGGTCCCAGTGCTGCCAACTGGGCTCCTCTTGATACTCAGAATCAAGATCTTTATTATTTTTTTCTTTTTTTAAGTTAGCATTCCTAAATACGCAAATGTGGTTGAATAATTCAGAAATACACCAACAAGGCAGAACAGGAGATTTTTTTTCCCCTCGCTCACTCTTTTAGAAAAGTTAAATTAAAAAAAAGAAAAAACAAAAATACCCAAGGCCAACCAGATAAACCACCCAGGGTCAGAGGAAAGACACCGTCTAGGAAATGCTCTCCAGATTAAGACAGTTCACGTATAATTTTCAGGGTCAGATCCTGTTCGTGTTCCAGACATGAGCACTCAGACTTCAGTGGAGTGGGATGGCGATTTCCACATTATTTAACATGTGTCAGCAATTTTAAACAGTTGCTTTGCAGATTCTCCGAGCTAACCAAGCAAACCCGACCACTGAGAGCCTGGTGTAGTACTTGGCTGATGAAAAGCTGCCTGGAAACTCCATCAGGACACTGAAAACCATTCCCCCCATTAACGTTCAGTCTGGTACAGTTACAATTGTTTTAAAATGTAAAAAGATGGAAATACAAACAAAACCACATTTCTCAAGTCTTGAAAGGTCAGGCTAAAGAAGCTAACTTCTACCAAAAGCCAGGGCTAACAATGATGGTTGCAAGGGCAAAGCCTGCCCCTTCCTTCCCTTCTCCCAGACTATTCTTCCCCAAAATAGCTGCAAAATAAACAAGAATCAAAACACTCGCAGCAGAAAACAGCATGCAGCTTTAGAAGAAACCAACTGTGCTATTCTTCATGACTCCATCCATTCCAAATAGATGTCAAGTTGTTAACAGCTTTCCCTCTGACAATGCTAAATGAAATTAAGGCAGGCAAAAATAATGAAATGTTTATTACACTTCTATGTGGGCAAAGACATAAAGCACAAGGTAACCAAGCACAGGAGTAGGGAACCAGGAGACAGCAGCTGCTTTTAGTTCTGCCACCAGCCTGTATCTCTGCACACATCACTCAAGGCAAAGAGCTGGCACTCACCCTCCTCACACTGGAGATATTGCCTCTTGCAATCAACAGCTTCCATCGTAAACTACAACAGCTTAGTTGGCAAACGCTCAGATTTAGAGGGGATTTATTTCATCAAAAGCAGCCACGTCTCGTATTCCCCACATAATAAATGGAAGCAATATTGCTTACCTGTCTTTACTCATTCTTCGCATTGCAACGGCTAGGACACAATATCCTGTTACAAATATACAATGCACAAAAGCAATCGTTCAGATTACTTAATGTGCACTTTTACACCACTAATAATGGCAAGTTTGTCACAATACAAAGGGTGTTGCCTACGGTGGGAGTGTCGTAATAGGATGACGAGACAGAGCCTGCTTGTTCTGCACGTTTTGTAAGAGCGTTGGGTCTTTCCTGCCATGAAACAACCCCTGTTGTACAAATAATTAATTAAGAACAAGCCAAGAAAGTGCTCCCAAACCTTTGTGTTTGTTTTCAAGTCTGAGTAGCCAGCACCAGCAATTTGGAGCTGACGAACCCTTGCTACTCACTGCACTGCCAGGAAACAGAAAGGCACAGAGTAAGTGTTCTTCAGTCAACAGCTTTCACAATAGGAAAAAAGAAGTCACAACAGACCAATGCTCACTGGCACTTATCTGGATGCAGCTCACCTTGCTGCAGTTAAAATAAGACTTAGTGCATGTGACAGCTTTAGGAAACCCGAAGATGAACAGCTTTTCTGGGCTCTGACACATCACTGGCTGGCCTCTGCACATCCAAGACCATTTGTTGTCATGCTTTTGGGGGCACTTTCTGAGAACCAAAACAAGTGCTACTACTTCTGAAGATCATGCTACAGCTATGTTTTGTTACTATTTTACAGGCCTAGAGATGAATGCCTAGCTGATTTCCAGCCTCTGTACCTTTAACACTTGGAATATTGCAACTGAAGGAAGCAGAGGATTTCAATAGAAGCTTCTTTGTCACTCCAACAATCTGCTTTGCCACACAAAGCTGCAAGTTCAACGTTCTGCAGCTATGCTCAGCGCAACACCCGCACTTCTCAACACGCATTTCATCTGCTTGAAGAGTTTTTAAGTAAAGATCAGAGACAGAAGTCAAAGAGAACCAAAATTCTAAAGTCCCATCAGCAAGGTTCTCCTCCAAAAGCAGGACTTCATACCATGAGAAGACCCAACTCAAAAAAGGATCATGGGCATTTTCAGCTATGCAGTGATGCTAAGCAGACACAGCTCAAATGTGCTGCTTGCTCTCATAGAAAGAGGGGAGAGAAGAAAATAAAGCCAGAAACAGTACTTACCAGAAAGAGAAAAAAAAAAGCAAATGTTTTAACATCAGTACTGCTACTGTTCTAGAAAGGCCTGGAAAAAAGATACAACTGGAGTTCCCTTAGCCACATGTTCAGATTTTTAGTTGCATACCAGTCAGCCTAACCGAAGGGCTTAGCTGGGAATGCTCAAATGAAGTCGAGGGTCCCGCATCCCCTCCCCTTTCCCTAAGTAAGCAAGTGAGAGTTTCTGGCATGGACACTGGTGTGCAAGATTTTAACATTCCCCTTTCCATAAACAGTCGTACATCAAGCTCTGAAAATTTGCTTCACAGAAACATTTGCGCTAGTAAAACTCAATTATTCTAATACTTGTGTGACACATGCAGGAGGGGTGCATAAAAAGGTTATGGTGAGCTCATTTAAGAATTTAAACAAGTACTTGATAAAAAGTTTTTGAATTATTCACTCAGCTCAACTATTAAATCAGGCTTCCAAAGGAGTCTTTGAACAATAGCACAGAAGATGCTGTATTTATAACAGGGCAGCACTGCAGTTATCACTGTGTCTCACAGGGAGAGCCATTCATAATTACAGTGGTAACCGTGGGACTGACAAGACACTTGGAATATTTATGCTTCTCCCTTTCTGAACACGCAGCCCTATTTCTGTATAAATAGCTGGAGAAGTCATACTCCTGATAAGAGTCATTCCTTCAAGAACGATTTGCTCCTTGTGGGCACCCTGAGCTGTAGGTGCCCCTGCTCATCATATGGGGGTTGGACTAACGACCGTTAAATGTCTCTTCCAACTGAAACAAATCTGTGGTTCTATGAATGCCCCAGACTGAGAGAAGCACTCAGAATCAGTGCTAAGCATTAACACAGTGAACATGATACCACACCATGAATGCCCCACTACGTCTCCCAAGACATCGAGGCCAAAGTCAGCTGAAGACATCAGCACATTCCCCAGCTACAAACCTTTGCGCTACAGTTCTGCACAGCTCTGCAACTTTCTGCCCCTCACATACAGAGCAATTTCTTCCAAACCTCCAAGCCCACATGGAACAGTGACTTGGAAGAGATAGGTTGAGTGCTGCTCCACTTATCTTGTGCATACCTCTCCCAGCCCGCTTCCTTCCTTCCCATTCCTTTTTCTTCTACATCACAGACCTCTTGATAGTTCAGTTCAACGAATACAAGCCAAGATTCTCCCAAAACTCCTTCAAGACCTTTTTGGCTATAATCACCACCCAGGGGAACAGTCCTGTTTGCATATCATCCCCTCTCCAGCATCAGCATGTTCCCAAACAAACTCACAGCCCAATGACACAAGGTCATAAAACTCAAAAAGAAAAAAAAAAACCAACAAAACAGGGTATCCTCTCACAGCATCCAGCATCACTCACATCACTTCTTTTTTAGAAGGGGGTGGTGCTTGGTTTTTTTAACCCTTGAATTCAATTCTGCTGCTGTACTTTCCCTCAGACACCCAACCCGCCGCCCCACTCGCGTGCTCTGCCAAATGGCACTGTTTGGAGAGCTGGTTTCACCGAGCGGGGTAAAACCAAGCACCTGCATCACTGCAGATGTAATCACAGCAAAACACCGCGGCTATTTGTAGACTTCCTGTTCATCACATAACAGTTAGCGTACCTTTGCCTTGAGCAATTATTTACAGTGCTGGAAATCCTGAAGAGACATTAGAAGCAATCCCCTCTGCGTTATGAAACGATCGCGTTGAAGTTAGAAATGACTCAGAGGGGAAAACAAAAATCAGAATAATTCTTTGTAAATATGCCCAATGACAAGAAGAAAAAAAACACCCCACCCTAAATCACTTCAAATTTGGGATTAGCTGACTCCAATTGAGACAGGGAGGCATTTTACACTGCAGCTGAATTGGCAGCTCAAATTCGATTGCAGGTTCCGATGCAGGCTTTAAGTCAAAGCAGAGTGAAACCCTTGCTGGCTTGTCTTCACTGCACTTTTAATCTTCATTAACTCCAAGTATGTCATTTACGTTGTGAATAACCCATCTTATTTTTTCTTTCAGAACTGGCTACACTGCATGCTGAATTACTTGCTGGCGAGCAGAGCTAAGAACTCCCTTAGAGAAACAGTATTTCACGTACTGACAACAAGGAAAAAAATCCAACAAACAAGACACTGATGTTTTAAAAAACACACAGAAACATTTTCATAGACACATCACAGCAAGTTGCTTGAATTCAACCCCTGTACCCCCAACCCCAAGGGAATCCAGCCACACAATTCTGCTTTGCACCAAAGCAACGTAAGAGGGAGATTTTTGACCTGTTTTAAAATCTCCAAAAGCTCTGACAGCACTGCTGACAGCTTACAGGAAACCAGCAACAAGGGGAGCACAAAGTCTGCATGAAAAGTCAAAGCTGCCAATGCTCCCGTTGCACAGAACCCACCCGTGTCACTACTTACATCCTCCAGCAGGCTCAGGGCTGAGCCCCAGTTACCATCTCTCCCAATCATGAAACATTCATTACGTATTTCCCGCATTATTTACTTCACTTCTTGGACTTTTTTTTTTTTTTTTTTTAATGCCCACTTAGCAAAGATTTACTGAGTTCTCCCAGTTCAGGCTCAAAAAAAAGCCCCGAGCGTTAGCAGGGTGGTTTCCCACCTGCCTCTCAGTGCTTGCTGCTGCAGCTTCATGGAGTTTCCTTCCCTCCCACTCCTGCTCAGGGCTTGGTTTCAAGTGCAAAAGCCAAGGAGACTCGCTAGGGCTGGGCTGCACGTAAGGCTCTGCCCAGAGCAAAGCGTAACGGTGCAGCTGTGCGAGCGCACCACAGAGGGCTCACGGACAGATGTTTCCATTCAAGGATGCTTCCAAGGAGCTGGGAACGTCGGGTTCACTACCTTGGTGTTATTTACATTTCTTTACATGCAGCAATAACCATACCACCGGCAGCTGAATGAAGGAAAACACGGAGCAGCGGGAGAGCATCTCACCCTGGCCTTTGCTGAAGGGGCAAAGCAAAACCCTTTCACGTTACCATTCTTAAATTTCCCCTTGCTTCATTCTATCTTAACAAGTCACAGGTTTTGTCTTCCAGAGATAACTGCACTCCTGCAGCACTTGCCCAGCCCTCCATCCTGAGCCCTAACAGGTTTGGAATCAGCTGCTCCTCCTCACGCTGCCTCATTCACCCCAAACACAGCAGCCTTGTGCTCAGGCTGCATCCAACAACAGCCTCAACCCCCAGCACCAAGAGGAAAAAAAAAAAAAAGAAAACTGGTATTTTCTTAAGCTTTTAAGGGTTTCCATGCTTCAAAATATTGATGCAATACACCCTGCATCATGTTCCCTGTCAATTGTGGTGTTGGTGAGCCCTGCACAGACCAGGAACCTCATGGAGAGGAGAAGGGCTCACTACCAAAGCAAATCTGAGACTAATGCTCTTTATGGATCTTGCTGCAGAACTAGACAGGTTGTCCAGCCACTATTCATCTTAGAGCTAATGGGTTTTATTTCACAGCAGGGAGATGTGCAAAGAAATCCGCACGTTCTGCCTTATTTCTTTAAAGGAAATGTATACTGGAAGAGTAGTGGGATAACGGGCACTAAAGAATGATAGCTGCAAGAAAAGGTTGATGCGTGTTTCTTTGGGGGACAGAATACTTTGTGAAGTCTTCCTCGCTTCATAGGGGAAACCTGCATTAGAATTTCCAGAGCCATACAGCAGGACAGCATTCACCAACACTGATTTTCAATACCAGCACTGCAAAGCCCACTGGCTGGCACATCCCTGTTACATGGGGAAGCACAGCTTCATTCTCACAAGCATTTTCACAGCAGTACCTTTGCATTTAAAATGCCAACTGTCAATGTATCTGCTATTCAGACACAGCACCCACAAATACATCATCTGATAGGCAGGGAGTTTTTACAAAGCTCTCAAAAAGCCCAAGGACATTTGGAAGGGTAGATGCAAGTTTAGAATGAGTCTTAGCATATCATCAGCAAAAAACAATTCTATTCTTAGATATCTCCCTTTGGTGTTTCCTCTAATGTTCTTCCCCCCCACACTCCTTTGAGAAAGTAAGTTGTTTGGTTATTAGAAAAAAATGGAAGAACCTGTTCTGCAAGGCATAGGAACAAAGCAGAATCTTATGAAAAGAAAAAAAAAAAAGAAAAGCTCACTGAAAGGTATGTAAATATTAGGGCTGGTAACACAAACAATATAACCACAGGAAACACAAGAAATTAAGAATAGATCAGGAGTTATTCGATTTCCTGGCTGCATCAGAGCCTCTCCGGGCTGGGCATGGCAGATTTACTCTCTAACAGAAATCAGAGAGCTGACAGAAAGTAGGAGGTGAACAGAACCAGTGACTGTGGTCTGCCCAGTACCAGCACCAACCCAACCCCAATGCCTGGGGTGCGATGGACACAAACCTAAACCTCATCCTTCATTCCCCTGTTATCCAGCAGCTCACAGCCAGCACCAGCTAGGACAGTCCAAAGGAAACCCTTACAAAGCAAACACCAAGTGCTGCAGCTTTCCTGAAGATTTAAGCAGAGTTTAAGCTCACTGCCACCAAAAGGCCTAAGTTTTCTCTTGGCACTGCACTATCATAAACCCAAGGGATAAATACATGCAGGTATTTATTTATGCAAACAGTATTTTAATTAATATCAGAAGCACTGATGAGACTGGATCTTTACTAAAAGTTAGCAAAGATATCACAAATTATGGGGAAGAAAAAAAGCCTTGCACACAGGGCACATAACACTTGATAAAGTTACACTCACTGAAAACACTTCATTTTCACACCTTTCAAACACTCCCTTGTTTTGCACAACACAGTCATACAGTAACTGTGGAATTGCTATTTATCCATCGTTTTGGAACTTGCTGTTGGCACCCTGAAGTGGAGGCTTTCTGTAGGTTCAATGCCTCTGGGACAGGATCTCCCTTTATTCTCCAGCAGCCTGATGACTTCTGAACTTTGAGATTACAAAGCAAGAAAGTTACTGGAGGCTCAACATGCAAGTCGACTGGCTAAGAAAAAGCAGCACAAAGTCCTGCCAAAATCCTAGTTAATCTGATCAAGCAAAAACCAGGGAGGTCTTAAGCACTATGCAGTTTAAACAGAGCTCATTTCAGCTGCAGAAGGAAGCCCACCTCTTCAGCAGATAGCCCAACTGAAGAGAGAACATTTACCTGCTTTAGGCTACTACTGCCCATAAGCAAGCTGAAGGGCTGAAGAGTAAAATACCCAGATAAAGAAAAATGTGGAACTTGGATGGATTCTGCAGATGGACAAATATTGCATACAGTCCAACAGGAAGGTGGGAAAAACAACGATACGTTACCCAACGTGCAGCCAGTTACCTCTTGAGTACTACTTCAATTTTCCTACTTTGCAAACAATTAATCCTCTTAACGTCTATGCAAACACATTTATTCTCCCCATTTCCAGCTTGTGAGCCCTTCCAGCAATGAGCTGGCTCATTCTCTAGCTTAACCCATTAAAACTGGGACCAAAGCTCTGCTTTAATCACAAAACATTGACCGAGTGACGATTTCCCATCACCCCATTCCACAGCACCCCACTGTCTCCCCATCACCCCACTCCCCCCAACACTTTCCAGACGAGCTGAGCAAGACGCCCACTCCAGCACACAAAAGGGCACTGTTAACCCAGCCAGGACTCAAACCCTCAGCCTTTGAGCTCTCCATCAAGCAGCAGCAGCCAATAAACTCATTCTAAAATTCATCAGCAGAAGGGAGAAGTGGCCACAGAACTGAGCCCACGTAAAACAAGGGCTGGATGGGGCACTGGTCCTTGCACTGAAGCCAGCACAACACAACCCCACGACAGACCTATTTATTTTCCTGTTGGTGACTGCACTGCTTAATACTGGAAAACCTGCAGCTAACAGTAACGTTTTGCCTCACATAACACAGAAGTGCAAAGGAGTCACCTGGAGCTGTGAAATGGATGCTGGTTGCATGAAACTTCTCTCTGCAGCAGTACATAAAAAGGGGGTTTAGCGTTAATTTCTCTACCCAGCCCTCAGCTAAGACAACCCACCTTCACCACAGCTGCTAGGAGAAGAGAAAGCACAAACATTTACATAAACAACGCAACCGAAGGTTTGCTCACCACCTCGTGCAGGGCTGTGCTCTCAGACGATGATCACTCATCATAAAAATGGGTGGAGCGGCTGCAAAGCACTCAGCAATGGAAAAACTGACGGCCTCACCCAGGGAAGCTCCTGCCTGGGCTGCAAATCCCGCGGAGACATGCAAAGCGCTGTCGGTGCTCCCCGTGTGGGAAGTCTTTCAGCTACGGATGCAAAAACATTTGCTAGGTAGCCATGTGAACTGCAGCACTTTGCTTTCATCTCCAGGATCGATATCTGCACCGACTCGAGGAGTTCAGATCGCGCTACGGGCACTGTTTACATCCAGGTCACCCAAAGTCATTCATCGGTGGTTTGTGTTTAAAGCAAAGCACAACGCTCCTCGAGTGCCAAATGTGGAGTTTCAGATGTGCAGATTTATGGCATGGAAGAAAATGAGACTTATTACACACAGCTTCAGTTGAATGGCCTAAGCCTGACCCACCGAGCAATTCCACCTGAGGAAGGAGAGCTCTGGTTTTGCTATGATCTCACTCGGGGTCCAGCAGCTAGAAAGCATGCTGTGCATGGCCCATCCCTTACTGTGCGTAACCACCAAACAGTGCCATCCTGCATCCCTTCCCCCAAAAAGCTCACTTCCCCCTTCCTTTAACACCTGCTTCCTCCATTCTAGCATCCATTGTCCAAACACTATTATGGGACCAAAAGCTCCAGCATCCCAAAGGAAGCTCAGGAGGAAAATGACTCTATAAAACAAGCGGTTTCTATACGAGACTTTCTCATTCATTGCAGCAAACCCAAACCTTACCATTCCCCATTTTCTCTTCCTTACTATAGCCCATGCTGGATGCTCACAGCTCCTTTGCTGCCAGCAGGAAGAGCTGCAAGAGCCAGCATCTGCGTGATGCACAACAGGTGTGTTAGCTCCTGAAAAAAGCAGGAGTGAGTCAGTGTAAGAGTCTGAAGGCAGACCTTCGTGCCAAAGCACTTGTTTGCAATGGTTTTATTAGCTTTTGCACTCAGACTTACACAGCAGCTACACCACTGCGGGCAGGGACACATTGGGAAAGAGATTTACTTTCCCAAGTAACTTTGCCAGGAACTTCAGATACAATTCAAATGAAGCTACAGAGCCTGTCATAGGTCTTAACATAACTTACTGCTCCAATCTGCATTAGCCACGGGTGATAAAAAGCTCAGAGACACAGCTGGGATTGAAACACAGCATGTCAGGTAGGCTCTCAGCACAGGGTCCTGAGCATCGTCGTCAAATGCCACATATCCTGCTCTTCTCCAGGATAATCACTATACATCATACACATCAAGAAGTCTCACTAGTCTCACTCATTCATCATCTTCATTTAAATGAATTCATCACCCATTTTACTTCCCCTCCCACCAAAATACCTGAAGTCACAGCTACAGGAGGAAACAGGATCAGTTGCAAGGGCTGTGATCAGACATCTTAAACAGCACCACCGAGGAGCAGCTATGTAGCATGCCATACTTTTAGGGGTATTTTCTTCTTAGACTTCCTCCAACCCAGTATCTGAGAGGTCTCAAACTGGTGCAGCTCTGCACTTGGGCTGTGGAAAGCACAAGGTCATTCCAGAAAGGATTTCAGCTTTTTCTCACCCACTACAAAAATCACACGAGAAATTTTCCAGCTTGTGATTTTCAGGTTTCTCCTTTAACATACGTACAAAAATCCTGTTAGAGCACATGACAACATAACACAGGTCAAGTACAGCTCCAACAGAATTAAAGTTTATTTTCAGCAAGTTATCACACTGCATTCTTTTTTAGGACTGTTGACTACTTAAAAGTATTTGCAATTACACCCCTTTGCTCAACAATGTGAGTGTACCTAAAACGGCTATTAAAAAAAAAGAATATAAATGTCAGGGTTTACTTTTGCAGAGGACATCGATCCTCACTATGCACAGAAGTCAACTGCAGACTTGAGGAATTTTAAAAGGGAACAACTTAACTCCTAACTCACTGGCTTATCTCAGTAACATCTCTCATCGTCATCATCAGCCATGCTGTAAAACAGGGACAGGCACTGCAGCCAGACACCTTCCGCACCAACAAAAAGCACCAGAGGCATTCACTGACAAGTCACCTCGCTTGTGTGACAAAGGGAACGGAACAGAAATACATGGATGCATGTTTTTTAGGGAGAGCTGTACAGCCTGACTGCAGCACCAAGTTCCCAGCATAGCAGCTTACCCCGGAGTGCTGCCAACATATTTCCTTATCACTAACCAAGGGAACTAAGCAGCCAGCTCTGAGGGATGTGCTCTGCCTCTTCATCTGCATAAAGGTCATTTGCAAGGGAGAAAGGCAGGTTTAAAAAAAAGTAAGAAAGAAAGAAAGAGGATGGCACGCCACATCCATGGCTTTGTTTTCCATACAAACAGTAAGGCTGGAAAAGACCACTAAGACCACACAGCCCATCAGCCCATCATCACCATGTACACTAGGAGCCGTGCTGTCAGGTTGTGGCACCACAACTTCAGTGTCTGAACATTCAGTGAGGGCAAGGAGGGGCCTTTCACCCCCAGTTCCTAACTCCTTCACCCTCCTTCCCCACTACAGCAACACTGAACCCATGTAGGCACTTTATACTTATCTGCTGCATGGTTTAATTTACTCCAGACTATTTATTGCCCGTGTGGGGGGAACCCCTATAGAAACAGCATTAATAGCACTCGTGGAGATGGCAGAGATAACCAGCTACAGCACTGCTTCTAGGACTGTTTGATAGGCAAGTGGAACACCACCGAACACCGGGCAGGAAAACTGATAGCTGCTGTCCTGGATTCAGAGTGGAAAAGAAATAGGTGCAGCAGGCACAGTGACTTACATTGCCTTTTGTTAAACTGATCTGTTTAAAGCTATGCCAGCAGAGAAGTACAAAACAGCAGCCCCTGCCCTTGTAACCAGCAGAGCACACCCCACAATAAGCCTACTGGCATTTTTTTCCCCTCTGGTATAATTTATTGCCCGCTGCCCTACCTCAGGCTTTGGATAGCATAACCAGATTCCTTCAGCTGCACTTAATCCTCCTCTTAGCACAGGGGCATACCCTGGACCAGAACACAGCTTAGTAAGGAGCAGATCCTGCTGGGAGATTAGCGGTGAGTTCTGCATAACCCTGGGTCTCCCAGTTCCACCACACCATGATTCAAAGCCTCCACTTACCTGGCAGGACTCCGTACATTAGAAGTACTTGTGCTGTGCTCTGTTGTCTGAACACATCTCACCCTTATTGCTTGGGCCATGCCAAGCATCCCTTGGCCACCAGAGCAAGCCACAGGCTGGGACACCAGGCCATGGCACGGTGTGTCCCCACAGAGCCCTGTCATCGAGCTGCCTACAGAACCTGTCTGCCCTGCAGAACCCCTCAGCCGAGCCCTGCCAGCAGCAGCCCCAGGGCAGACCAGCACTGAGAGGACAGGCAGTGCTACACTCATGCCATACATGCACAAGATGTGTACAGGTCTGAACTCATGCCAGATATCATCACCTTGCTTAACGCGCCCATACTCTGCTATGAGGCCTGGGGAAAAAAAGAAGAAAAAAAAAAAGTAAGAAAGCAAGATAATGTCCTTTGGCCCCTTAAAACCAAACTGGGATTGCATGAGCCAGAACTGGCAGCACAAGAGCAGAGCTCAGAGCAACTGTCTGAGCGCTGCTCGGGAGCTCTACGTGCCTGACATAGTTCTCCCGCATCACATATCTCCATGAGCACCTCAAGGCTGATGGCTGCCCGGGACCACAGGGAGCAGCACGGCTCCCAGCTGTCTGCTGCCAGCACAGCACCCCAATCCCTTGAGCAACCACAACCAGCACAGCATGCCCTTCCAAACTTCATAAATCACATTTCCTACGCCCGAGCTCCAAGGATAGCAAAGCTCACCGGGCAGAGCCCCTTCAGAGCTCAGCAACGTTGCTCCCACCAACCCCAGCTCCTTTCCATGACTTCCGTAGCACAGACACAGGCAGTGGATTAATAGTTAATAATTAATAAACTCTGATGATTTTCAGGTTAAGAAACGTCCAAACTTTGCCAATCCTCGGCCAGAAATTCCCACATTCACTTCCAAAGCGGCATAAATTCATTTGAGAGGGACATCAGCGAGCAGCAGCGCGAAGGCACAAACCAGGCCCGGTGGCAATGACCCTTCGAACAACTTCGGAGCATCAAAACACTTCAGCCCCAAAGGTGGGAAAAACCAACAGCGAGCGTCGCTCGGGAGACCCCGGCACGAAGCTGAGCCTTCGGTAGCGATAAACTCGACCACAAATAAACGAGGAAACAAACAAATGCGAATACAAAGTTGCGTCAGCGCAGCTCGAGGGTTCCCCCCGCCCGCCCCTACATCAGCATATCAATGGTTTGAATAGAGGGGAAGCGGAGGGAGGCTGGGGGCCAGCCCGGGGCTCCAGGAACGCCGTGCATATCCGTGTGTATGGACGCACGGACGTGTGCACGGTGCCGATGTCCCGGGCCGGGCTCGCCCCGTCCGTACCCCCGGAGCTCGGGGCCGCGCGGTACCGCCGCGGGGAGAACCGCAGACAATAGCGGCGGAGAGAGCAGCGCCGCGCGAGGAAATCGACCCAAACTCAGGCAAGAAAAAGCAAAGAACGAGGAAGAAATGAAAGGAAGCAGAGGGACGCGAAGTTGCGAGGAGAAAAGCTCTAATGAAGATGAGGAAGAAGGGTGGAAGCCTCGCGGAGAGGCAGGGAGTTTCTCCACAGCCCCCTTCCGCCGGAGATACCCCGGGAAGCTCCCCCCCCCCCCCTTCCGCTTCAGCCGCCCCCCAAAACTTTCCCCCCACAGCGGCCCTTCGCTAAACTCCGACGGGACAAGCACTCACCGCGGGGCCCGGCGGGCGGCTTCGCCCCTGGAACGGGGCCGGGAGGGAAGGGAGAGGGAAGGGGACGAGGGGAGGGGGGGGGAAAGAGGCGGCCGGGCCGGGTGCTCTCCGCCCGGGGAGGCGGGCAGGAAGGAGGGCCGGGGGCTGCGGCTGCAACCTGAGCACCGCCGCCGCGCCCGCCGCCAGCCCGCATGCGCCGGACCCGGAGCCGCCGCGGAGCGGGGCCGCCCCTGAGCAGCGGGCGGAGAGCGGGGGGCCGGGGCCGGGGCCGTGCGGGGAGGCGGCAGCTGTGAGTGGGCTGCGGTTCTCGCTCTCAAGTTTGTGGAGCTGCTCGGTTGGTCCTCTTCTTCGGAGGCACGCTGGGAGCGAGGGGTTCGGCACCTGGGGAACACCTGGTGGCTGTGCTGCTCGGTTGGCCCGAGGCGGTGCGCTCAGCTGCTCTGCGGGATTGGTGGTAGCGTTGTGCTTCTGGGGGCGAAGGGACGCGAGCAGCTTTGGATGCAGCGGGTTGTTTTTGTTTAAAGGGGTACTTCCTCCCCACGCGCCAAACTTCAGCCTCACGGCCTGTTTTGCTCAGAGGTACATTGCTTGCATCCCCACCTCCAGCTCATGTAAAGCTCTCCCAACACACGTTGCCTAGCCGAAATCACACTCAGCTGCACCCAAACACTGCCCTCCTGTCCCTGGCACAAAACCAAGCAACCCCAACGCCCCGTACTGCCCCTCACTGTATTTCCTCAGGGCCCGTTGCTCCTCTGCCACTGCACAGCCTGTGGAAGTTTGATCGAGGAACATCTGTAATTATTTCCACACCTTGCCCTGGAAAATGGTGGAAATGGCAATGCTGCTGTTAGCAAATACAGAATCATAGAATCGTTTGAGTTGGAAGAGACCCTTCAAGGCCACCTGGTCCAACTCTTCTGCACTGATCAGGGACACCTACAGCTGATCAGGTGATCAGAGCCCCGTCCAGCCTGACCTGCAGTGTCTGCAGGGATGGGGCACTCACCTCTCTGGGCAATCTCTTCATGTGGCTGGGCTGGAGGAGTCTGCTGGAAAGAAGAGGCATGATGTGCTGCAGTGGGGGATCTGCCCTCTGTCACCATTTCTATTGGAAGCTCTTAAAGGACGTGATTTTTCCTATCAGAAATATTCCTGCAAGTGAGCTTCTCCAAAGAACCAGTTGTTAGCCATGACCTAGGTAAGGAATTACCACAGGCTGCAGGATGGGACTAAGCTCCCCAAGCTGCTCTAGGTAGGCCAGAGCTCCCCATCCCTATGTGGGAGTCTCATACATCCCCTGCCCGGGACCAACATGGGGAAAAGCTCAGCCAGCCACTGCATCAGATGCCCGGCCGTGCTCTCATCAGTGCCCTGCCTTCACCAGGATGTGGTCAGTGCTCCACTTCCATCTTCAAATCATTAATTCTGTCTTTAAACTGTTGTCCAGACCCAAATCCTTTATCTCATATATTCTTCTTGGACCCACATAAAACCACAACCTGAGATGAAGGGGTGTTTGTGTAGCAGTGGTGTGGATGCCAGCCTTCTGGCAGATCATTTGCGGGCAAATTGCCTTTGACACTGGTTCCTCCAGCTTTCACCATAAGTCTAAGTCTGCTTTTCAAATGCTAGCAAGAAATTGGAAAACTACAAAGATCAATTTGTCTTTCGTTCTTCTTTTTAAATTTGTCATAAACTGCTGCAGGGCTTCCTACTTCTTGCTAGGGAATGAGTTTTAAGTGTGAGCTGCACTCATGAATGAGAATGGAATTTGGATCTGCACAACATAATCTGAACATTTGTGTGTAGTGGCATGAATTAGCAATATGAGCACATTGTTTCCATTTGCTGGAAATTAGCTGTCCTTGCAACTGAATAGAAAACAGAGTTCAATGTAACGATGGAAGCAGCAGCTATTAAAGATTTGTTTTCATCATGTTTAAGCAGCTACAAACTGAGATACACAGAGTGGGTGAGTGTGGCTGACAACAGTGTGCCGGGCTTTGTTCCAGTGCCTAGAAAATGAGGCACTGAGATAGCAGCAGCCACACCTGGAGAAGTTGACCAACATTTTACTTCTTCACACTCTGCCAATGGCATCCATAAAGCCCCATGAGCTGCATAATCTGCTGCAAAATTATTGCCTGTGACTGAGGGCAGCCTTCTACTGAAGTTTCCCCGTAAGAACAGATCTCGGTCAACACACAAAATCCTCAGTAAGGCACAGCAGGCAGACTCTGGAATTTGCCCTTAGGACAGCAGATAGCCTGGAGTGACTACAGTAAAAACACCCAAAGCAAAATGCAAACATTGTTGACCTGCAGTATATTATTCATGAAATGTCTGTAATTCCCATGGCTCTCCTGTGCGAAGTGGGGCTCTGCACCTCGCTGTCCCCTGATGCAGACCTCAGCTGCTCATCACTGCCCCGTCTGCCCCTCCACCTGCTGATGGGCTGAGCTAACACCCCACTCTTACATATGTTGCCGGAAGCCCTGATGTAAACACTGCCTTTTTTCTCCTGGTCAGAAATGTGCACCTGCCTGTGTTTGCAGCAGGAATTGACACTGCGTGTCCCAGCAAGGCTCGAGCCATGCCACAGCCCATGGGATAGGTGTGGGATGCAGCAGGAGGGCAGGGAGGAGAGGAGACCTGCAGACTGTCAACTGTTACCACTGAGCCCCGAGGAAGGTTTTTTTTTGGCACTTCAGCTTTACGCTTTGTGCTTTTTCAGAGGACACCGTTAGAGGCGCCTGCTCTGGGCACTTTGTTCTTTTCAGGATGCATTTTAATTTAATACAATTCTATTTCTGTCCCTAGCGATGGTTGTTGTCCAGTTACTTGCAAAGCGAGAGACAGACCAGTCTATGCCAAAAGCCTTTATTGAAGGATCAGAAAACATCAATCAAATCAATTTACGAAACTGAATTATGTGGGACCCCAGGAGTAAAAAATGACAAACACAGAGACTTAAATTGATAGCAGACCAGGATAAAAGCTTTTAGTCAATGCAGGCCATAAAATTAATCAAATGCAGTATACTCCCTAAAAATTAGAGCAGTTTCCCCATCCCCTGCACTCTGCTCAATTTCAGATCTAAATAACATGCAAAGTAGATTAAAATTAATCAATACAGCAGATCCCACAGTAAAGCAAGTAATCAAGAAAGCAACACATGCATTTGCAACCCATTATTTATTACCATCCCCACGTGTGGCCAGGATGTGAACACATATGGCATCCCTGGCTTCTCTTGAACCACCACCAAAGCTGATGGGTCTATTTGCTTTTTGTACAAGCCAGTAAAAGAAACCCTCAAAGTTTAGGGCATTTGGAGACATTTGCTTGAACCTTGTAAAGATTATAAAGGCAAAAATCGTATCTATAACATGGATGTGGAATGGTATCTTCTCTGTCTAAGACCTGAGTGCTCCTTCTCTTGCTCCCAGTGCTCAGATTATCTCTCTTTATCTCTGTGGGTTGGATAAGATTTCCCAAATCACAGAGGGAGAGAGAGAGTTCTCCAGCTGTTGGGAACCAATACCATGTTGGTGGTGGCAAACATTTCCAGCTTATCTGAACATGTAAACGCATCCCACCTTTATATCCTTGCATTAAGTACTAAATCAAACTTCTCGTACTGATTTTCATGAAGTTACTATTGTTGAATGAAAAAGAAGTACAAGAAGAGATTCCTTCCTCAGCAGGCAAACGGGGAGCAGATTTCCTTCCTCTAAGGGGGATCCCTTTCCTTGGATCTCTGTTTCATCAGAGGAACATCAGCCAGAGAACCCAAATCTCTGAACATAGAATTGTAGAATCATTATGGTGGTAAAGGCCACTAAGATCACCTAGTCCAACCATCAACCCAACCCCACCTTGCCCACCAGCCATGTTTCTCAGAGCCACATCCACCCTTTTCTTAAAAAACCTCCAGGGATGGTGACTCCAGCACCTCCCTGGGCAGCCTGTTCTTATACACCACCAGGCATCATCAACTTCAGGCATATTCACAAAACCCATGAAGCTGAACTGCTTAAAACATTGCCCCGCAAATCTCCATCATGAGCCACCCACCAGCTGTTTTGCCAACAGCAGTGCATTACAACACGTACCTGTGGCAGTTTGTGGTAGTTGGCTTCATGCACTAAGAACAAAGTAGACTCTCTTCAATGAAATTCCCAGTGCAGGGGAACCAGGAAATTCCCCTCCCCATAGCACGAAGCCCCTTTTGCTTGCACACCAGCTCTGTGCCCGCTGCCAGCCAGCCCAGCTCTGCAAGATGACATACACCCACCAGATGGTCCCAGCACTTCTGTACCACCAATGCTGATGTGCACAGCAATCAGCAAAAATCCACTGTGCTTTTCCTTGACTAAACACGCTTCCAAATCACAAAGAAATACAAAAGGCCATTGAACATCTCTCTGCTCAGCAGCACAAACAGTTGGTCTGTCGTCAAGCGCAGATCTCTTGTGGCAGCGGGTCAAAATAACTTCAGTTATCAAGCGGGGAAAACAAAGCTGCTTCACCATGCCATGTAAATGAATGTTTAAATAGAGCCTAGAAAATCAGAGATGCATTGCCACAAATCCTAATGGCAGGAGAGACAGTGGGGGTTTGGGCACTCACTGGGTGCACTCCTGTAACACTAGACTGCTTCTCAAGCACTTCTCAGCAGCCTGAAGAAGCCCATTACATTGGTGGTGTCAAGAATGGGGTATGGCATCTCTGGCATCTCCGGCTGGGCAAGTTGTGTTTTGTAATATACACTGATGTGCTTTTGTATGGAAGGGATCTATTTCACACTAAGCAGCCGTCACACGGTATTTTTGATCACCACCTGTAAGCAAATCCAAGCAAAGCTCATTCCAAGGTCAGCTGGGTATTTCTGAAGACTTATCTCCAGCCTTGCAGGCTGCAGAGTGGGCCACAGCATCAGCCATTGAAACCTCTGGTAGATCAAACAGAGACAGAGCTGAGCCATGCTGGCAAGAAATAGATTAGGATCAAACAGCCCCCACTGTCCCTGCACTGACAGGTGTCCTGGATGGCATTACAGTCTGCAGATTTCTCCAACTAATGAGGGCTTTGTCTTCACAACACGTGTATTAGTTTTTCCAGAAACACATTTCCCCCCTTCCCATGACTTTCCCACCTATCACCCCCTTCCCACTTCCTTCCTTCATGCTTTTCTCATGGTGCCTTAAGATGTATCTGCCCTGGGGAGCAAAGGGTCATGGCAGTGGCTCTTTTGGGTGAGCTGCCATCCCTGAGAATTTGTGGCTGATGAAGTGACCCTGTCACCTGCAACTTTCAGCAAATGCTGTTTCCCTTTTTTCACTCTACCCTTCCCCCACTGTCTGGCTGGGGTGGTCAAGAGCAGAAAGTAACTCATGTGCTTGCAGCAAGAGATCAGAAAGTTGAGAGTCTCCTCATTGAGGAAGACTGCTTGATAGGAGATTAAATGTCTCGTACCATAGAAGCCTTGACTATATAAAAAAGTCAATGCTGCACGCATAAACATAGCATTGGGTGACGTTTCTCTTGCGTAACGTACCCTTCAAAGTCCTTTGATTTGATTTTGAGTCTCTCTCTTTTATAGTCCGTTCCCAAATGTTGGCACTTGTTTTTCTCGTTTGTCACACAGCAAGAGCACTGATGCATGTATGTGTTCAGCCCCAAACCACATCTGAGGATTTAGTGTTAAGCAGAGAGAGAATCAAGCCAACATGCTCCTAACTCTTTGTTCTGCTGTGACAGGAAGAAAGGTGCACATCACAAACCAACCTGCAAAGCATTGGGCCTCTTGGTGCGGTGTTACCTTCCCTGTTTCTGATGGAAGATAGAGAAATGACACTTCTCACAAACTGGGAACACTGTTTATTTGATTGCCTTATGAAGAGCTCTTGAAAGCCTTGAAAGTACACAGACTAAAAGATCTTTGCTATTGTTTGGCTGATTTACACACAGATCCAAATATCAATAAAACCATTTGCAGTTCCTTTACATCTGTAGTTATTAAGACCACAGACACTCCTGCCAACTAAGGACCTGTTCTGAAAGTGAAACCCGGAGGCTCAGCTCTGTGTGCCAGCACTCAGTCACGTCAGGTAACTTCTGCAATGGCAGGAGATTCCTTTTTTGAGCACTTTTAAAATGAGAAAAGTAACTGAGTTATTCTCTCAAGTTTTGTGGCACCAGAAGAGTAAAGCAAATATTACAATTTGTGCAGAAACCTCGTGTTAAAAACAATTGTTTTGGGCCAGTAGTTTACAGCTGGGCATTTAAAGAACATACACATAAAAGACCAAGACATCTTACTGGGCATATGTAAGGCTATTTTGAAAGAATCTGTATTTTAAAACCGATTTTATAACTAAGAAGCCACAAACAGAACCTTCCTGCTTATTTGCTTGCCTATACGCATTGATTGTGCAGACAGCTGATGGAAGTTCAAACACTTCTTAATAGCTGATATCTACAGTCTTTGCACGGCAGCAATTTTTGTCATGTCCCATTACCTTCAGGTGAGCCATGGCAGCCCCCTCTATACACTCTGACATGGCTGTGGGACAGAATTTATTGTGTGTCTTAACGAGAGGAGAAGAGACAGCACCAGAAACTTAATGAGCCATGGAGTGTTTATACGTCTTTGTAACACAGTTTTGCTGTCCACTGTAGCAAAGAGCAGTGATAATTATTCTGAAAGTGAGAACGAAGGTGTAGACTAATCACCTTCCCCCATCTATACAGAGTGCTGGCTGGATCCAGAACTTTGCTGGGTGATGGCTTGTGTAATATGGCAGCCTCAAGTGTGTGCTGAAAGGCTGAGTGAGGAAGGGAGCTGTTGTGTTTGGCACAGGGAGGATGCACATAATGCATCTTTTTACTACAGCTTTGTAGGAGCACAGAAGCTAACATCTATTAGACCGTGTATCAGGCTTCCCCATAGCCTCACACTACTTCTGCTAGCAGAAGTTAGTTCCCCAGAGCCCATTTGTAGCGTTTCATCAGCTAGACTCAGTCTCTCAAGCAGTGTCTCAAAAAGTGAAATAGCCATTTTTAAAATATTTTTTTATTTTTTTTTCTCCCACGGATATTTCTGTGATCTAACACCTCACTGAGCTGTGTCTGGCTCTGCTGTCCAAACAACTTCTCCCCAAAAGCCAAGCAGCCATTTGCATGTAATCCATGCTTACCAGGTGAAGAGCAGCCCTTGAGTTTCTCGGCAGCCTTGCTGAGGCTCTCACTTGGTTCTGAGCTCCACTGGGTCACAGTAAAGCCATTACCTCCATGCATGTGCACACCACATGCCATCCCTGGGCAATTCCCATTGTAACTCAGCATCAGCTGCTTAATGGTGGAAACGGATATACAGCGAATTAAACAAATAGGGAAGAGGGAAGCACTATTTGTCCCCACTGCTGCCTGAAGCACTGGCTCCTAACATTTCCATACCAGGTCTTGCATCTGCTCGTAAGGAGCCTGAAGTCTTCTTCTTTCCCCATCAGGGAGGGCAGAAAGTACATAACCTTCAACTCAGGTTCTGGCCCCATATGTCCCACAGGGCTGATGGCAAAGCGGAGTGCTGCCAGCTGGCCTGAAGCCATGGCCATATACATGTCCAGCAGCTTCTCCATGTGGCAACGCTGCCCCACCAGTGCCTGGATCCCAGCTGCTCGGTGAGAAGCCATCTCCCACACACGTACACACCCTCTGATGACTGCATTTCCACTTGGAGAGCAAAAAGAGGCGTAACGTCGGCTGGAACAGGCTGAATGTGCTCAGCCACATTTCATCATGACCGAGACAGAGCGAGGCACAACATCTCCATCAGAGCACAGTGTGAGAGCACTCTGTTCCCCTGGTACTGGGAGTAATGAGCAGATAAAACACAGGCACAGGGAGTGAGTTTGTCTTCATAAATTTCAAAGGCAGACGTTGACAAAATGCCAGATTTCTGAAAAATTAACGTCCTCTTTCATCATACAATGAAAAAGGCCCTCTGTCTCTTAAAATAACGTTTCAAGCTATTCTAAAATACGCTTACAGTTATTTAAAGAAATTTAGTTATTTTTAAAAGAACTGTTGACTTTATTTCTGGTGCCCTGCTTATTTTTCCACAATGGCACCTTTTTGAAAAGCAGCAATTGGCGTTCATAGTCACCTCTCTGTTTGCTTCCTTAAAGTCGAGGCACAGTTCAGCTTGACTTTCATAGACCCAAGCCATTGAAAACATCAAAGGCACTCCACATCTTGCTGCACTGCTGGCTATGTACAAACAGGCCTGAAGAAATATTTTTACGGATTTCAACATGCAATCCATATTATATCTTTTTTTTTTTTTCTGTCAAGGCTGTGATAAGAGTCAGCCCAAATTGCCATCAGCTAGCTGGAAGGATGGGTGGCATGGGTCTATAGAGGGGACAAAGGCAAAGTGCTAGAGACAGGAGAGGTTACCATGTCTGAAAGACTCCAGAATATATACATATATATGTATAATCTCTATACCACACTATCTTAAAGATACCTGGGCTGGAGAACCAAAGCCTCCCGGGGGTCTGCATGTGTTAGCTCTCATTGCTGGTGGCAGCTGGGGGGTTTGGAGCTTGGAGGTGAGGAAATAAGTTGTGCAGCCACTAAAATCACCCTGTGCAGAGAACAGAAAGGGTTGCTGCAATCCGACCCTGTCTGCAGCACACCTGGGGGTGCTGGAGCCAAGATGTGACACCAGGAGAAGAGAGGAAAACCCACATTGGAGGAAAGAGTGCTTGACAGCAAAGATCGCGCCAGGGACATCAGCCCTGGAGTTATTTTCAAGCATACAGCAGTGGCCTCTACTGGTCCTCATTAGGACATCAGGTTGCTTTTTGCTGCTTCTCTTCCTGCCCTGCTGCTGCTGCTTCTTGCAACAATGCCCAGGTTTGCAGGCTCCTTTTCCCAAGGGAAAAGTGAGAGCTGTGGAAGTAGAAGTGTGTCTGCAGGAAGCAGGAAGCAGCATACCTAAACTAATGGGGCTATTTTGGCATGTACAAAAGGTGTGTGTAGAGAAATGTGATGAAATCTGGCCCAACTTCATGAAGTGAGCCTGACAAAGTGAGCACACTGGGGCTACAGCCTGGCATTTTGCAGCACCAACATCCCAGGGCCCCCGTTAACTGGCTCAGCTTCTTCCCTGTCCTCTCCATGGGATCCCCAAGGAACACCCCACTCTGCTCTGCAGTATGGATCACCAATGAAAAGCACTGAGAGGCTGGGAGCATCACCCAGCTTCCCACTCCCACTTAGGCTCCTTGGCTGCTTCCCTGCCACCCACAACTGCTGCTACCCTCTGGGAGCCTTCCAACAGCCACGACTCCTTTAAGACCCTGCCCACACTACTGCTGTATTTATGTATTTATGGCCACCAGGCCAGAGCAGCTGATACATCCCAAACGCAGCTAGTGCTATAGGCAGACGCACGGTCACGTGCTGAAAGCTGCCTACATCTGCTTCCCAGCTGCTCGTTCCCCGGGGCCATCCGAGAGGATATCGGGTAATGTGGCTAAAGGCTTGTGGGAGAGCTGTGGCGAGATTCCCCCCATATTAAGCAGCCTTTAATTTGGCCCTGGCTGGGAGGAAGTGACAAGGACAATGCAGAGATCAGACACACAAAATTTTTGTGCTCAGTGTGAATATTTTACATGCTCGTCAAGCTGTGCAGTGAACGATGCAGGGCCGTAGCCAGCTGTAATTTAACACAGTGGGATCAATCCAATATGAAGAGCAACAGACTGTATCTTTCCTCCATATGGACATCTAAACAAACGTTTTATTGATTTAAACATTTCTCATCATTTATGGGAACAATTTATCATCATGGTCCTTTAAAGAATCCCGTTTTCAAGGATCATACAAACCTTTTCAACCTTAAATGCTTAAAAATCGCATCTGCTTCATTATTGTTCTTAATTACTAGCTTTCAACTGAAATTGCTTTTAGCAACGTCTAGGACAAAAACGGAAACTTTTCTAGAGCGATATGCAAACAATACAGGAAGCAAAGCAGGTCATGCCCCGCAGCTGGGGCTGTGGGCACAGGGATGTCAGTTTGTCCTTCTGGCTGCTTGGTTGGACTCCAACACAAGGCTTCTTGGAGCAAGTGCTCCAAGATGAGAGATGCTCTTCTGTGTGCATGACCCCACCTCTTTTTTCCAAAACCCTGATAAACCAGGATTGTCTGTATGGTCTTACCTGGGACAGAGGCAGAGCTACCTGCTGAGCTTAATTCTTTTTCTGGGGAGTCCCAGTCTTCACATTTAGAATTTCGATGTTCACATGACACAAAAAGCACTTTGCCTCAGCTGTTGAACTCAGATGTTCTCCCTTTGCTGGTCTTTCTGATCCAGTCTGCCTAGGAGTCTATTTTCCCCTTGCAGCATCTTCTTTATTCTCTTTGCAGGTGTCGAACCTGTCCCACTTGTAAGCTTTTCTCCTTAAAACTGAGGGGTGAAACCACAAGTAGATTGAAAAGCTGAGACTCCTGCTTCATCAAGGGGGTGAAAAATCTGGCAAAACGCTTTTTTTTTTTTCCTGCCTCTGTCTGTCAGTGCAGTGATAGAATCATAAATCATGACTCCTTGGTGCTGGGTGGGATTTTGCGCTCTGACGAGTCCTGGTGAGAAGTTGCATTCCTTCAGATTGTTTGTTCCCTTGTTCATAAGCCAGCAAAACCCATGAAGCTGCAAAGGGTGTCTGCATGTGTGAGAGTCTGTGTGTGACTGCGTGTTTGTCTTGGGTCCCACACCCAGCACGGTCAGGTCAAAAGATATTAGATAAGTGACACTGTAGCTTGGATCACTGTACCTCCACTGTAATAACAGCAACATGAGGGAATGCTGCAACAGCTCAGCTGTCCATCCAAGAGTTTAAATACATTGTTGTGCATTGCTGTAAATCAGAGAAGGCTAAAGCCACATCAGGCTAGATGAGTGCAGCTCTTGCCTATCCCTGGCAATGTGTGTGTGACATTTCCATGGGGAAACATCCCCCTGCCAGGGACAGGCAGCATTGGCCTGTGGCTCAGCCCAAGCCTACTGAGCCAAAGGTTGTGTTTGAGCTGCTCCTTGGTACCCTTTCATATCTGACCATCAGACCAAGCAGACAAAGGTTAAAAGGATGCTCTGAGTGTTCTGCTAAGAGCCAAGTCCAAATTGGAAATCAAGATAGCTCCATGCAAAGCTGTGAAATAGCCATGTTTTTAAGTCAAACACTGTATCGTGTGGGATGGGGAGCACAGCTTTAGCTCTTCAAGCTCTGTGGATCTAAATGCTCAGGAAGGAGCTGAGCACATCCTCCTGCTGCACTAGAGGGAGCTGCCTCGATGTCTGTGGTTATCCCTGTGCATAGCTGGACACAGCCAGCAGCAAGGCTCAGTGGTTTTGGAGTGGCAGGTGAGGTAGTGCAGACACAGCTGATGGAGCTCATTCCAAAGTGACATCATTTAGCAACAATTCCTAAGAAATAGGTCCTGACTAGTAGCAAGGAGTTGTGCCTGTAGGCAAACAGATGCTGGTTCGAGGCTGTTATCAGGTAAAGTGTGTGGGTGAAAAGCTCCACAGCTTGTCTGTTGCCATGAAAAGAGGCAAACAAAGCAGAGACAAGGCTGGACTACAAGTGGATGAGGCTGCTAGCTGTCTGGAACCACATGTCTGCTAGAGATGGTGATGAGATATTTCCTTCTGATGAGAATTGGGGATAGGCGACATGGAAGTATCTCAGCTGTTTGCATGGCAGGAGTTCCAAGGAGAGTGTGCATCGCCAGATCCAGAGGCCCAGCAATCCCAAAGGTAAGCAGTGCTGAGATGCTGGGTGAGAACAAGTTGGGTTTACTTGTGCTGCTGGAGGAATCATGCTGGAGCCTGCAGGTCAGTGCAGAGGTATGCAATGAACCCATCATTGCCACGTCAGCTAGAGATGCCTGTATCCTGACCTGAGAATTTATCAGAAGGCACCAGGGATCTATTAATGACCTGATATGTTGATATAACCACACATCAGGCTCTCACAAGGGAGTTTGGGGGTCAGAACTCTCTTTTTCTTTTTCTTCTTAAAAAAAGTAAAACAAAGAGATCGTATTTGCCATTTAGTCAGGGTTGATTGGTTTTTCCAGCTCTTCTGTGTCACTTTTGGGCATTCAGAGCATGGGGAGAAAAGAACTCAGGAAGAAGTTTTACATGTAGACACAACACATTGCAAGGACTGCCAGCACACTGCAAGGCAGTGATTTCAAGCAGTTGTGAATGGGGATCCTGTCCTTTCCCCTCCCCTTTCCTGTTTTGTGCATAGAAGTGCTATGCTTGCAGAGGAATACAGCAGCTGATTGTTTGCAGCACTGGGAAATAGTGTGAGCTGAGAGTAAAATGTCTAGGCAGCAAGCATCTGGGCAGATGCACACATATGGTGTAGGGGGATGATTAAGGGAGTGGGGTGCATTTTGCACATGGTCTGCTTCCCAGTCTGTTAGAGACTAGGCAGAGGTGAGGCTGCAAAATGCTGGAAAGAAGGCCAGGAATTGAATCTGCATTGCCCTGGCAATCCCACAGCACCCATTTCCCCCATTCAGTCTCCAAAACTTTAGGATATCTGGCTGCTTTCAAGTCTGGCAAGGACAAAAGAGGCTTGGATCCCTCCCTGGCTCAGTTGCATGCATGCATGCACATGAAAATCATGTTCCTTTGAATGTCTTCTGGAACCATAATAAAGAAAACTCACTTCATGGAAGAAAGACCTGGATGAGCTTATCTGTGTGAAGATGGAGAAGCAATGCTCCACCAGGAGATGAAGTGGGCAGCATAATACCATCATCAGGGAGGATATCAGGGATTACAGTGTCTCCAGATGAAATCTGCTTATGCCACATGTGCTTGGTCATGCCATGGAGGACTTCAGACTGCATTCATAAAAGCTGTAGCATCTAGGTTAATATGCTCATGGTCTATACACAGGAGAAAGGAAAGAGAAGGCATCAGCTGGGAATCATATATGCGTTCACCAAATGAAGCTTCAACCTTCACAGTGATCAACTGCATCTTATTTACAGTGCTGAGTAACTCTGGTTCAGCTGGTTGTTTTGTGGCACTTCTCAGTATGCTGCACATCCCATGGTGAAAGGGTAGATCCCTAAAAATACACAGCCTTAGTGATGTGTTTGACACAGCACTGACGTTATCAGATATCCTACAAAGAAAAGGACATGGACAGAGACTGCTACTGTATTAGGCTTCTGCACATCACTTAACAGTACAAGGAGTACTGTTCAGCATGAAAACTTTGCTGTTATTCTATGGTGGTGCTCCACAGCTATGTTTAGAAGAGTCACGTACATGATGTCGGGCATCTACTTGGTCTCCTTTAGGACTCTTACAGCTGGCCATGCCCTGATCTTACACTGAGAGCAGCAAACCAACAGATGCCCCAGAAGCTCAGAGCAGGGCTGGGCCCTTTCTCTAACATTTCAGATCGCGCGATACAGAAGGCACAGCCTGGAAATCACATGAGAGGCAGCCCTCTTGTGGGGTACTCAGCTAGTCCTGCTTCCAGCTGGACAAGACAAAAGCATCTTTATTAGCACTGAGCAAGCCTGTGTGCCCATCCCTACTGTGAGGATCAAACCCCGTGTGTCTTGGCAGTGCTGTTTGTGGTCACACACTGACCCGCCAGGCTGACACTGCAGTTCCACTTGTAGCTCAGAAGGATAGAAACATGAGTCACGGAACTTGCAAACTGTTTTCTTCATTAGCTTCAATAAAGAACAAAACCAAAAGTTTGTGGGTTTCCTTTGCAACCCACCCTAGGGGGCTGGGTGAAAGGGAGGAGTCTATCTCGGCTAATGCAATTCTCATTGCGAGGCACATGTGCACACGCAACTGGCATCCAGCTGGCTCCAGAGGGAAGAACACGGGTTGGGGAACGAGCAGCTGTGGGGTTTGAGAGCAAATATCAGAGCGGCTGCCCGAGGGACTCCCAGGTGGCAGGCAGGAATATGGATGGCTCCTCATTACGCTTGTAAATATACAGCAATAGCTAGCCGCTGTGGGCGCTTGTGATCAGCCAGACCCTGCCGCCATGTTGCAGCCAGCAGGCCGCCTGAGCCCGCCGCGCCGCGCTGCTGCTGCCCCCTGCTGGCTCGCGGCGCTCGGTGCCGCTGCCCTCGCCCCCTGCCTGCTGCTTCTCCCGCGTATTTTCTCCACCTCTCACCAAGGGAGGCCCCTCTGCTTCCCTCAAGGACATTCCGCAGAAGGCGTACCTTCAGGAAGAAAAAAAATAATTAAAAAAAAAAAAAAGAAAAATATGAAACACGAACCCCCACCTTTGTCTCTCCCTTTCTAGCGTTGCAGCTCCATATAAAATGTCTTTGTAATATAATACAGCACATTTTCTTACGCCTCTAGCTGCCCACATAAAACGCAGTGCTCCTGAAAGTCACCCAGATGAAAAGTGCGCTGTGCGGTGGAAACACAGGCAGGCCTTGGAGTGTAGTGTTATGGGCAATTAAAGCTGATTAATAGCCACAGCTGCAGGGCTGGGGGAGCGGGATGGAACTGCCTCTGACCACCAGCTCTATGGCAATGGGGACAGGGAGAGTGGATTGGGGACAATTTTTGTCTAATGTAACACAGAGATGTGTGTGCGTCTTCGCCTGCACTTTCAAGCATGCTCTGTCTCTGATTTCTGCCCTGCTCCCATGTGAATAGCCGTGGATTTGCAGGGGATGCATGCAGGTTTTAGGCTATTAAATTTTCTCCCTCATTTCTCACCAAATTAATACCTACAAACACATACAGAGCAGGCTGTAATGTTAAGGTGTTGATAAAAGCTGAAGTGCACCACTGTAATAGTTCCTATCTTAACATTACACGCAGTCCATAAAAAGCACAATCTCTTGACTGCTGGGCTGCCATACAGCACAACAACATCTCTTCTGTTTCCCAGTTTCCACTCTGTGAATTTCCACCAATAATGGTTAATTCAATTCCCAGCAGCTTCCAATCTCCTGACTCAGCCCTCTCTGGATAGCAGTCGGGCATGAACATAACAAAGGATGTTAAATATTAATGCCAAGGTTTTGTCACCGGTTGTGCTATTAACATGTAGGGAACCATTCATCCTTTCCACATAAATAAGCTCTGCCTAGTGCGTTAGTGCTCTGCAAAGTCATTGCTGACCTGATAATGCATCCTTCCTCAAAAGAAATAAAAACAAAGGAAGAAAAAGCAGTTTGAACTGCTTTTTGGTGGTTCGCTGCAGTTTTACTCGGGCTTTTAAATCTCAACTAACAGAACCATTAGCCAAAATAAGAAAAAGGGGTAATGTTTAAGGTGGTCCTGATAAGGATGCAGTGGAGCAGAGCCTCATATGTGACAGTGACAGTGCTACACTTCAGTGGGTCTGACGCTGTCAGCACAGGTCCTACCATGCTCATTAGCTCAGCCTTTGCACCAACACCTGCCACTGCACCCACGTCTTCCACTCAGGCCTGTCTTATGGAGAGGTTTCTGCTGGATCAGAGTAATGCAGGCTCTCTCGCGCCTCCATGCTCAGCCATTTGCAGCCAACGATGCTGCAGGTGGGAGCCTTTTGGCATTGCATCCCACTGGCCTGTCTCCGTATTACAAGTAGTTTTCTGCTAGGCTCTTACTATTATGCTCATTTGTTATTTTTTGTAGCATGGCTCAGCCTCTCCAGCTCGTATTCCTGGATCAGTTAATTTGCTATTGCCACAATGGCTGTGCTTTTTCCCATGCCAACATCATTGGAGATGTGTCAGTTTTAGATAGCAGGGAACCCCTTAGTTTTGAAATATGTCAGAGGGTACAAACAGAGGGTGGCATTTTGCAGCTTGTGCTTGTGTTTCACCAATCCATGGAGAGAATGAAGCACTGCTGGAACCTTCTGCCCCTCTGAACCCAGCCATTCATCTCTACTTCTAACAGTAGTATCAGCAGACTGGCATTGTGAGGCAGCAAGACTCATACTTCAGGTGTCACCAGTGTTGTTCTGTTGTCTGACCAGCTCTAAACAATGCGCCCCATTCAACAGGTACACAGCCTTCTGACTTTGCTTTAGTTTCCCTCGTAAGCCTTCTCAGTGGCATTTGAGAAGCTGCTAAAGAGTGGCACTCTGATTTCACGTTTTCACAGCACAGCCATGGTTAATGGAGGGAGGCACAGAGGTGCAGAGGTAATTATAAGCACTGATGGTCACAGAGATAAGAATCATCTCTCAGGTTTATCGTCCCCTTTCCTATTGGTCCTGCAATGGCATTTAATATGATCTTACTCAAGCTAGATCTATCCTGCATAGAAAACAGAACGTAATGCAGATGTAAATAATGCAGATGTGGATGTAGGAGCTCTGCTAGGAGTTCAGAACAGCCCAGCAGAGCCAGCAGGGTGCTGGTTTGGCCATCCTACTGTGTTCCTCCCTCTCCTGTGATGTCACCTGTAAGTGCAAAGCAGCATAAGGCAAAGCAGCCTTCCTCCGTTGCAGCTGCAATGGGCTTCAGAGAGTGCCTCTGGGGCTTCCCTGAAGTTCCCTCTGGTGGAATGTAATCATGGAAGGAGCACGAGGTGCAGTGGGTCTGACACAAAATGCTGTGATTTGAAAAATTTAAAGAATTAATGAGCTGAAGGTCTGGCAGGAAGAGTGATATGTATGCAAAGTGATTCTCAGCGACACTGTGATGGATTGGCTTGCTTTTTAGTTTTGCCATAGCCTTGATATTTGGCCTACAGCATCCAGGAGAGATGATAATAATTTGACTTCTGAAGTGCTCCCACATCAAAGCAATCAGTGCACTGTACCAAATGCAAAATGCAATTAAACTAATGTGTCGCACTAGGGAGAATAAAGCTGAGCCTCAGATTTTATTTTTTAAATGAGTGGGTGTGAAAATAACCACATTAATCATCTACTGAAGTTTTCATATGGAAGTGATGCCACCAGCACAGTCACAGGAGTTGCACCAGCAAACAATGTGATGAAGAGAGGTTTTCAGGCCCACAGCAGAATTCTGTTAACAATTGCAAACACATCTGAGTTGGAGATTCACACCAGGTGAACTGAGGTGGGTAAACGGGCTACAAAATACAGGACAAAGGGACTTTGGGAGCATCCAAATGATGACTCCTAGTGTCTGACAGGTGGGTAAACTGAGGCACAGGTAAAGCTGTGGCTTTATGGCTGACACCTGCTGACAGAGCTGGGAGGAGGGCTGGACTTGCAGTCATAATCTACCAGTGAGTCTTTATTACTATTTTCCATTACTCCAATTCCGTTGGAGTAATTTGGGCACCTCTGTGCACAGAGATGTTGCAGGGTGTGCTCCCATTACCAGCAGCACTGGCAATGCTTTCTTATTATCATTAATTCAATGGGCCCATGCAGAATACGCCACACTGCAGTCTGGTGCCTGGGAGCAGACTGTTGAGCAGTCCCCATCCTGACCTAAGCAAGCTGGGATTATAACTGCTATTGGAGTGAGCAAATGGTACAAAATCAGTGGGGAAATGCTGGGGCATCAGCTCAGTCTGAGCTCTGAGCTGCTGGGACTGGAGCACGCATAGCTGGAGCTAGTGCAGAGTTGTCTACCTGGGGAGCAGCCCTGCAGTGCAGCTAAGCTTGGTGTGCTTCATTCCCCAGTAAAACACCTCTTTGCATTTCCCACTTATCTCTTTTAATAACAGAAAGTAGTTTGGATTTTACAGCGGAGTAAGTTCCCCATGTAGTGTCTTGTAAGCACAAAATTGCATAGGCACTGGGATTTTTTCTGCTCTTGGTGTTCTGGCAATGGACTCTCAATTACAAACACGAGGGGTCTGTGAGCAGAACAGATTTATCCTGCAGTGGGGCTGTCCCTGAAATGTGGCACACAGAGCGTCATCTTCCACAGCCTCACGCTCTGCTCACTCCAGGGACGGGGTCTTGCACACAGCAGTGGAGTGAATAGAAGTGGAGAGAGTGCCAGAATGATATCCTGTCATGCTGGGATTCCCTTCTACTTCCAGCTAGAAGCATGCCTGCATGACAGCAATAGCAATAACAATGAATAATTTTTTAAAAAATCCATGTAATGCAGAACTCTGCTGGAGAGCTGTAACGTAAGGCAAGGGGCTGGATTTGATTAACGTGATGAAATTACACAAGCTTCTCCTCTCTCCCTTAGTGCCTGCTGAGCAGCATCTCTCTCTCTCCTCATCCCTCTGCTCTCTCTCTTCTTGCTCTGCAGCAGAGCTGGGGCGGGCAGTGCAGTGAGGTAGGGTAGGCAGCCCTCCACTTTCCTCTCTGCCCTGGGCTCCCAGGATCCCGGGATCCCCCCCTGGGCTGCATCATTGACATGCAGCACCCAGCAGGGCTGCATCACTGCTAGAGATGCTGGCACGGAGCCTCCCGCTGCGCTGCGCAGCAAACAGGATCGGCTGCAACTTGGGGTGCCCAAGGTAAGAGCAAAGTCTTCTCTCTCAGTTCTCAGGGGGGAAAGGAGTGAGAAGAGGCTGCCAGAAAGCCAACAGCTCCTGGGGGCTTGGTGCTGAGTGCTGGGGAGGCAGCGTAAGGGGCAGGGAAAAGCTCTCTCTAAAGATAATACAAAAGGTGCTGCTGAAAATGAGGATGCTCGAGGAGGCGGTTGGTGTCTGAGCTGTGATGAATCCATGGGAATCGTTGGGGGGCACCGTAGTGCAGTGAGATCTGGGGGGAAGCAGCAATTCCAACTTGCTCCGTCACTCTGTCCAGCTCCCTGTGCTCACTACGAGCTGCTGCCTTTTATCTTCTTATCTTGGGTTGAGGCGATTTTTAAAGAACTGCTCACATGTCCGTCTGCATGCCTGTGTGAATGCTGCACCCTGGGCTGGGTGCAAGTGTGCTGCACCCTGCACACACCAACCCCACACACACTGCTGCCCTCCCAGCTGCCAGCACACCTATGGCTCGTCCTCCCATTTTTTATCCTTCCCATCCTTCTAGGAGATCTTAAACACAGATAAAACTGAAACCTGCAGTTTGTCAGTTCTGTTAGGAAGGATGAAATGAAGGTAAAGAGAGAATGAAGCGTGGGGAGCTGGCAGGATTTGTACTCTGAGCAGGGCTGTCATGGGATGTGGGTTCTCCAGTGGGGAGTTCCTGTGCACGTGTGTATGCACCTGTCCTTTCCCTATGGCACATCCAGACCTACAGAGCTGTAAGGACTGATCTTCTTTTGCTCTGATAGAACAACTATTGTTCAAGGGAAATTTTACTCATGTATCTAGCTGCAATAATATAACTGAACCCACTGAAGTCCTATTAAAAATCATGGGTAGCAACTGGATTCAGAAGTAGTTCAGTTGTCATAGATCACCTTCTCTCAAGAAAAAAAAAATGGTAAAAGAGTAACAACCCAATGATTGTAATGTATAGGTGGGGAGGATTGCAGTGCTCAGGGAAACCTGTGCTGTGTTGAGATCAGACACTTTTAAACACAGCACCAGAGCTT
This sequence comes from Lagopus muta, assembly GCF_023343835.1. Lineage (NCBI taxonomy): Eukaryota > Metazoa > Chordata > Aves > Galliformes > Phasianidae > Lagopus > Lagopus muta. The sequence goes on along the minus strand of NC_064442.1, from coordinate 6,204,764 downwards.
AAAGGGCTTTCTTTCCATGGGCAGAAATTACAGCAAGTGCAGCACATCCTGAAAACTGCTGCCTCATGTCTGGTTCTCCAGCATTATCCTATGGGAGAAGAGAGAGGGGTTAATGCTTCAGAGAGAGGAAAAGGGTTAATGCTTTGCCTTATGTAGCCAGATGCTGGATGTACAGTAAAGCCTCTGTGTCCTCTTAGGGTGCAGTGTTGAGCCAGAAGTCTGACCCTGCAACAGAAAGAAGGGAGGGCATCCACGAGCTCCTGGTGGGCTCCCAGTGCCTCCTGTCTGCAGGGCCCTGCTGGAGAGCCATGCCCACTTGTGTCAAACGGAGTCACATTTGGTTTTCCTGATGTGATTTTGCAAAAGTGTAATGGGAAAACCATACAAGGGTATCAAAGCCAAGTAGAAAACATCCACCAATAGACAGCCTCTCCAGTTATCCTTGGAGTATCAATGTGATTTGCACCACTTATATTCTGGGACACTGAAAATCAAGAAACAGATTGCTGTTTCTTGAGGGAGCTGATTTGAAGGTACAAGCCCAGATTTCATGTATCCCTCTGCCAGGCACAGCTGAGTGCTATCTGAGAGGCAGCCAGGCAGCCTTGCCCATACAGATGATCTCTGTAAGCCTGGCTGCTTGTCTACAGGCAAGGTTTGGGCATCTGCTTTTAGAAGTACTTTCCAAGTGGATGTGAGAAATGTCATGGTAAGTCTAAAAACACTTGCCATGGTATTTGGTACAGGCAGTATGTGAGTTTAATTTCAAAACTGGGATTGATTCCCTGCAGGGAAAAATATAGGATGGTGAAGAAGTGGTTCTATCTTGCTCTTGGGACAGGCTGACCAGGGAGGTGGAGTCACAGTCCCTGGAGATGTCCAAAAACTGCAGAGATATGGCACTAAGGAACATGACTAGTGGGCATGGTGAGGGTGGGTGAGTGATTGGACTGGGTGATCTTCATGGTCTTTTCCAAACTTAATTATTCTATGATTCTATGATAACAATTTCTGAGTTGGGAGCACTGTCTTTGGTGCAATGAAATGCACCAAAATGGGAAGTGAAAAAGACAGAGAAGCCCCTGTGCTATCAGTGCTGGGGACTGTCATCTTTGCCCACACTTGGTGCTAGCTCTGGCTTCTCCTCCCACTCCTGGTCTGGTGGCCAAATCCTGGGGTGAGGAACGGTCTTACTGTGAAAGCTGGAGCCAACCTCCAAGGTCTTCTTTCTGCACTGTCAGCCTGGCAAATTAATTTTTCAGATCATGAGCTGAAACTCATGAAATTGTTCTTGTCTGAGAAGATTATGGAATTACTCCCATGCTAATCAATGCATTAATGTTACAGCAACTGAAAGTCCCATTAGGGCTTTGACAGCCAAATAAAAACACTGCGGTGGCTGTGCCAGACCTCACTCCATGTCTGCAGCAGGTGGGAAGAGGAGTATGGCTGAAGCTCCCCCCTTTATTCCTCCTTCTGTGGGGGCAATAGGGAGGGCACAACAATATCCAGTGCTTTTCCTACTCTGCAGCTCTCCGGCAAATATCCATTCCTGGGTCAGCTCTGCTGGTTGCAGCATCCTGCTGTGAGATCATCTAAGATTAGCACTACCCTTCTTTCTTCTTGAGGCATTGATGCCATACTGTGTAGTTTTGGACCATGACACATGTACCCAAATACACGGTAAAGCAGCGTAGCCAGGACCCCAACAACAGATCCCTGGGGCGAGATGGGGCAGAGCACAGGAGCTGCAAGGCGAAGGGAAGGCTGCTCTATATTTGGGTGTGGGATCTGCACAGAAGGACTAATCCTCTTTCCTTGAATTATCCATCCTGAGGATTAGAATGCGTTAAACCCCCTGGGCCTCCCCCGCTGGAAGGGGACAGGGTTGGGGGTGCAGGCAGGTTGCTGATGACTCACGGCTGCCGCAGCCCTGCTGTGCCCTCCTGGAGGTCACCGGGGGTCCAGACGCAGAGTGACACACGAGTGACGTGTGGCGAGAAAGGGAACGTGGTGGTGTCCCGATTAGGAGAGAACACAGAGCTTTATAAATCATTGCAGAGATGAGACAGTGTGGCAGAAGGTAGGAGGAAGGACGGGAGATCCAAAGCTGCGCTTTCCCAAACTGAAAGAGCCTCACCAGACTTTTCCAAGTTCTGTCTTTGTTAATCAGAAAAATGAATGCTTTTTGGGTTGCAGCCAATGCATCTGAGGTGCTTCCAACCTACCTTCTCTGTCTGGCTCTGGAAATGTGGTTCTGGGGACAAGTTCAGGTTCATCTGTTTGGAGTGCGAATGAATCACTGTCAGTACCCCATTAAAATGTTGAAGGGTGGCCAATAACACAGCTCAGGGACAGTGTGTAGGAGGAATAGAATGTGAGGAGGGTGGCACTCAGAATGGCACCAAAAACGAAACAGGGATCCACTGCTGGGCACTAGCTGGTCTGGAAGGTTGAGGTAGGTGGTACAAGTGATGATCTGAGTCTGGACTTGTCACGGGGCCATTGCTTTTCGTCAGTCTCTGGAAGCTGAAATCCATCTCAACAGTGCTATGGTCCTTTCCTGCATTTAAATCAGTTTACTCCATTCCCTGCAGTCCATCCTACATGACCCAAATCAGGGATTAGACGCAATTGTATTTTCCTCTTCCCAGAACTGAGGCAAATGGGAAGCCTCACCTTGATGTTCAGCATTCCCAGCATCTAGAGGCTGTCATTTAAATAACTTCAGAGCAGCTTCGTTTGAACGGGGCATAAATGACTGTGCTCCCACCTCCCATTTCAGAAGGGAAATACCTTTGACTGTGCATGAGGTAAGAACTAGAAATCATCAGGAAAAGCCTGGATAGAAGAGAGAAAGAGCAGAAAGGGGGAAGACCATGGGAAACCTCTGCCTTTAACGTGAGCTAGTGCCTTTCCTCCCTGCATCAAGCATCATCAATTTCCTGTTTAACTTAAAGTCAACACATCTGTCACGTTAGCATCTCCCGCTGCCTGGTTCCCCTGAGCCACCCCCTCCCATCTGCTCTGCCTCCAGCCTCCCCCTGCTCCTATTGCTTTGTGCCTGGGGTGTGCGTGCATGCGCCTATGTTTGCTGTTGCCTGATGGACTTTTCCACTGCTTCTGCTCCGGTACCTGGATGCAGGCGCAGTGGGATGATCGGCTTGGCTTGCAGAGCATTTACTTCTAATCTCCGGCAGAAAGGGGAGTCCCTTTCAGGAGCAGCTCTGCAGGCTTGAAAGAGGGGAAATGGCTGGTGAATGGCTGCAGTGAGATATTTCACAGTTCTGGTAAGAGATGATTTTCTCTTTGGTCCCTTTCTGGACAATCGGTCGGGAATTAGAAGTAGTAAGATTCAATGGGGTAAAAAAACAAAGGGAGAGGAGCTGAAAAAACAACAGAAAAGAAGAAAAAAAAATCAACAGTGAAGGCAGTTGTGTTTGTACTGAAGCTTTTCCAGGGGTCAGTGCCCATCAAAGCAATTTAATGACTATTAGTGAGAGGCTGGGAGGCGAGCAGATCAGACAATGCATGTGCCCAGGCAGTTGGAGCAGCTTTAACTCACATACCGTTTCATTGCCCGCTTGGAATCTTCATTTCTGTGCTATTTCCAGCTTGGTCGGGGTCACACTGTGAGCTGATGGTCTGACACCAGCGGTGCTCCCATGGGGTGATAATCCTGGATGAGCTGCTACCCAAATGCTGCTTCTCTGTCCTTTGCAGGAGTTCTGGAAGGTCATGAATTCGTGCCCCTAAGTTGATGCATAAAGCCTGTCATATTTTCTAGCTGATAAACTTTCTCCATTGCAAAGTCTGTGTTTTTCCTTGAAACCAGCCCCTTAGGCATTGAGAATAGCTGGTATCTTGGGAGCACAGATAAAGATGCTTGGAAGGAAGGGTCTGGCTGGACTATACTGTTATCTGATATCCTGAAGGAGAGGTCTGTGAGTCGGTTTAACTCTCATGACTTCCCCAGTGGGCTTTCTGCCCCTAATAGCAGAGCTCTGACACCAGGGATGAATTTAGGGACCTTGCCTCAAGAGGATCAGGGAATAAAAAACCTAAGAGCAGCCTTAGTAACCTGGTGGTATCGAATCCACAGAGCTGTACATAATGTTCCTCTGCTGAGAAGAAGAAAAAAAAAAAGAGGAAAGGAAAGGAAAATTAATAGAGTGACAAAGCTTTGGCTATTTTGCTGACAGTACACAGCTATGACCTTCTGGACAGACCTGTGTTCCAACCAAATGCTGGTGCTTTGATCCAGCACTTCCTAAGGTTATTTAGTGAGAGGAGGCTTTTGAAATCTTTTGGCTTCATGACAGCAATGCAAATTCTTTCTTGATTTATTTACGAGTGGAATAAATAAATAAACAAATAAATAACATTCCTGAAACACTCCTGGAGAAAATAGCGGGGGTGATTTGTTTATAAACATGTTCCTCTCCTGGAGTGTTCATAGAGAAACCTCCACCTGCAATAAACTCACACGTGTTGTGCTCCCTGATGGCAGGTACTTGGGGTGAGGACTCTGCTCCTTGTGCTCACTCGTGAGCAGCCTTGGAGTTTCAAGCACCAGTTTCATTATACTTAAAGCTCTTTGTCTTCTAAGCAGCAAGTTTTGGCTTTGATTTTTGTTTCTCGTGGGCTTCAGGGCGACAATATTATGTGCAAGATCTGTGTCTTGTGAACAGTGGGTGAAGTGCACGCAGGAACGGGGAGTGAGCTTTGCATGACTGAATCCCTGTCTTGTGTAAGGAGAGAGTGCAGGAACTGCCAAACATATTTTCTTTGGAGAGCTGGATGACTGCATATGGAGGGAAATCTTGAATAAAGCAGGGTTTGTTTCCCCTGAAGATCACAGAGTTTCTTTGCTATTTGTTGTGCATCTGTGCACCTGACATTTCCCCCACATTCAGCCCGAGCCGTTGGTCAGTGGTGACTGTGCTTTCCTGATCTCTGCTGCAGTGCTGCCTGGCAGGGTTAATTTCCCCTGCATGATTAATGGCTCTGTAACATTTATAAGGAGAAAATCCTCATACTCATCTGTGGTAATGTTGGTACATCTGCCGAGAGTCCAGGGCCAAATTAATATTGCCGTACACTAGATGTATAGATTTCTTTATCATCTCAAAGATATTTCCTGAGGGATGCTGATTTGATGTTGGGGAAGAGAAGGACAGACACTGAAGTCTTTGGCTGAGGACTTCTGCTTGAATTTCAGTATTTTCTCATGGATTTTGGGGCTACAGAGGCTAGATTTCTCCAGTGAAAAATCCACCTTGTAAAGGCAGCGAGTCGCATGAGATCCTAAATGAAGAATACCTGTATCATTCTTGTGAAGACACTTAACATCAATGTAATTATCTCTTCTGGACAAGGTAATCAAGGAGATGGAAGATGAAACCTTTCTTTGCCAGGGAAAATTCCACAGTACTTGACTGACATTGGATTCCAGTCACCTCGTGCTTGTCTGTCCAGATTTTTCTTACCACATCTGTTAAGTAATTGCCAGTTATTTGTGTTTAAAATGAGGGCATCCTCCTGCACAACCCATCTGCTCAGCATGTTTGTTCTTCCTGTGCAGTCACAACTTTGAGATCTCGTTTATGCCAATAGATGCATGCTGCTGTTTGGTGGTAGAAGAAAGCTGGGGAGCAAGGTGGCCTTGTGGATTTGTTTATCTGAGATGAATTAGAAGGAAGGACTGGGTCAAAAGAGGGTGTAGAACCCTTATAGAAGAGATTAGAGCCTGGGTAAAGGAGCCTGGAAGTTCAGGCCACTTGAAGGACAAATAGCTTTTTTCCTAGAACTGTCCTATAGATGCTTATGATCAGACTTAAGAGATTCCACCACGTCTAAGGTGACCCAGATCTCCTGTGCTTGTTCTGGAATGCCTTAATCCCAGAGAGAAAAAAGAAGTCAAGGCTTTTCTTCTTCGGAGGTGGATGAAATGTGAAAGTGTTTTAGAGTATTTGGATTTGCCACAGTGAAGCATAAGGGTTACTGGCTTTCAGAGTTGTTTGTTGCTCTTCTTGGTATTACAGACTGGGGATATGGCTGTAGGGATGGAGGGATAGCATAGATCTACAAAGCTGTGAGAGACATGGAGACAGAGTAGAGCTGCATACTGTCTCTTCTCATCCAAGACCCAGAGGACATCAGATCAAGACAACAGAAGCCAGATACAGGTCCAAGATACTTCTACCTGTCCTCTCAAAGGTGAGGCAATCTTGTCCCATAACCTAGAATACCATCTCCAAATAACAAGAACTCCTATGGCTGACGTGGCATACAGACCAGAACTGCCCTGTGTCCATTGCTTAAATCCATTTTTGAGAAATGCCTTCCTCTGTGTCTTGCCTTGAGGTTGTGGATGTCCTGCAGAAGACAGAGACCTGGAGAGCAGGCCTGATGCTGGATGAGCTCCTGCAGGAAATGCCGCAGGGCTGTGTGACAGCTGCTTCTGTGATTCAGTGCTTTGGTTAGACTCGATGTTTTGCTGTGATTCACAGCAGTTCTTGTGAAGTTCATCCACTCTCAGCTGGGTGATGGATGTGTTTGTTCAGGCTTTGGTTCCATCTGTGATGCCAGCACAGCTGTTGCCTCCTTAGCTTCATGTCCTCCTGAGCTGACTGTTAGCAAGAGTAGATGTCCTCAGGACAAGGCAGCCCCGGTGTCACCACTCAGCACCCCTGGAGGTTCACAAAAAAACCTCCTGGTGTGCTTTAGTTAGGAGAACTTGTGGATGAGCTGTTAAATGATTTATAGCAGACCCAGATTGAGAAATCCCAGTGGTTTCTTCTCCTGAAACGTCTGCTACTGGCTGCTAGCCAAGGTTTTCGGCATTTGGGAGGAGCTGAGGAGCCTTTCCTTTTGCGATAGCCCCAAATTGCAAACTTTGATGGAGGCCCAGAAGGAGCATGGAGCCTACTTCCAGTGCACGTGTGACAGATCCCACCATAACCACTGCCATCCACGAGCCCTTCTGGTGACTGTGGCAGTGCTCTGAGGTCGTGCCATCCTCTGGAAAATGGAGGTATGTTCTTAGATCTGGTGAATTAAAGCAGATAATTTGTAATTAATCTGGCATTTATTATTTATCGTTAATTACATCTGCTTTGGGCTCTTTTTTCCTTTTCTCTTAGATAAGGATAGTTAGGGTTGGCTATTAGGTTCTCTTTTATTATGCTAGCAGGAGATGATCTTTGCTGTAAGGAGCTCAAGCGCCATAAATCATCAGAGAAGGTTTTGTGCTGCAGAGCCAGCAGGTGCCAGGCAGCACGGGCATCCCCAGCCCTGCACTAAGATGTCAGGGACTTTAAGGGCAGTCTGAGAGACAGCAAGGAGCACAGCAGCTTGGGGAGGGTGCAGGACACTGATGTTCTCATAGGAAATGCTTACAGATTAGAAAAATCCTGCATTTGCCCCTCTGCCTGCTGCAAGTTCTGCAAAGTTTTGTCCATAGACAAGATTTACACAGAGAGAAGTGGGCGAGAGCTCAAGCCCTGCTGACTCATGAGTCCAGGCTGCTGAGCACAGCAATTTCCAATCCATAAGCAGGAAATAAAGCAAGATTTACACCTGGAAGGCAACGGAGAAGCTGAAAGAGAGGAATGAAATATAAGGTGCCCCAAAGAGATGCTGTGGCAAGGGCTCCTGTTTGGCTTTCTTGCAAAGGAGGAGGGAGGCAGCCAGGGCTGGTACCCGCTGTTTCAGGCCATGCTGCTGATTAAATATTGAAAGGGTTTTCTTGTTGCTTGAAAGCTTCTGTCTGGATGGAAATGAAGTTAACACGAGGACAAGTTAGTGCTGGCGCAATTAGTCTGTGCTTAAATAGGGCTGTCCTTACAGAGGCCAAAAATAGCTTTGTGGTTTTTAGCATAAAGGTGTTGTTAAAACGTTGCTTTGCGTTATCCTCTTTCTACTCTGATCTGTGGGGCAGCACAGGGGGGAGAGGGGATGCCATGGGCATTTTCCAGCTCTCAGCTGTGTATGGCCAGGAGCCTCCTGGGCTCTGAGGTTTGGTTCCTTGTTTTCTGCACCTGTACAATCAGTCATGTCTGCCACAACTCAACTAAATACTACTATAATTTGGTTGTAGCATCCTATGGTAAGGACCTCAGTAAAAATGCCTGTGAGAAGTCATATAAGCTAAGCTTTGCTTTCTTGCAGCCTAAGTGACATTGGACAGTATTTGCTTTAAGGTTTGCAAAATCCAGCAAGGAACATATTAGCTAATTTTTTAAGTGGAAAGGGAGAAAAGACAGATCACTTTTATCTTTCCTGTTCAGACTTAGGTCTGCAGCAGAATTTGCTGTTCATGACACATTTCCATTATTCTTTAGAACTAATTGAAAGTAATTGTGAAACTTGATTTCAAAAATTGCATTAAACAGTTCAGCTTGTGCTGGCCCTAAGTGGTTTTTAATGGCGTTATGTGATCATCGGTAATTGTACTTGATTAGAAGCACATATAACAGGGCTGATGGATGAATTCTCAGCAGTTACAACTGGATTCATGCACAGCCCTGAGATTCTGACCCATAAATATCTGAAACCAAATTAAAAATCCAGATTGGTGTTATTAAAATGGGATGTGTGTTCATGGAGAAAGTTATTGAATACAATTTTGGCATCTTTTCTGTTCTTTCGGAGTGTCTAGTGTCGCCTGTTCAGATTCAATTCTTTTTTCCTAATAGTAATAAAACAATTGTCTTCATACTCAGAAATATTCCAGCTGGAAAACTTCCAAAACAAAATATTTTCTATAGCATTTGAAAATCAAAATCCTGAAACTGATCTTTATTCCTACAAAACCAAGATCAACCATTCAATTAAAAACCATCCAGATTTTCCATTTCCAAACAGTGTGCTGTCAAATGCAGGAGCTGATAGCACTTTCTCCATTCCTAAGGAAGTTATTTAATTAACTGTTAATTTTTTTTTCTCATACCTGCTATGAAACAATGCCATGATTTTGGCAGGCTGACAGCACTTGAGACCAGACAGCTCAGCAGAAGAGTGTATGACACACAAGAAAGAAAACACTGCCTCCTACCTCTGTACTACACAGGTTTTCCCTCAAGTGGGAACTAATACAAGCTCCATCTACCCCAAAAAGCCACAGGAAAGCTCCCCAGGTTACAGTTCATCTCTTGACAGGTGTTTCATGGGGGCCTTGATCCCCCTGTGTGTCTGCCTTGCTTGGGATCAGGGTGGTTCCTTTTTTGATGCTCTCTCCAATTCCAGCAGGTCAGGAGCACAGAACAAGGAGCTTCTCACCCTGCCAGCTGGTGGGTGCCTGCCCATGGGGTGCAGAGAAGAATGGAATTGCTTCCCTGCTTGCCTCTGGCTGCTGAGTTAATTAGTGGCCAAATCTAGGATGCTGGGAAAAAGACATTACTAATTTGAGCATGAATACTGCTTGGAGCTGGGATGGCGTGGAATTAATTTTGCCCCCGTCATTAACAAACATCAGTTTCAAGATCTATTTCCAAATGAGCATCTGAGGAGGGGATGCCACATCTGCTTCTATTGTGAGACTCATCAAGGAGGGGAAACTTGCTTGCTCCAAGCAAGAGAGATCAGAGTAAGGCTCCTGAGGGATGCCTGGAGATAAGCAATGTCACTGCAGAAGTAGAGGCTCACTCTGACCACCCACATGTGCACATAAATGCAGAGATCTCTCAAGATCTCACATGCAAAGGACCCACAAAGCCTTAAGTACTCTCTCAGGAGAGACCACTCAGGCATGCACCAATTTGGAGCATCCCAATGAATATGCATGTCCCTGCAGCTGGAAAAGAGCTGTACACAAATGTTCGGAGCAGTAGTGACCATTTAGCCATGGACTTGGCTCCATGTTAGGATCAGCACCATTTTTTCCCTGCCTGTTCCAGGTAGACAGATGTTTTCTTCAGTGGTGTTCTGAAGGCTGTAAAGTGGTTGGATCAGGGTATCACTGCCTGCTTTTGTCACATGCTCTTTCTGAAGAATATTGGATATAACAGCCTCTGAGCAGGTGAAGGGTGAAAGGGGGAGTGAAAAGGGGTACAAGGGGTAAAACAGAGTTGCTTGTTCAGTTACAGAGCACAAAGGAAGGCTTTTCTCTCTTTTTTCTCCAGCAGTTGCTGAGTCAAATGTGCATATCGAAGTTTACTGAACGAGCCTTTTCTGCATCCTCTTATGCAAAATGTTTCTTGCTCAAAGATAGAGCCAATTATTGTGCATGCATTTACCCAGTTCTACAAGCCTGCCTGGCTTGTATCTATATTTCATGAGCCTCAGCTCTCCCCGAGGCTTGCCGCACTCTGCTCTGCCTGCAGTGAAGGGCTCCTGCGCTGCAAAAGCAACAATGACTCAAGCAAAATGCACAAACAGATGAAACTCTCTGTGTTTACCTCCCCTGGTGGCCTGGCCTTATCTCTTTTAATGCTGGGTGGCATTTGGATGCTTTTTCAGAGCCTGCCAGGCCAACCTGCCACTGGGCTGATGAAGAAAGCAAGCTGCTCTTCACGCTGTGTGCATCTTGCCCTTCAGCCCCACAAATATTGCAGTCAGGAAGCTTTGTCTGACCTCCAGCCCCAGGTTGAATTTCAGGCTTTCACATCTGCTGTAAATGTCCCAAAACATGGCCAAGTTGATTTCTCATTTGGTGCAACTGGGGACAGATCAGCAGGAACTCAGCACTCCAGCTTTGTCCTCTGGTTTGCTGTGCTTGAGAAGTTGATGTGGGGTTTTTTGACTCACTGATTTCTTTGAAGTTTGCTTCTTATTCCCAGTTCCTTATTTCCTGACCAGTTCACACTCTCCTTGTTCTTGAGCTCACATTGGATGAAGTAGCATTTTTTCTGTTCATTTTCTCTCCCCCTGCTCACTGTGCAGCCTGGTCCAGCTGGGTAGGGAAGACAGATCATTTGTACCATCCAGCGTTGCCAAATTCCTTCATGTAAAAGAGAAGCTCCCCATCCTTGGAGAGCACATTCCATCTCTCCACTCAACTTTCATCCAAACATTTTATTCACGAAGGGGAAAAAAAAAAGATCAATTCTGGACAAACTGGAAATGTTTGAGAAGCAACTGTTCCCTTCTACCCATTTTCCATTGAAAAAGACTGAACCAACTGCAATATTCTGAACCTCTGGCAAGAATGTGATAAACTTTGAAGAAAATATTGACTGATACGAAGAAAAAGGGTTTTTTTCCTTTTTTTTTCCCCATAGAAAACCAGACAATCTTCTAGCCCTTTCTCCCAGATTTATCTGTCTGAATAAAAGAAACAGACAAGCAAGGTGGACAAAATAGTTCAGACTCACAGAATCACAGAATCACAGAATCACCCGGGTTGGAAGGGACCTCAAGGATCATGTAGTTCCAACCCCCGACTCATTTTGTAATGGCCAAGTCTATTCCACTGGTTTCCAGCAGACTCCTTGTTTGCTGGGCATCCTTAGAATCACGTGAAAGAAAGGAGTGTCTGCAGAGCTGTATTCTTAGAAAGGATGCAGAAAATAAAGATAAGGCTATATTTCTTTCAGCAGGGTGTGGGCTTTCCTATGGTGCTCCCCTTTCTTTCTATTGAATTTACTTTAGGATTGAAATATCCTGAACCTAATTGTACCTATGTGATTTCTTTCTCTTGCCTTTATTGTAGAAAGAACAAATTACTCATCAGGGGCACATCTTCAGTCACTGATAATGCAGTGTGCTATCCTTCCAGTTGAGATCAAGCCAAAGCAATAATCACATTTATCTGTATGATGTGTATCTCTGAGATCTGCCATTCCCATTACTATGCGATCCAAACCCTGGTGATTTTATGACTGCTAATAAGCTCCATAATTAGGAATCTAATTAAATATCCTCTAATATTCCCCTTCTCTGTGTTGATCAGCTCAGGGGCTGCTTTGGATACTCCATCTCCCACTTCATGCAGCCTTGTGCTGGAAGTAAAGCACGGATGCTTTTCTCATCCTTTGAAGTATATTAGATAGTGCTCATCAGCATCTCAGAGCTCAGGGACAAATAGACCGACAGCATGAGCCGATGGGGCTGGAAAGTTTCTGCAAATGATAGCAAGTGCATTAAGAAAAAATCAGACAGAATGTCTGAGTGAGAAAGGAGCCAGGAAGGGCAGGAAAGCCTTGGCACCTCCCAGCAGAGAGAGTCAGCAGCACCCCAACCATCTGTATCAGAGCAGCTGGCGATTTGTCAGGCTGGTGTCAAAACTGCTCTGAGAAGGCTCTGATCTGTGGGTGCTGTGCAGAAGGATCAGCAGTTTTGCCTTCACTTGGCAGCCAGGATTACTCTACCAGAAGAAATCAACTCTGTCCATGAGCCAAGGGAGCTCTCTGCATGATGCCAGGCTGCAGGAAAACCCCTTGCTGCACCAACCTGCAGGCAGTGCTTCCCTCCTGCCATGCACCTCCGAATACTTCCCAAGACCTGGAGCCATCTTGCCTCTAACTGAGCCTGAGCTCCAACAAATGGCTGCCCAGGCATGCATTTTTCAAACTGTTTTCGTACCCTTTCCATATTTTACAGAAGAACCATACGTAATGCAGGAGCAGAAGTAGCCTGAATTCAACTCTCCTGGCATAAATTGCGCTGACGGCAGTTTGACTTTAACTCCCATCTGCACTGTCGCGTCCCTACCCACAAGCATGAGTCACACTGAGCAATAAATAATAGCTAAATCCTTCCCCTGCCTCAACAGGTGGTTGTGAGGATTTTCTTTCTTGTGTGCAGATGAGCTATGTTACGGTCTATTCTGATAATATATTGAACCTATGAATTTTTGGAGATGAAGATTTTTCATCATTAATGTCCATCCTGAACATGGGAATTTATTAGGCTATTTGGGAGGCAAACATACAGCCTTCTTACTACTATAAAGTGCTATGCCTAACTGCATATATTCTGCCCTTTTACTGCCTCAAGGTAACATCAGTTTCCAAGGCTGGCTATTCCAGATAGCAGTACATTTCCTCTCCCTTTCTTTCTGTCCTTCACCCTGCCTTGTCCTACCTCCCTTGCTATATCTCATACTCCTGAGCAGCTGCTAAGACTCTTTTGAGTTGAAAGCCTCTTCATGGATATAAAACACAAGCATAAATGCAGTGTTGCTATATATGAGGTCTTGTATTGCTGTTAAATCAGTGCCAATATATTCCAGACCCTATGTGCAACTTGAGTTTGCACAGCTAGTGAGTGAAAATAAGATCTATCTATTTTTGTGATTTGCTGTGAGATGCCTGTTTCAAAACCACGTTCTTCAAAAATCTGGGCATCTGAGGTACTCAGCATGCAGTTTGCAGCCAAGACAAGCTTTGCAACTTGCTTTCTGAAAGAAGAAAACATTATTTATAGTGTGCATATAGCAAATACAATAACCACATTATGCTATCTGTTGGATGATCCTGGATGCTACAAATTTCAGGTCTCCTTAGTAGTATTTCATAACCAGGAATGGTCAAAGCAATCAAAATGCAATGAAAATAGATGGAGCAAAGCCAATTACTCCCTTACTTTCTCTGCTAAATAACCTTGAAAAGAGTCTCAGAGTGAGCATCTCTTTAAATCTGCTGCTGCTTGCGCTTCTATTTCTCCACAGGTAAGGTGCATAATGAGCAGTGCATCTGCAATTTTAAAAGCTCTTGTGGCCCCAGAACAATTGCATTGGAGGGTCATGCAAAAAGAGAGAGAGATGCTGGATTTGGTTTGAGAATCACCCCTCTTATTTGAGCAAGCTCTTAGCTTTGTAATAACTACATTTCCTGAGACTATTTTCTTGTAGCCCCAGAAGGATGGACAAGTAACAACCCTGTTAAGGAGCACAGTGGAAGCATAAGGTTGGCTGTGACAGGCTGCAGCACGGGGGATTTCTTGGAATGAGCCTGTGCACTGGCATGGGCAGTGACTTGGTACACTTCACTGGAACTGGCAAGCAACTGTCTCCTGAGACCGATGCCTGAGCACCCTGGGCTGGAGAAGAGCAGTTCCAAATAAAAGGAACTGTTCCCTGCAGGGAAAGCACTCAGCTGGTGGAATTCTCTGCTAGAGCCCTTCCGTAACACACTCTTAGGAAACAAGAGAGGAAAACCTTGCAAGTGTTTTTGTTTGAGATGCATTCAACAATTTGTCCTTCTGTCTCTGGTTTGTGGAGGAGTTTGTCAGTCCCACAGGTGAACCCAGGAAATAGGACAATGCGGTCATTTCCTTTGTGAGATAGGAAATGATCATAGAATGGTTTGGGCTGAAAGGGACCTTAAAGACTAATGCCAATCTATGCCAATCCCATACCATGGGCAGGGACACCTCCCACTAGCTCAGGCTGCACATCCAGCCTGGCCTTGAGCACCTCCAGGGATGTGTGGCACCCACAACTTCTCTGGGCAGCTGTGGCAGTGCCTCACCACCCTCTGAGTAAAGAATTTCTTCCAAATGTCTAATCTAAATCTACTCTTAGTTAAAAGCTGTTACCCCTTGCCGAATCAATACACTCCCTATTGAAGAGTCTCTCCTCATCTTTCTCATAGGTCCTCTTTAAGTACTGAAAGGATCTGGGCAAAGAATGATTCTGTGGCACAACTGCCCTGAAGACTATCAAGAGAGTAGAGCCAAAGTGAGGGGGATCTTCTGGTTTTGGCAAGGCAGAAAGGTGAGAAGGACAAGAGCAGGGAGTGCTGGAGGGGCACAGACACAGCAGACCTTTGACACCGCTGTGTTAGCTGGAAGCTAATGAATGAAGAATGAATGAGGTATTTAATAAAGATACTTGCTCAAATCAAACTTCTTCTGAAAGAAAGCAGCATTTAGAATTCACTCAGGGTTGCAACTGCTTTCACAACTCTGCCACTGGAGCAAATCTATTCATCACAGCCCTGTATTAATGAATGAGTTAATTAAGTGGCCCATTATTTAATAACACAGATTGCAAGTGTGATGAAATAGAAATCCCCTTTGTAGCTAGAGTCACTTCTTTGCCAATGAGCTAAGCAGTTCATAGTTAATCAGGCATGCTTGCTGTCTGACACAGGGAGAATTTGCTGAATCGTGGGCAGTTTGTAATCAAGGTTATTTCTTACAGTCATCTCTGGGACCTTGTCAGGAACTCCAGGCCCAGGAAGGTTAGACCTTGTAAGCTACTCAAGGGCAAGTACACCTGGAAGTGTCAAACTCATTAGAGGGCACCAGGGCACTGTTATTTCTGAATCAACACCAAATTACCTGCAGTTTTATGCTGTTAGGTGCATTGCTGCTGAAGAGATTGGTTTATTAATAAGCAATAAAGTCTAAGAGACTCTAGCTCTCTAAGATATTGAAAAAGACAACCACATAACAGAAACTTGGATTCAGTGTTTGACACTGATGTGGCTTCCCTATGACCTTGGGTTAGCTTCTTGGCCTACATCTATAATGGGATATGTGGAAGCATTGCTTGATACCCAGGTCAGGTCTCGTGCCTCAGCTCCACATTAGGAAGAGAGTTATGGGGCGTCGGTGCCCACCGTCATCTTGGTCATGGTGTCAAAGATGGATGCAAAAGTTAAAAGGAGATCTCAGCTTGGCTGATCTGTAGGGGGCCTGTAGCTATGGGACATTTCAATGCCCCTGTGAAGCTTAGGTATCTTTGCCTCAGGTTATGATGTAAAAAACAAACCTAAGTACTTTTCCCTGATTTATGTGGAAGTACAAGCACTGTAAGCTGCTTAGGCACTGCGATAATGGCACAGTAGGGGGAATAGATGATTAGGAGAGGCTTAGAGGCCATCACTATTTCCTCTGCAGAAAGATGTTAATGTCAACAAGGTGGCTGAATTCCAGTTCAGGCATATGCACTGCTAAGTTTTCTTTGCGTAAAATACCATCTCCACAAAATTCTGGTGCTTGAGACCATACCCTCCTCCCACCAGTCCTCCTGCTGTGATTCTCTTCCATCATCCCTGGGTTTGTTCTTTTCCCCTTCACCTCCTCCTTCTGACTAAGACTTCAGCTGTGATTTCTCCCTCCTTTTGCTCCTTGAAGCAAGTCTGTTCATTATTTATTAGCTGCCGTACTCTTACACCATCTGTCTCAACTCATTATCCATATTCAGCTTGTCAAAATGACCTTTTATGGCCTTTTTCTGGCACCCTAATGTGTAGTCTGGCCCTCCTTATATAGCTTTGTGCTGCTACACCATTACTTTCCAACTCCTACTGTTAGTGTTCCTCTGTCTCACGAACACCCAATTTACTATTCTATGTTCTTAAATTCAGAAAAGCTGTTTATTGTGCTTGACTGATGCTTGTTCCTTGTTTCATCTGCTCCATATTCACTGTGCCAGCTTGCTGCAGCACATACTGTCTTAGATACGACCTTTAAAGCATCTGCACAAAAATATAAAATATTATAAAATATAATCTCCCCCTCACAACCGGGGGGACTTTCTGTCCCTCCATTCATAATGTAACATGGTGGATTACAAGCTCAGCCCTCAGTCACTCGATTGTGAAAGTCACCACCACATAAGGTGATGGGATTTCAGTGCCTGATGCACTGGAAACCAGGAGTTTCCCCCAGCACACTCTGGATGGGACAGTGGGAAAAAGTGTAATGGCAGAACTTTTACCCCATGTGTCCTATCTGTGCTGCAGGGGAACAATCAGCAGGTGCCACCTGCACTGCTGAAAGCCAGCTCTGTGAACTGAGTGATTTCAAGTCAATGACTCAAATACCTTGCTTTTCTTTAACTCACTGCGACTCATACAAAACTCATTACAGATAGCTTGCTCTATAAGCTCCACAGAGAGTTCTTGAACCTGTGCTACAGACCTATCAAACAAATCCTCAGTAAAGACGTCTTAGGAGAAAATGCTTTTTATTCTTAGTTTTCACTTAGTGCAGTGTTCTCCCGTGAGGCCCCAGCAAAACACAGCTCTTTATCCAAAGCTCAAAGCAAGCTCTGCTTAAGGCACCTGTTACAGACAAATGGGGAAGCTTTGCATTCACATCTCCTGTTGTCCAGCCCTTGTTAGCCTCCTGTATGTATTTGTAGGTACAGCTGATTGTTGTAGCAATAAACACAACTTTACACATGAAAACCCTATATAGCCCTATTTTGGCATGCTCATATGCATAAACACCGTGTAGCTCATCGCAAAGTAGCTCAGTTTTGCTCTCAACTACAATGTCAGTTGTTAGAGAACTCATATGCCTTGATTTCTTGAGATGAAGCGGAAAACAGCTGCTGACATTCCTAGAGATCAAAGGGGTTTCTGACCTTGAGCTGTGCTCTGGTCCTCTCAAGAATACTTGATGACCACAGTTTCATTTGGACATACTTTTTTAGGACAAACATTGCTTCTATTTTTGTGGGATGGGAGGACTAAGAGGGAATTTTCTCTCCTATAGGTGTATACAGCCCTCATTCGTCCATCAGCAATTGTATATAAACTTATCTTCCAAAGGCTGATCTATATTTCTCAAGAGGACAGATCTTCAGTGAATCAAATCATCCTGAGTTACTGACTGGTGTTCAGCAACCAGGGGTCAGATCTTCAGATGTCCCACTGGGAACTCCTCAGGGACTCCTTTCTCATCAGCACTTTGGGATTAGGATATTTGATGGAAAGAGAAGTGACTGCTGGAAACCTGCAAGTCATGCCAGTTTTGATACAGTCACCTCTGTTAGAGGTCAATGAATGTTTTTCCTGATTGATGTTCCCCATAACCATCTGCATCCAAAAGAGTCGCAATCATATCCTCCAAAACTTTTCTCCTTATCTGATTATTATTTTGGCAGCAAAATACTGTTACAAAAAGTCAAGCAAGAATTACTAAGGATTATGGCTGAGCTCTAACAGGGATGGGTTTATAATCCTTCGGTATGAAGGGAGAGCTGCTGTGATTACTGAACAAAAGGTGCTATTTCTTCCACCACTGGAGCATCAATAACGTGCCAGGGCTTCCATCCTCTCCTGGCCATCTCCCACCTACTCTGAGCATAGTTTGGACCATTCATCCATATACTCAATCCCTGGCTCTGGATTTCACTTGCTTTCTACCTCTCTGTAACCAAGTCCCCTCATTCCTTTTTTTCTGACAGCCCTCACATATGAATCTCTCCATTTCTTGCCACTTTTCCCTCTGCAGGATCCTTGCCAAGAACTCAGCCTTGCCATCTGTCCAGGAAAATGATGATACTGCTAAGCTCTGTTCTGGATGTTGAATCATATAGCTGGAGCAGCAGTGTTAAGGTTAGCCAAAAAATAAAAAATCCCAAACAGAATAATAACAAAACAAACAAACAAATCCTGAAACTGAATAATCAGTGGGAAAAAGTCTTTTTCTGCCTCACACCAGAGATCAGATACTTTTAGTCATATGCTTACTTTTCCTATATTGTATTTCTCTACTTTCTCTTCTTAACGATACTCCTTAGGGAATACTATATCCATAAGGATAAACTGAAGAGTTTCTGATGCCATTCTTGTTAACAAGGCAGTGATGAAACTTTGGGTTTTTGTGTCCAGCACTGAGGTTAGTGAGGACATGTGCTGTGTGTGATGGCAAGGCTTAAACCTTGCCATCCTGTCTCGGATCAGTAGCTGCCAGTGTAAAAGGGCCCAAGGTTGTAATAGGCTTGTTGTGATGTGTACATTTGTCTCAAACTCTCATGCATCACTGTGAAGTGTAATTAAAGTAATCCAAGCCTGCAATCTTTATAAGAAGTCATGATTTCTCATCTAAATGCTAAATGGGGCTGCTAATAGGAGTGAGTGCAGCTCAGCTTGAGTGAAAGGATGTTAAAGAATCGGGTCTAAATCTGCCTGTGCAAATGGCAATGAAAGGAAGAAAGCAGTCTGGAGTATCCAAGTGAAGTACTGAAGAGCACCAAGTTACAGACTGCCTCTGGGCGCTGCTCCTTCTTCTGGGCAAGATATCTATCCTACAGACCAAAGAGGAGCCCATCCCTAACATTATCACTTCATGATAAGCCCAGTTTTCAGTACACTTCTGTCGCAACCAGAAGACAAGAGCAGTGAGGTCACTGAACTTCCTGCTCTGAGGGCATTTGGAAGCATAGCTTGCAAATAAATTATGCTTAAATACTTCCACAGCAAGGACTAATGATTCTTAGCACATATTGTTCTTTCTTTCTTCCTTTTAGTTTTGGGTTTTTTTTTAGTTTTCTCTTTCAAACACCCTTTCCCCTACTTTTCAAAAAACAGAAGTCTCCGTGGCGCTACATTTTTATTTACTACCAGGGAGAGCATGCTGTTAGGTCATAACACAAATCTGTGTAATTGGGAAAGTTATTGCAATTCTGGGAGGTTCTGAGTCTCAAAAGTGCTCTTGGATTTTTTTCACTATTGGTGGTGACGCTTCAGCATTGAAACAAGAGCTCTCTACCCCATCCAGGTGTTTCTGATGGCTCTATCCTGATATAGGATAGCTTTTTAGGTAACAACACGTACACACGTGGCACTAAGGAACATGGCGTAGTGATGACACTCAGTAGGTCAGGTTCATGGCTGGATTTGATTATCCATCATAAATGATTCTGTAATTCTTTGATATGTATATATAACCATGTCATTTATTAGCTGATTTACTCTTTAAGCTCAAAGTTTAAAGTCCACATTTTGTGCAAGCCTACGCTGTGCTGGCTCCTCTAGCGTGACTATGCTGTGATTCTCACATGCATCTCTGTCCAAACCTCCTTTCCACAGCTGTGTGCAGCAACAAATGCAGGAGAACACTGGAGAGCCAGCTGGCTCAAAACTGCTTGAAGAATAATGGAAATCAGGTGTCTAAAATGAGAATGTGTTTAGATGTGACTTGGCTTCCCTTGGTTTTCCCTGTAGAGAGCAGTGATTCCATATTAGCTTTATCTTTTGCTCTCTATGAAAATTGTTCTCCACTGATAGTTTGATATGAAAGAACAGAGCTCAGTATGACTTTAGTGACTTTATTTTGGCAGACACAGCCTATTAGTTGTACATCTGTCACACAGATGGGGAGACGCCAGAGAAAAAACAGAGAAGACATCAAATAAAATTAATTTTGGGATCTGGATGAGAGAGAAAAGCAAGGTCATATTTTGTGGCATTAAGATATTAGCCATCATAGGTACTCAGGATGAGCTTGCGCTGGGTAGGAACACATGTAGAAACAGAAATCTCTGTTTAAGCAACCAAGCTTGGTACCCTTCTGTTCTCTTTAGAAACCAGCACAGTATGTGTGGGAAGCAGAACTTCTGGGAATGGCAGAATTTTGGACCTTGCAATCTACTTTAGGTTTCTCTATATTCTACACTACATTTCCAATTAGTTTGGCAACCCTTAATGCTTTTTTTTTTTTTCTTCCTTTTTTTTTCTGAAGCTTTGGGCTTTGCAGATGCAAAAGCATTCCCCAAATATTCTGTTGCCATTCTTCACAATGGAAAATGTGTGCTCAAAATGTTGGCTGTTAAATTCAATGCATGTGTTCTTGTAAGCTTATCTTTCTCTCATTGCTATTGTTTCCTTTTTCAGGACATGACCTTCACCTCCATGATGAATCAGGACAAACCTGTCAAGTCCTCCTAGCTCCCTGGCTGTGCCATTTGCTGTTCCCTTGCTGTTCACCAGACAGCAGCCCCAGCTCTTCCTACCCAAAGCAAGGAAGAAGCCAGCAAACCACACATGACAGCTGAAAAGTGAAGCATTATCAAAAGCTGTGTGAGACTGTCAGAGAGAAACTTTATATAGTAATTCTCCTTCTGAGCCTGGGAAGCCGTGCATCACATTAGTTACAAGGGAAAAAGAGAAGACATGCTCAAGTAACTGAGACCTGAAATTGCACAAATCAATACATACATTTGAATAACTACATACAGTGTTCAGAAATCTGCATTCACAATGGATGATGGATACAGAAACACAAACCTCTACCAAGGGGGAAGGGAGACAAACCAAGTCTCAGATGATTACAGGTACCAGGATGGTAACTACGAGGGATACGCACCCAATGATGGCTACTACCGTGGTGGGGATGAACCCACTCATGAAGAAGATGCCCAGAGTGATGTTACAGAAGGCCATGATGAAGATGATGAGGTCTATGAGGGGGAATACCAAGGAATCCCGCACCCAGATGACATTAAAGCCAAGCAGAAGAAGCGAGCTCCTGCCATGGATGATGAGTACAGAGACCGTGCTGACCTTATGGCAGAGAGGATGGAGGATGAGGAGCAGCTTGCCCACCAGTATGAAAACATCATTGAGGAGTGTGGCCACGGACGCTTCCAGTGGACCCTCTTCTTTGTTTTAGGGTTGGCGCTGATGGCAGATGGGGTGGAGCTGTTTGTGGTTGGATTTGTTCTGCCCAGTGCTGAGAAGGATATGTGCTTGTCCAGTTCAAACAAAGGCATGCTAGGTAAGTGCCACTTGAGCAGCTCTTCTAATCTAACTGCCAGTACCTAGAATATATTTTTCTCGTGACCAGCTGGCTTCAGAACCTTCTGGGGGCCCTTTTTAGAATGTTTTATCTCATGCATAATTGTGTCTGGGTGGATCTGATTCAAAAGAAGATTGCTTACTGCTGCAAAGGCAGCTGCTGTAAAGCAGTAACAGAACCATACCACATCTCAGCCCAACCTAAGGATGGGCTCCAGGACAGGCCACTACAGGCTGGATTTGGGCCAGGCAGCTCACAGCGAGTGGGACCACAAGGCAAAAAATTTACGTGTGACTGTTCCTGCTTAAGCATATAATGATGCAATTTTCAGTGCTTTTAGAAATTAAATGGTTATCAGAAGTCTGCAAAGCAGTACTTTCTGAGTGTGATGGATGTAACAGACAGGGATGCTCTTGGTCTGGATCAATCTGCTATTACACTGTGTCTCTCAGTGCTTCCTCACTCTCTGGTTTTTCACTGCATCCAGGTTCACCTTTCCTTTAGCAAAAAGTCCCAGCTGGCAGATCAGAGCAGCTGGTCCTGCACGCTGACTTCTCGGCCAGAGCATACTGCTAATATGTGCTGGGTCAGAAGTTGCCTGTGAAGGTTTCTTCTTAGGTCTGTGGAATGAGATTAATGTGCTGAATGGAGATTAAAGGGTCAGGCTACTAACAACATCACTATTGGCACCTCCCTGTGGTCAAAATACAAAGGCATAGTTATTGTGAGTATGGGTGGAAAAGGTTGGATGAGCACTTTTTTCCCCTTGCACATAATAAGCCATAGGAGGAATAGAAGTCTCCCAGATCTCTAAGAACCAGGAAAGTGTCCAGCGTGTCCTGCAGTGAGAGCCAGCTGTGCTTAGTACAGCACATCTGGAAGGAAAATAAAGTAGCTTTTGATAGAACTGCTGTAGGAGGGGATGGTGTGTCTGGAGGAATGTGCACCAAGGTCGCAGGCAAACCATCGGGCCTGCTAAGCATACATTTGGGCCAGAAGCTCTGCCCAGAAGAGGGGAAATGTGGATTTTGGATTAGACCTTGACTCCGTTCTATTTGCATTATTTTCATGTAACAAAGGCAATAGACAATTAGCCTTACATAGACTTCTCAGCTTGGTGCACCAAGGTCCTAGAGACTCTTTTTCTTCATTTGGTTTTCTTTCCTGCACCTTCTTTTTTCTTCTCTGAACTTGAGGATCAGGATGCTTCTTTCCATAGTGAGCCAATTTTGTACCTGGTTTTGTGCCTGCAAGGGTTTGGTAATATTTTTTGTTTCACAAACCACACTTCTAGCTCAAAATAGCTCAGGTCAGATACATAAAAGTGAACTGCTTACAATTGAATCCTGATTTCAAAGGGACTTCCGAATTCACCAGCTCCCGATGGAACACCAGGATCCCTATGGGTGCCTTTTCAGTGACAAGACCTTTTTTGAAAAGCAGGTCATTTATTCTGGTGACTATATAGAAGCTGAGATCTTTTGAAACTCCAACCCCATAAATATCCATCTCTGTAGTTGAGACAGAAAACTTCAAATGTCACAAGGAAAATCTATCTTTGAAGTATTTCTGGCCCAACCACAGTTAAGAGAGAACAAGAGATCTCCCAACGGAGCTCTTTTTTTTTGCATGCTTTTTCTAGCTCTGCATTTGCACAGCTGAAAGTTCAGGGTGTTCTGATGAGCTCTGGATAAGCAAGGAGATATCTAGATCCGTATCCAGCTTGAGCTCCAGCTCACTGCACATTGACTCAGCTGGCCTGGAATTCCTAATGATGGAACAGCACTCTTCTTGTGCCTTTTTGTGCTTTTGAGTACCTGGTTTTGCAGAACTATTTCTTTTGTCCTTGTTTATTCTGAAGGTTCTCCTGTCAAAGCTTGTATGCACACTGTATTTTTTACTTAAACATGAACAAAAGGAACGAATTTGCCTAAGAACAAAATCAACTGATTCATCTTGGTTTGAGAAAGATTGAGAAGACCAGAAAGCAGATATTTACAATAACACTTGCTTGTTACTGATTGGTGTTGCACAGAAGGCAAGTCTCTGATTCAGTGGCTTTGGTTAAACACATTGCTTCTACCACTGGGATCTTCCTCTGCTGCAGGTTTTCTCTTAGATCTGAGGTCTACCAAATGATCCCTTGTGAAAAGGGATTAAACAGAGCTTAGAAAGCATTAGACTGCAGAGTGGTTCACTGACACGAGTAATAAATGCTCAAGGGCATGGAGAAGTGAGGATGTAAGGAGAGCAGAGCGGGCACATGGCTGCAGGTGGCAGGATGGGGAAGTGCTATTGATGGAAACGAGAACAATCCTCCTCAAAACCATTCCTGGATTAGCTTCAGCACCCATCCACCACTGACAAGAAAAAGATATCTGCCCACAAAGCTCAGAGCCTCCAACATATGCTCATTTCCCTCGTGGTTCCCATTCCCTTGTCTGTCTATGTGTCATGCTGTCACAAATCAATCTTGCTAATGCCCAGGCTTCAATGATCCTTACAGCTGACTCGTCACAGTAACAGTGGCCATCAAAGAACTCTTGTCCTCAATTTCTGCCTAATGTGTACTGATGATCTTGCAAGAGTGCACCTGCACAGAATGGAGACAGCGTTGACTGGAGAGGGTGCGAGTCTTCCTTTCCTTGCCATTGGGTTTTAGGGACGTAGTGGCATTACCCACAGAGATGCTACTGCCCCTTACTTTATCACCATCAGCCATAGATGTCTACAGTGATCTGATTGCTCCCAGGTGGCTGCTCGTCTCAACACATTTTTGCTAAGGAAAAGTAATCAGACTATCCCAGGTAGACTGAGGGTTGCTTCCAGGCAGCTGTGCACAGATATACACCCACAAGGCCTCAACTGAGGCCAGGAAGGAAAATATGGGAAATAAATCAAGTAGCTAATTGAACTTACAGAAATAGGAGGGAACAAATGAGAGCTGGAGTAGCTATGCGCTGAAAACTAATTGAGCAAAGGTCAGCTTTTGCTGAAAGGACATTTCGTGTTAAATACTCAGTGTATTGCATATTTTTCCTCCCTCAGAAAGCAAGAGTGGAAAAATATCCAGCAATTTATGGCCAAATTATGCAAAAAATTACAAATAAACAGATGCCCACAGTGTTTCATGGAAAGTGTGAAACGAATGTGACACCTCTTAGAAAACGTTTACATTTTGTTCTGAAAATAAACATATCTACATCAGATGCAAATTAACAGCTATTTTAGCCCTAACTATCCCTCGTGGGACAAAACGTATTTTAAGTTTTTCTGTGATGTGAATTATTATTTTGAAGATTTTAGGAATATTTAATAAAAGAAAAAAGGAAAAAATAAGAAGAAAAACATCAACAGCTCTGTATGCTTTAGATGTTTGATTTCTATCATTTTTAAAACTAGCCATTCAGTGTAGGCTTGCTAACCTTTCACAACATAATTTTCATATATTCCTCTTGCAGATCTACTTTTGCTGAGCTTTCTCCAGCAACAGTCGTAATAACAATGCATTTATTAAATTTATTACGACAAAGTTTTCCTTTTCAGTATAATACATCCTGTTGGAAACAGAGTATTTGCTACAGACAACCATACAGAGAGTTATACATTTCTATTTGCTGACGAACCAAGGGACACACAACATCATTCTTTGGAGAAATATCACATAAATACACAACTTCAAGTGCTGTTAATCAGCCCTTAGAAGACAGAATCTTGTATTTGCAAGCACAGAGCAGTAAGTACACAGCCAGTAGAAAAGATGGTGTCATAGTAACGTTTTCAACTTTTTCACATCCTGCATATGAAAAACTGAAGGCACAGTTGTATCATCAGATTTCCCAGGCTCCAGAGCTGCAGTTATCATTTCGCAGTTCAGTAAACTGAGACAAGAAAAATGTGAGCCCTTTGCCCATGACTGCAAAACATCCACTTAAATGCTGAGAGTAAAGTCTATCTTTCAGGCTCACATTTCCTCTTTCTTATGATGGTATTATAATAATAATATTTTAAGGAGAGCATCATCTTCCAGGTTCTTAGCCCTGCAGAGTTAGATTGAAAACCAGAAAAAGAGACCCTGTTTGTAATCATGCAGTTATGTAGATATTAAAGCTTGTCTGTGTGAGTCCATTAAACCAAATGTATAACACTGCCTCCCCTTTTAGTTGTCCAAAGAGGATGCTTTGTTATCAGTGCAGATAAAACTGGCCTCATCTTCTTGCTGACCTGAATTCACCTGATATGACATTAAATCCTAATCCGTTTGTCAGAGATCAGTGCTTTTTCTTTTTCTGGATAAATACAGACTAGGAGCCCAGCCATGGCTCCCATGCTGTTTCCCACCTTGTTTGGCTGGGCGGGGGGACCAGATGGCCCTATGGATATCAGTGTGATGGACAATCCCAATGGAGGGGCTGAGTTGCTTGGCATGCACTGCCTTTCCAGTTCCATGGGAAATGTGTGTGGATTCACACATACAGCTTTGGCTTACAGAATCCCCCCAGTGCCTGCAGCCAGATCCATTCAGTATCTACCCCCACAGCTCAGCAGATGGAAAGCCTTTAACATGCACAATCCATTTCTCAGAGGTAGAGGAGCCATTAGTGCAGATAGAGTCTCTCTCTTGGTGTTGAATCAACAAAACACATGCAATGGTACTACACTTTGACGTGATTCCCATTTAGGAGATCAGTGAGATTCAAGGATAAAGCAGTAATAATCTTACAAGGAAGAGCAGACAAGAAATTTCAGGAAGAAGGGGAAAAAGTCATACAGCCCAGAGCCAATCCTTTGGGAAATGTTGGCTGTTGTTGGAGCATAAGCCAAGCAGGATTTCTTCTTCTTCAAATCACTCAAGCAGTATTGAGTCCTGTGCCTTGCCTCATCCATCTTCTAAATAGCTCAAAACTGAATCACAAAATTTCGGTGTCCATAAAGTACATCCTTGTATAACAGATGCTCTGCTGTTAAGTGTTTGGGTTTTGTTTTTATCACAGTTTGAATTGCAAGATGTAGAAGATCCTAATCCTTTAGGATTGTCAAAATGCTTTTAAAAACCTTCTTGTTACTGTACTGGTAATGGCCTCTGCTTGGAAAGAAGGTAGGAACTCCCACGTTCATGTGGCCACTGGCTCTGTGCAGAGCTGTGAGAGGTGAGATGCTGCTGCACTGGGATCCATCAGCTTCCTCACTTCCATGGTAGCCTGAAGGGATTCAGGACCAACTCATCACGTTTTCTGCTTGAATTTTCCATTTATCCCTTGAGCCCTTGTCATATCTTGATAGTGATACTTTCCAGATGTGACTTATTTTTAAGAACTTTAATTCCATTAAGGGTAGACAAAAGTAATTCATGCTTGTGATGGACACTTTGTAAATCTTGAATTTCTCCTTTCCTTTCCAAAGCCCTTATGAGCTTGCTTCTAATTATGCTGAAATAGTAAAAATACAGCTTAGCACACACATAGCCATCCCACATCCACCTTCTTCAGTCCTAGAACTCAGCCTTTATGACCAAGATTCCTGTTTTAGTTCGGAGCACATAGCTTCAATAAAGGCTAATAATTTTCTTAATGTGAAAATTCTGCATATGCTACCTCCTTTCCAGTGGGAATAAGGTCTCATATTTTCCTTATAATTTCAGCATTGCATGACTCATAACCCAAAATTTCATCTCAGAATTTCAGCTCTTTGGTTTTCCACAGGTTTTACGGGAGGCTCTTGCAAACTTTCCCATAGGCATTCATTATTCTCCATTACTTGCAGAATAGCCTGCAAATAATGGCTTATTCAGATTTACCCTTAACCCTGGAGCTGGATTTCTTCAAAAGGTAACAACCATCACCACATTCTCCTAATGGTACTCAAAAACACTGCACACTCCACACCTCTCTGGGTCCCAGCCACCGTATTGAACCATTTAGCACCTACTGGTTGTGTTGCTGTATGAATCAATAATTAGGGATCCTGCTAGTGTGCAGTGCTCAGATTGGCTCTGAGTGAAAAATCACTTTATCAACATGGTTTTTTACCCAAAAATTAATGAAGTCCATTGTGCATTCCATAGTGCAGAATGGCCAGATTTTCTAGTCTGATGGCTCTACAACTGTGGCCATGCACTGGCCTCTTGAAACAGCTGAGAAGTGCAGGATAAAGGCAGCAGGGTGCCAAACCCACCTCTGGGCTGCGAGGAGCATCCAAATCTTCCCTCTTAGCTGAGGCAGTTCCTGGCCAGGGAATTTGGCTGTAATAAATCAATGTAACAACCTCCTCTACCTCCTTCTAATCTGGGACATTTTCTGTTAAGAGGCTTTAGATGAACATCTGCCATGCAGGGATTTTCTCCATATATATATATGTACATGTACACATATAAACACACATAGATATATATGACAATTTTTTATTCTTCATCATTTTCTGGCCGTGTGGACTGCACTGTGTATCTGATCCTGTTGTCTTTTCCTATCGTAACTCACACAGGCTTCAACAGGCATTTTGCTAGCATGCCTTGTGGTTCTTCCTGGGCATATTCTTGCTCAGTGAAGTCTCTAAATCTTGGAAGTAGTTAAAATAAGTGAAAGAAGATGCCCCTGGACCTGTGAGCATTAATAATTAGCATTACTTGCACTGCTACTCACATAAAGTAAAAGGCAATGTAACAGGTGGTCCTTCTGGTGAAAATCTCAGTAGAAAAGCTAAAGACAAGTGCTTGTTTTTCTAGGCCAGAATTGCTATCAGATAGCTGGATACAGAGAGCCTATTCTCCACTAAACATGCTCACTGAAATTGTCTGCCTTTTGAGGACCCCATGTAGAAGACCTAATGAAGTCAAGTTAAAATGAACTCATTTTTTTTAACATTAGAATAATTACTCTACAGAGCAAACCGTCAAGGCAAACTGTAGGTTCTTCCATCTCCTGAAATGCTCAGATCAAGGCTCTATTCTTTTCTGCAAGTTGTCCTTTAGTTAGACATAAGATGTTGGCTCAGTAACAGAGGAAGCATCTGCACTGCACAGGTCAGATTGGCAATAGATTGATCCTTTCAAATGCTGCTAGGAAAAGCAGAGAGAGAAAGAGGCGATGTGCTCCAGAGGAAGCATGGGCAGGATGGGTAACACACAAAGAGATTTATCCATGCTGCAGCAGCCTCTCTCTCCTCTCACAGCTTCTCAGTGTCACTGCACTCAGAGGGGTGAGTGGAGTTAAGGCATCAGACTTCTGTTGTACCGTTGGTGGCACACAGCTGGGACACGTGCATGCTAAGCTGCTTATGCCTGGCCATTGCTTACGTGCAGAAGATATGTGAGCAGAGAGGTCGGGAAAGAAAGATGTGGGTCTGATCAAATGTGGGTATGTCTATATTGCACCATGTGATGCTGCAGGGAGTGGTGAAAGCTCACGAGCGGAAAATGGAGGAATTAGATTCCACAAATGGATAGAGCTTCTGGTATCTGAGATGGCTCATTTGGGAAGAATGGGAGTATGTAGCTTTCTTTTAATGCATGCACTGCTTTTGAAAAGCTTTGTCTTCATAGTTGGTTTGGTTTTTTTTGAGAGTAAGAAGTCATAATTGGCATGCAGAGCCCAGGTGAGACCTTTCACTACGTTATGAATGCTGGTTCCTGACAAAACTGGCCTGTCATTGACATAACTATGTTATTTGTGAGGCCTTCAGTGGTATTTCCATCTTTATTTCTCTCTCAAGTGGTAGCTGGCTGTAATGTAAGGAAACAGCAGCTGATGTTGTCTGTGTATGGGACAGCAAACCATTTCCACCTGACAAGCAGGAGGATGGTGTTACCAAACTCAGTGTTTCTCTTCCTCTCTTCTAGGTCTGATAGTCTACCTGGGAATGATGGTGGGGGCTGTCATGCTGGGTGGCCTCGCTGATAAACTGGGAAGAAAGAAATGCCTCATCATATCACTTGCAATCAATGCTGCCTTCGCCTTCCTGTCCTCTTTTGTCCAGGGATACGGATTCTTCCTTTTCTGCCGCCTTATCTCAGGCCTCGGGTGTGTAACTGGTGAATTGTCCTTATCAAAACAACTTTTATTTTATATCCAGTCTTAATCTCTCCCCTTTTAGTTTGAAATCATTTGCCCTTGTCCTGACACAGCAGACCCACATCTGTGGGTGTTTTAACCTGAACAATCCTATCCACATGACATTGAAGAAAACTCATTTTTTCCATGTGCTGTTTTTCCCTCTCAGTATTGGGGGATCCCTCCCCATCGTGTTTGCCTATTTCTCTGAATTCCTGTCTCGTGAGAAGAGGGGTGAGCACCTGAGCTGGCTGTGCATGTTCTGGATGATCGGTGGTATTTTTGCTTCAGCAATGGCGTGGAGCATCATCCCACATTACGGTAATGGTTTTGTGCTTTTGGCTTTTGACAGCTCCACTTTCCTGCACCACCACACTACTCCAAAACCTGCACAAGTTAACATTAGTCAGACCTTACACATCCAAGCATGAACGGTATTGAAAACAGTAAATATCTGAAGTGCGCACAGAAGGTCTAATAAGGAGGCTGATTGATTAATTGACCGATGCTAAGTAGTAGTACACTGCAAAAGAAGTGATCCAGTTATCAATAGTAGGGAAATTTAATGGGGGAATTACTGGGTGCTATGAATGCTAGCAGTGAGAACAGCACACATTCCTTTCCTTAGATAAGTGCCACCACTCTTAGGGCTGTGTATCTGGTGGCATCTCCCCAGCATGCCATGGCCTGATGTCAGGCATGGCCCCACCTACCTGAGCTCCGGAGTGAATTGGGTTCCCTGTGCAGAGCTGCACCCAAGTGGACTCTGAAATGTGCTCCAAAGAGCAAAAAACTTCATGTCCTCCTCCTAGCTCATATGTGTGCATTTGGAAAACACCCGAAGCAAATATCTCCTGGAAAAGATTAATTCACTCAGCATTCAGCAACAGCAGCTGTCTGAAAGATTCTGTTTGAGGAAAAGTGGGACAAAGACCAGGAAGGAAAAAAACATTTATCTACCTATCAATTCATTTTATTGTGTTTAAAATGCAGTCAGTATAAAGCTCTTGGTTCTGATCAATACCACAGAGACTGCTGGAACAATTATACAAAGTTAATGCATAGCAATGACTTTTTATTATTATTATCTATCAATACACTGCTTTTTTTTTAAAAAATAAAAAAAAAGTCTGTATTTACATTACATTTATTTTCTGGATACAATTTTGCTGTTATCCCTTCAGATTTGAGCCTAGGGAAAGGAAAAAAAGGCTTTTATTCAATTTTTTTTTTTAACTTTAATCATCTTTTGCTTTAAGAATCTACACTGGTGTATGTTGTTACAGGAACAACATAAGAATGATGCTGTACTTTCTACTCCTTATCAGAGGACTTGCTTAGGTATCAGGAAAAGGCAGGAGAGGGGGAATCCCAAAAGCTGGACGACGGTCCTGATTCTTCTGAGTTTGAGTCTCAGCTCAGATTTTGCAATTTTGGAAAAACAATCTTGTCTTCCTAGCTTGCTGTTATTAATAGTGAAATATGTGTGTGAAGTATGAGATGGAAAGGAACTGCTTCTAATGTGCCTTTCAGATCAGAGGAAATTTAACCTCTGTAAACTTTTGGTGACATTTCTGAGAAGCAATAAATTCTGGCCCTGATTCCTCTGCCCCTTCCCACTCTGACTTGCCTACAGCTGCATGGAGCTATTCTTACTGCTAGGTGATTTTTATACTCAGAGATAAAAGGAGCTTTTTAAAAGGCAGAGCCTGAGCAAGGATGTTCCATTTTCTGTAATGAACGTGAACTCACTTGCTATTATCTGCTGAACATGGTACTGAGCCTCTAAAAGCCATCATTACTAAGAATAGCAAACTTTCAACCTGTCGCCGTGTAACACATAGCTGTAAAGTTCAGAGCTGCTTTACGAGAGAAAAATCAATCTGCCTGCTTGGAATTTTCACTTGTTGGCTCTTGCTGTTTCCAGGCTGGGGGTTCAGTATGGGAACCAAGTACCACTTCCACAGCTGGAGAGTCTTTGTTCTGGTCTGCTCCCTGCCCTGTATCGCCTCCTTGGTAGCACTGAAGTTCATGCCTGAAAGCCCGCGGTTCTTGCTGGAGGTAAGATGATGATTTATGTGAACATCACAGCCTGCCATTAGCAGAGGATGGCTGGTCCCTAGTGTGTCACCATCTCTCTTTGTTTGTCCCATCAAACACTCAGTACAAGCTCGGAGGCAAAGGCACTCCTACACACATAAAGTATCTCCATAGATTGCTGCAGCCCCAGAGGCTGCAGACTGTGACATTAGTCAGGGGTGGTGAGTGGTTACCTCCGAACGTGGCACTGGAAGAAGGCACAGAATTCCAGAAATTTTGTATCCAACAAAGACATTTTGAGTATGGGCATGTAACAGGTGAATCCTGATAGAAGTACCATCTCTGCAAGACCTCAGCAGAGATGGGAACAAAGTCCAGGTCTTCTCACACATCTCCTCTTCCCCGATCTGTTCCTCTTCTGCTCCAGCCAGTTTTTGGGCAACTCCTTCCCTCAGCACAGATGTGCTGCACTGTGCACACAAACCATCCCTGCAGATCTTTGCCCTTCAAACAGCCATGCTTGATGGGTCTTCTCTGGTGTATTTGACCTGTAGAACTGATTCCTCTCTACACTTATTTTCCTTTCCCTTGGTGCTTCCAGATGGGTAAGCATGATGAAGCCTGGATGATCCTCAAGCAAGTTCATGACACCAACATGCGGGCCAAGGGTGAGCCAGAGAGAGTGTTTACGGTGAGTTTTACAAAACCATTGACATATAAAAGAAAAAATGGGCATAACTCCCCCAGTGAAGCACAGCACCTGTTAATTCCTTCTTGGGAATCTCCCTTTCACTGTGATCACCCCCACCGATCAGCACTCTGAGATGCACTTAATGCATTTCAAGTTGAATGCCAGCCTGCTATTTCAATCATTAGTCAATCCTGTGAATTGCTGTGAATACTCTTCATCCCTGGTGTTTCACTCCAGCATTCCGAGCAGTGATTTTCCAATTATACGTACACTTAATCGGTTTGCTCTAAGAGACTAGAACCAAGTAAGAGAGATATTAGCCATGTGGGAGATCTGACTCACTTCTTTCTCCTTTCCATCTTCTAATCAAACTCTGATTAAACTTCATGTACCTTCTAATGAGCTTCCACCTGCCTCATACCCAATCTTTAATCTCTCCCAGGGAAAGCGAAGTGAGTGATTACTTCTCATTAGTTTGCTGCTTGTGAAAAAGTCCTCACCAGGGGTCTTGATTTATAAGCAAAATGAGGGAAAAGGTGTTTGCTGGGGTTAGTTGCAGATTTCTATAATTCAGTTGTAGACTCCCGATAAGCCAGCTGGGGAATAGATCTAGATTTATGTTTTTAAATTTAAGAAGACAGATACTCTTAAAGGACGGATAGAAAGAGGAAAAAGAGATGCACTTGTACTTAAAACATGCTCATTGCTCCATCCAATGGTGTCATGGTGCTGTGGGCTGAGCTGAGCCAAGCTCTATACCTCGAGGCTGAGTCAAAGTTGAGTGGCATCTGCTGGCATGAGCGGATGGTACATCGGGCTGGTGTGGAGCAAACTGTCAGATTGTGTGGTTTTCTGATAGGCCAGAAGTTGCAGCTTGTGGTGAGTCAGTTGTCACCAGGACAGTTCCCAGAGATGACATTTAAGCGGTGCCAACAAGAGGAACACAGAGACTCCACAGCCGAGCCAAGGCACTCGTTCACACTCTGAAATTTATTCAGTGAATTTTCACCTCCCTTGTATTTACAAACAGATTGTGGCTTCCTGGAGCATATCCTCCATTTAAAGTTACTGAGCAAATATTTTCCAGGACTCGTTTTTAAGGTTTCTAGTCAGCATTCAATGTTGAAAATTCAGACTATTTTGGTGGAGTGAAATGATGGCATGATGTGGGCTCAAATCACGACTGGATGCATTTTCAGATGCAAAGATTCCCATCCACACCTTCAGTCGATGCAGATATTCTGCCAGAAGTTCTGAAAAGGTGTTAAATGAGAAATACCAGTTGTGATTTAAGAAGGAGGTCCTGGGGCACAATGAGATGCAGATACAAATGGCTGATCACAAAGATGATTTTTACTGTTGTTCAGTCCTTATTTCAAGCAGGAATCTAAAGGATGCAGAAATAGCATAATGCACAGTCATATTAACCAATGTACGAAAGACTAAAGTGGATGTAATGCACTTCAACTACTTCAGGGAGGGAGAGAGAGAGAAAAGATGAAAGGATATAGGGATGGAAGGCAGGAAGGTGAGAAGGAAGGCAGGATGGAAGGAGGGCAGGCAGGAAGATTTCTTGCTGTAATAAAAACTCTTGTTGTAAATAAATTAATTAACTAATGTCTATTGATAACATTCAAGAAAAAAATAGTAAGGGATATCGGGCTGAAACTCTGCTCAGAAGACTGTGTAAACCCAGTATTGATTATGGAGACTTTGGGTCAATGTTCTTTTTCTCTCTCAATCTCTTTTCCTCTTTAGGTTTCTTATATCAAAACTCCAAAGCAAGTTGATGAGTTCATTGAAATTCAAAGCTCAACAGGGACTTGGTACCAGCGGTGGCTGGTCAGAATCACAACCACCTTCAAACAGGTAAAGAGATGCAAACCCATCCCATGGGGGCTTTTGAGCTCAGGGCTCAGTGTCACTGGGCTTTGGAAGCCCAACTCTCCCTCAAAAGCCTGCTCTGTTTGCATGCTGATTGCAGTTTCCATCAGATGTGAACATGTGCAGATGCCACACTGCCCTGAGATGCCCCTGTGAGCAACACGGCGGTCAAGCTGTGCTAATGGCAGAGCTTCCAGCCCCAGCCCCAAGTACTTGACTCTCCTTCAGAGCAGATAGATATCGATTCCCTCTCCTCTAAGCCGAAGTGAATTTACCACCTGCAGTGGATTGAGAAGAGTGCTTGCTACTTGCTCCTGCTGAGACTGAGTTTATAACAACCTCACATTATGTCTTCAGCTAATTTAACCCTTCATACTTGCTATGCTTACCTATACCCAGGCAAAACTTTGTGGACAAACTTGCTAGATTATTCCCGTTAAGAGGATGAGCCTCAAATAAAGGAGAGTCCATTTGAACTAATTGCAATGCAGGTGCTATGTTGTTGTTACATTTATGTGGCAAGTAAAGAGCACAAAGAATTATTTACCTGTATGCTCCTGGCAGTATTTCCTGCTGTAGCTCAAGAGAAGACTTTGCTCTCTGTCTTGCTCTTCTTGGTTTCATCCCTACCTGAGTTTATCCTACCCCTCCTAAAGCACCATCTGCATTGAGATTTTTGCTTTTCAATGAGCTTCAGAGCTCGGTTTGAAAGCAACCCTGAGGCCACACCTACAGGTGAAAAGACAAAACTGTCAGAGGGTCTGGGATCCTCATCATACACACCAGCTCACTATACAGATTAAAGACCTTTGCACACAGTTGAACATGTGATATTTCTGTAAACCATTGATCTAGACAAACATAATTTTTAACTAACCCTGAACATGCATCTGATCTTCCCCCATTGAGCCCTTTACTGAAAATATAAAATCTATGATGCACACAGAAATTAATCTTGTAAGTCTCTGCTAGGGTTTCCTTGCAGATGATTCTTTCTTGTGGATTTGTAGGTCTGGGACAACGTGCTATATTGTTTAACAGCCCAGTACAGGATGAACACGCTGATGCTGGCTGTGGTTTGGTTTACTATGGCCTTAAGGTAAGGTACTTAACATTTTTGGGAAACTAGAGGGCTTTTAGAGTCTCAATACTACAGCCTCACACTTGCAGAAATCCGTCTTTCAGGGAAAGCTTCCAAATTTTTTGCTGTTCTGCTGGTCTCTTGGGCAGCAAGGATATAGCACATTGCTGTATTTTCTAGCAAAGGATTCACTGTCCCTAAAATTCTAATGAGTTGCATTGCTTTAGGTGAACAAAAATGAATCAGTGTGCATCTGAGAGCAGCATGTTACAGAAGGGAGGCTTTTTCTTGGTCCTGTCAGACCTAAGCAAGGATCTGCACCAGAAATTTATTTGCAATAGCAATTTAGCAGGTTTACAAATTATGAACTGGATTTTTGGAAAAGCACTGTGATATTTTCAGTGCCAGGGTCCCTAATATATTTCTCCCACTCTGCTATAGTTACTATGGCCTTATTGTCTGGTTCCCCGACATGATCCGCTATCTCCAAGAAGAGGCCTATGAGTCCCGAGTGAAGGTCTTTGATGAGGAAGAAGTGTCACACTTCACCTTTAATTTCACCCTGGAAAACCAGATCCATAGAAACGGGGAATACAGAAATGATAAGTAAGTGAACAGAAATCGGTTTGATTGATGCTGATGGGGCAAAGGGCATGAGAGGAACTGAGAATGAGATCCACCAACATACACAAGGCATTTGGAAAAGTAACCCTCATTTCTAGAAAGCTCATTTTTTTTCCATTTCCCACAAACTTGTAAATCTCTGTTGTTCTGGATACACAATCTGCCTCCCGCAAATCCTACAGGGAGTTTTCCACAGAACTGTTAGTCTTTGGTGTCCCACTTTCCACACACCTTGCCTCAGACACTCACATCTCCAACCCGAGGGGGTGCACCAGGGGCATGGGGATGCAGTGGTGACTTCTCTTTCCTTAGCACACACTGACATCTACTGGTCTTGAGCAACAAAGCCAACCACCGCAAAGGAAACTGTTGTTTTGCTGCATTTTGTAGGTAACAAATTGCGTTGTAGACCTTGGAACGACTTCTCCCTACCCCACAGCCCATTAGTGTGTGTTGGCTGATTGTACTGGTGCGCTTCTGCTGTGCCTAGCAGCATCTCCCCACGGCATGTGCCACCTTCTGTTTTAGTGCTCTGAAGTCAGAGAAGGCACTCTGGGAGAGTATCATCATTTTCCTCCTTTTTACCTTCCCTGAATCCAGCCTGACCCTGGTCATTCTAAACTCCACAGCAGTGTAAATCCTAGTGATGTGTAGCAGGTCGTTTTTATTTTCTGAATTCCAAAGTAATGAGTGGGGAAATACCCTTATCATATAGTGATCTCATTGCTGCAGAGAGCCTAGAAAGGCTGCTGCTCCAGCTGCTTTGCACTATGCGGGAGGTCACACAAAAAATTTATTATTCTAGTCTTCATAACTGAAGCCACACTTCACTGCCCATCCAGGTACATCTTTCCCCTCAGGAGCTGTCTCAATTTATCTCAATTTCCTTGATGTACAGATTATGGACTTTGATGGAGGACCCCATCCTGACCCCCTACGCCCTCCCTGTGACCTTTCTTGCAGTAAGGATCTGTGCTTGATGGTGCAAACTTAGCCCTGTAATTCCTATGCCCCTGCCTACAGAGAAGCCAAAGTCCTGTGAGATGTGGGTGGAGGCCAAATTTAGGATTTGAGGACTTTGGTCTTATCCTAGAGGAGATCCTCAGCTTTCCCTAACCTCCTTTGGAGTTCAGGATGCTCAGCACCTTCCAGGATGAACTCATAAAACTGTGGTGTGTATCACTGTACTGCTCCTTTTGTCTTCTCCAATTTAATAACTCAAAACATGATCAAACTGCATTCCAGCAATGTCCAGAGCATATCTCCTTATAATTTATAGGTCAGTTTTCCCTCTAGCCCTTGCCTGTGAGCTAAAACTCCATCAAACACCAGGCTGTTGCTGCACGACTCTTTTAAAGACAGATGTTAAGAAAGCAATCTGCAGGCAAAGGACTTTTAAGGGCCTTTGTGAGCACATACATCACAGGCTATTATTGAGCAAATGCAGAACAGCTTAAGTGTTGCTGTAACCTATGAGACCTTCTGCACAGTGCAAAAGACTTGAGTAGTCTTCTTGTTACATTC
This sequence comes from Lagopus muta, assembly GCF_023343835.1. NCBI lineage: Eukaryota > Metazoa > Chordata > Aves > Galliformes > Phasianidae > Lagopus > Lagopus muta. Next base: position 6,167,452 of record NC_064442.1, on the reverse strand, counting down.
TGAGCATTAATAATATCTGTTAGTAGCCACAGTTAATAAGCCCTGCAGTGTTCTCTTCATGCTGTAAATAGCCATCACGCTAGACTGTCTTGTAAGCGCTCAATTCAATTAAGCTTCTGGGTATATGTTAGAAGCCTTTTTATTTGGTGACAGTTGTGGCCTCCTTAGCTAAAGCAATAATGCTTGCACTTACTAGCTCTTTACATCTTCCTGTACATGCCTGTGCATTAACTGATACATCTCCCCAGTGTCCCTGGAAATGCTCACAGGTAAATCAATTTTGTGTCATCCTTCAGGCAGGCAGGTCAGATGTGCCAAGCTTCCCATCAGAGGAGAAATCCATCACCTGACACTGTTGATTATTTTTGGTGTAATCTGTTTTCTTTACATGATATGCAATGGTCCTTGAACAGAGATGGCTACAGGCCGTACACCTCCCCCAGGAAATCTTACTGCATTTTTCCTTAAAAAATCACTGTGAGTTTAAACAACTGTCAGAAACATTTCACCAAATGGCCACATGGACTCCTGATAATGTCTGGTTTTATTTCTGCCTGAGGAAGGGGCTGAATAAGGAAGGCAACAAGGTCAGCTCACAAAGAAAATGCCACACACAGGGTGAAATTATGTCTTCTTCAGATAGACTAGCGCTGAAAGTTAGAGGATTGATGTCCACTCAGCCTTAGAAACACACCTTCTTGTTTATGACTACTTTGAGAGACAGAGAAACAACCAGAAATTCCAACAGATCCATCTTTTAAACTCCTCAAAGCCCCGTTTCTTAATAAAATACAAAATACAGAAGGATTTTGTTGGAAGGACAGCTGTGCATTCAAGCAAGACCTTTTCTGTAAGTGACCCTAAAAACTGTCATTAGTACTCTGTCTATTAAACTAGGGTGGCCTGTTATCCAGTGTAGGGAGTATCTCCAAGCACTGAGTGAAGCTCTACCTTCTGCCCCACAGATTTATTGGCATGAAATTCAAGGAGGTGAGATTTGAGGATTCGTTATTTGAAGAATGCTACTTTGAGGACGTGACATCCAGTGAAACCTTCTTTGAAAACTGCACCATCATCTCTACTGTCTTTTACAACACTGGTAATGGGATTCCTGACATGATCTCATCTCTGTGATTAGGAACTATTTCATCAGATTCTAGGAGAAAGGATGATAGGGATCTGTGTGCCTGCGTGTGCACTGTGTAATGAGGGTGATGATGGAAAAAGAGGGTGAAGACAGGCTGAGAGACTAGCTGCTTTTATCTTTATGGTTGGCTCATTCCTAGGAGACAAAAAAATAAGAAAAAAGAAAAAGAAAAAAAGGAAAAAAAGAGGGTCTTCCCCTTATATTTTAACTAGATATATTTATTTTCTCATAAACTGAGCTAGCTTTCCACATGAGCATAAGCCTGTCACTAAAATGTGTCATCACTAACAATGCCCCAGAGGCTGAGGATGCTCCCATTGGTTCCTTTTCTTGCTTAACTCTGTATTTGCACCGAAGCATCTGGAAGGAGTGTGCCCCTAACAGATAAACTCCTCGGCCATTTCTCTTACAGATCTCTACGAACACAAATTCATCAACTGCAGGCTGATAAACACCACGTTCATGAAGGAGAAGGAAGGCTGCCATCTGGACTTTGAGGAGGACAATGATTTCTTGATCTACTTAGTCAGCTTCCTTGGCAGCCTGTCTGTGCTGCCGGGAAACATCATCTCTGCACTGCTTATGGACAAAATAGGGAGGATAAAGATGATCGGTGAGTATGGATGTGGTGGGTGTCAGATGGGATCGTGGCTCTGCAAGGGGCCAGGGCCTTGTGCTGCTGCACGTGGAGGCAAGCTGAGCTGGCTCAGGTGGAGATGAATCATGCCCACGTCAAATGGAGCAGAAGAGTAAAAAAGACTGGAGGGTGAGGCACCAGACAGTGACTCACAACAATTCAGTTCTATTCCTCTTCCTGCCAGTGATCTACTCTGTGGCAGTGGGCAAGTTACCTGCTCCTCACTTTCCCATCTATCTTTACTGTGGATTGGCAACGTCTACCTTTTCTCTTAGTTTGACTTTAATGTCAAACCCTGTTCATCCAGTGCTCAGCACCACAGGGGCTGAGCTGAAGCAGGACCATCTGGTGCTGCTGAGTTGATGCTCATGTCCATAGCATTATGTATAAATAAATAAGACACTTTGCTTGTGGCAATGAATATTCACAAAAATTATTTGCTGTAGCTGTTTGACAGCCCAGGAGTTCCCTCTTTGGGGTTTCTGATTTTCAAATGATTTTACAGCAGCTTCAGGAAACATATGGTAGATTAACTGACCATGTCACAGCCAACCAAACGTCACTCTTTAGCCATACGGGACTAAGTTATCAGCTTTATGATTCCATTGGAAATTTCTGTGATTGCTTGCTGCAAGGCTCAAATCTGGCTCTCCCAGGTACTATGGAATAATACCTCGAGGGACAGACAAGTGAGCTTAGCAAAATCAGGGATGTGACTTAGGGGGAAAGCATGAGTCACTCTTTTGAGTTCGCCTGTCTCTCTTCTGATTACAGTGGGAATTTTAGTTTGTTTAGCCCCACACTCAGATGGGTAGAGGTATGGAAGATGATCCCATCAGTGTGTCAGGAATTTACACTGGGAGGGCAAAATGAACCTTCATGTAGTGAATTTGGAAAAGGCCCAAACAAACCAGAGGGTTTGCAGTAAATAAATTAAACTGAATGAGAATCAAACTGCCCACCCCACAAACATGTCAGCGTTTCAGTATTTTCATGTGAAATTGAGATGACAGCTGGAAACCTAAATGCTTATTTCTGCTGCAGAATGAAAAGTACAGGACAAAAATTGGGAATGACATGCTGAAACGTTTCACTATGGAATTTTCAATTGAAACAGCCTTCTGGCATCCCACCCGTAGCACTCTGTTGAACATATTATTTCTGGTCAGCTTAACATGAAGACTGAATTTCTCTTTTGCGTTATGTGCCTCACTGGGACTTCAGTTCAGTTTTATCGTGTTCCACTAAACTCTCTCCTGTGCCGAATGTCAGATCTGGTACACACACAGTGACCCCAATGAAGTCCTGTACTTCTTCAGCAGAGGAAATATCCACACTGTGCAGTGAGGGATGCAGTTTGGGCAGGTACCAAAGAAATGGGCATGGGGTCCTGCATGGAAGCTTTCCATAGGCAGGGCTCTGCACTGGCAAATACAATATAATATCCAAGATGAAACATTTTAGTTCCAGTTTAGCATCCAAATTATTTTGGTTGGTGTCAAATTAATTTTAAAAACTCAAACAAGAAGTTATTTAGTTTCCTGGTAACTCCATAAATGGAGATATTTCAGCAGCAAAAGAACTGTTAAGTGAAAGATAGTTTTGATTTTGCAAAAATTGCTTCTTCCAGGTGAAAATTCCCAACTGGGGAAGAACACAGTGATGTAGCTATTAATATTCCTGAATCTGAACTGTGGCTAACTGAGCATGAATGCTCTCACTTTCTCCCTCAGTGGTGTTCATAAAATTATGGCTCCTGTGCAAATGTGCCATGAAATCTAATGATGTTCTTATAATTAAAAGAGACCTCAAGTGCTTCTTACAATCGACTGTAAATTATCCTAATTGAGTCTAGAAATGTGTCAAGTGATTTCAATTTGATGTGAATTGCTCTAGCTCTTCACTCAAAACTCAAGTTGAAAAACCTTCACAATGATTCTTTCTCCTTGCCGACTTGTTTACTTCCCTCTGCTCTTCCTGGGTCCATCTGGAAGTCGGAGATGCTGGAAACCTGCCTGGAAAAGCCTGTCTTCAGAGCCTCTGTAGAACGGGAATATCAGCAAGATCAGATGGTTATTGAGAACATTTTCGGGCAGGTTTCCAGCATCAGACAGGGACAGATAGGCAGCATCAAGGTACTTGTACATTCGTACAGATCTGTACAGATTTCATTCATTTTGGGGTGAAGCGCTGTCACTTGAAAACCATCTTTATCAGCAGCATGGTTGCTTGGCTATGGAGGACAGAAACCAGTGCCAACATCTTTCTCTTGGCTCCCCTGCAGGTGGCTCAATGCTGATCTCTGCAGTGTGCTGCTTCTTTCTCTTCTTTGGCAACAGCGAATCGGCGATGATCGGCTGGCAGTGCCTCTTCTGCGGGGCCAGCATCGCCGCCTGGAACGCCCTGGATGTGATCACTGTAGAGCTCTACCCCACGGATAAAAGGTGCTCAGAGCTTTTCTCCCGTTCACTCTTGACAATGTAGCTTTGGCTGCTTGGTTTCTGATGGAAATATGAGGCAAGCTGTACTTTTCCTTTTTGTATTTTAATGAGACCTTAAGGGCTCAGTCCTGTGGTTTGACTGGATCAGCACAGACATTTGTAAGCACAATACTGCATGCATGGTGGCTTGCATGCAGGAGTTGGGTGGGTGTACACAGATAACAGTCAGATAAAATACAGCGAATCTGTCATTCCTATGTGTGTGCATGGAGGTCTGGCCTTCAGGCTGTATCCTCCCATCTCAGCTCATTGCCATGACAGTCTTCTCCTCCACAAGGAGACAATCATGTGCACAGAATAATCTGGGAGACAAGACGGAGTAGAAAACTTTGGGAGGATGTGGTGCAGATGGTGCTTTCCTGCCAGAAATGTTATAAGAGACTCTTCTTGCCTTTTTCAAGCTGTAGGAAAGAGCCAGAAGTGAAGGAGAACCGTACTTTGAAGGCAGAATGATTTCAGCTGCTAGGTGAATCAGGGTTTGCAGTAGAGCCCTGTTTGTTTCTCTGGTGACAGCCCAGAGGGACTGCAACAAATTCTAGAGAGGTTGTGTCTTGCTTTCCTTGAGGAGGCCAAAGGCTGCCATAAGGCACAACTCAAGAGCTGGGAAGAAGTTGAGATAAGAGGAGAAATGAATTCCCACGTACATTTTCTTCAATCATACAGACATGCAAAACAGTTATATCTATTTATTATTTATTCTTTTTACTTGCCAGGAGAGTAGCCTAAGCAACATATAAGCATATAAGCTGGAACTAGGTGATCTTTGAGGTCCCTTCCAACCCAAGCCAATCTATAGCTCACAAAATAATTTTTCCAGACTTTCTGTAGTTATGCCAAGAACATCCCTAACCATTGCTTTCTGCTTCTCTTCCCCACAGGGCAACAGCCTTTGGCATCCTCAATGGGCTTTGCAAGTTTGGTGCCATCCTGGGGAACTCAATCTTTGCCTCCTTTGTAGGGATAACCAAGGTGGTTCCCATCCTTCTGGCTTCCTCTGCTCTGGTTGGAGGTGGCCTGCTCGCTTTGCGCCTCCCAGAGACTCGAGACCAGGTCCTGATGTGAGCAACTGAGGCCAGGGGGGTCAGGGGTGAACGTGGAAGAAGAACTAAAAAGAGCCATGTTTGGAAAAATCAAAATGTCCTTTTCTATCTACTGTTTTGTCAATACCTCAAAGAGAGGAGGCAGAGAGGGAAAGAAGAGCCCAAAGGGATAAAAAATGAAGCCCTTTAGTATCCGACCCTTTTACAGCCGCAATTGGTGCATGCAGCTACTACACATGCCCTGCAGAGCTTTGCTGTTTGGGTTTAATCTTGCCTACACTGGGATCCTGTCCTTTCCCACTCCATCCCAGTGTAGTGACACAGGACAGGAGCAGTGGCTTTCTGCATGCGTGTGCCTGCACGGGTGTGAGCGTGTCTGACAGGAGAGCAAACCTTGATCCTGCCTGCCTTTGCCGAGCTGTGAGACCCTGCCTGCCTTGCCAAGCACTCCCTGGCAACTCAAGTCCACTGTGCTCAACTGTGAAAGGAAACCGAATGGGAGGCAGGTAACAAACCTGCTCTAGATCACATCCAGCAGCAGGGTCCAGAGCTGCAGATGTGACTAGTGACCTTATCTGTCTTGATTTTGGGGTCATCACCTTAAAGAGTGAGAGAGTTCTGAAGGATTTGAGGGTGGGTGCTCAGCTCTCTCAGAAGAACCAAGATTTCAAAGCCCTTTATTATCTTCACTTGAGCATACAGATTGCTAGGCACTTTCTTGGTCTGGGAGAGAAGTATATATGTCATTATATATATATGTATTTTCACATACTTGCAAACGTACGTGCACACATTGAAGTGATCAGCTACTGAAATTCATGATTTTAAATTTCTGCACTATTAAAATATCTTAAGAGAGGCACTAAAATCTAATCCTAGTAATTCAAGGTTATCTGGAGTTACAACCAACTTGGTGATGCATTGTTCTTTATATCCAGACACCAAATATTTAAATGTATTGATGACTGGGACTATATATTTCTATGATGATAAAGATTCTTTTTTCCTATAGACTTTCATGGAGGAGAAATTGATTTGATGTTGGAGCATTCCACAAACCAAATGTGTACATATTATCCAGTGTAAATAGGAGACTTTTTCTCTAATGTCTAGAACATGGTAATTGAGAATTTACCAGCATTTTAGCCATAATAGTTAAGGAATATGATGCTTCATTTTCTTACATATTTGGGTCTCACTGAAATACTGTAAGCACAGTTACTTATAGCCATTTAACTTGTTACACGGGCAATGCACACAGCAAGCTTGCACTGTACATAAGATTATATTCTCCATCAGGTGGGACAGTTCTACTTGATATCCTGTAAAGACCATTTCTGAATTTCACATGCCCCTTTTATTGTTGCACCTGGAAGAAAAGTGAGCCGTGTATTTTTGGATATATTTTTTGGGGGAAGCAAGACTTAAACACACACTGTTAAATAACACATTCATGCTCGTAAATACATAGATAGTGCTAATTATATCCTTTCGACAAGCTCAGTGATAGCCCAGAATTGATCAGAAATGGTCGCATAATGCAGGGTATTTATCTCACCAGGATGTTTTCTGACACAAAAGGTTCTTTTGTACTTTCGCTCATGACCTTCCTTTTACCTTTCTTTGGATCCCTCTTTTTTTCTCCTTTTATTTTTAAGAAAAATAAGCAGTGCTATGCTGAAATCCAGCAAGACTGCAGTCTAACACCTCTGCCTTGAGCTGCACAGAGGCGGTCGCACACACACCATGTCTACCCCCACACAGCTGTGACACTGAGTATGGGCCTGCAGCACAGGACAGGTGAAGGGCAGAAAATGGGGTGAGATCACAAGAAGCAAATCCTTGCTAATGAGACAAAGCCATCTAAAGAGCATCACTTTCATCCTCATGTCAATTGGGGATAAGCACTTAAAGAGCAGCTAGGTTCCAATGGGCTATTTGGGATTTTTACAGATTTACTCTGAGGTTTACAAAACTGATAAAATCACAAACCGCTGTAATAGCCGGGCTTATTATGCCTCATTTCTTCATTTTATGGGTAGCTTAGGGCCTTTTTGATTGTCTTCAAAACAGCAAGGTTCCTTCTGTAAGGTAGGAGGGAATGTAATTATGTCCTTTGGCAGCAGATCACAGATTCTGTTGAGAACCACAACCCAGAACGTGTGTTTTTCCTCTAAGAACGCCTGGTACTTTTGCATGGTGAGAAGCAGTCAAATATGTATTTCAACACAAAAGATCACCACGGTCTTTATGTTCCATCCTTTCTGTTTGGCTCTGCATGTTGATGACCGCATTGAGTTTGGGGACAGGGTGGGGGGAAGTTTATTTAATGGTCGGGGTTATTTTGTTGTGCTGCTCTGTGGAGCCAGAACTTCTCTGTATTTATTTTATGAAGCACTCTTAGATATATACACATCCAGGGCTCTGACAGCAAACCTCACTATTTGTGTTCTCCGCTGACATTGCTCAGAGGCTCCAATGGCATGGCTTATTTTGCAAAGTTTCCTTGTTGGTTTTCTGAGAAGGAAGAAATCGAGTTCTTAAGGAGGTAGAAATTGTAATTGGAAAGGTCATCCAATCTTTGAAACCTATCTTCTTTACACAATGGCTGTTCCACATGATCTGCCTGGTAAACCTTTTGTTCCAGAAATTATCTGGGACAAGTAAAGAGTAATAGGTTATTGCAGTCAATATCACCCTGGCTACCCACGTGGCTGTGTCCCTAAAACACACAGCCAGTCACTCCAGAGCTAGGGGATGTCACTTATGGGTCTTGATGCTCCCATCCCTGACACTTGACTAGGGAGTTCATGACCAGAAATGGAAGGCAAACATACATGGCAGCTAGTACAGCAGGGCCTGGAAAAAGACAACGGTGAATAAAGAAGGAAGGAAGGTCCAGGGGGAAACTCTGTAAGCTTAGACACCTACAGCTTAGCTGTCTGAATGTGAGTTCATCACCCAGGGCTCCAATCACTCTCAGTTGTAAGAAATAGAGAACACATGTTATCCCTTTTAGACACCATATCTAGAAGGTGAAGTTGGCCTGTTCTGACACCTCCCAGCCAACTTCAGCATGGACAAGACACAGTGAACACTCTCAACGTTTCTTTATTGGCATTGCCACGATCCAAATGATGGTAGGCTTCACACTTGCTCTCAGGAGCAAAGAGGTTGTTGGGTGCAGCCCCCTCAGCATTGTCTGTGTTTTCATATGGGTCTGAATTTCAAGTTATGTGCTGTGTGCTGAGCCCAAGCCACGAGGCACCAAGCACCGTGCATGGAAAATTTCCATCAATCACCTCCTCCAATGGCTCAGCTTCTTTTCTACTGTAAAATCAGCATTATACTGCAGCGCAAGGGCCAGCATGCCCTCCGGTGGTTCTCTTTGCCTACATTTGCCACAGTGAACAGTCTCCTTGTCTTGGGGTTTTGAGTCTCTGGACTATCCATAGAGAAGAGGAATATTCCAGCTGATCACAACCCCAGTGCTGAGGTCTATTTCCTCAGGTTCATGAACTTTTCAGCAACAAGGGCACTGAGGACTGAGACAGGGGACTTGCCTTAAATCCCAAAGACCTCTTCTTGAGGACAGCTGGACTTCTTCATGTGTATGTGGCACACCAGCCCAGCCACTCAGCCAGGGACATGGAAAAGATGCAAGGATGTGACCTGGTCTACTGTGTCTTCATGTGCAGAGCACTGGGATCCACAGGAGCAGTTCATTACTGGGTTTCCAAGCATGCAGAAACAGACATTTAGAGGAACACAAAGCACTGTTATTACTGTTGTAGAAGACCAATGGAATTACAGTAAGATTTCTATCTCTTTGTATTCCCTGTAGATTAAACTGATTGTTGTCCTCCTATTTCTTTACTTCGATTGTGCAGCACTGCTTCTGCTCTCATCTTCCATGGTGCCACACCTTGCCAGCAGTGGCTGTGCTTGGGACTGGATGGGCAACCCCCTGCTTGCCCACGATCCTCAATCCCCTTAAAATGCTGTATGACTCATACACAGTTGTGTATGGATCTTCTGGACAAAGAAAAGAGTGTCTCTTGGAAAAATGCAAGCCCCAGCCTGTTGTTTTACCTGGTCAGGCAGCTGATGTCATTAGGTGACACTGGAGTTGTGCAATAAGTGATATCCCCTGAGCCTGGGAGCAATCCAGCTCCTGGGTCAGGTTCACATATGGGCATGGAGCTAAGCTGCATGGAGCTGAGCTTTCTACAGACCTGAAAGTCTCTTCTGGGTCCTGCTTTGAGACTTCCAGCAACAGAGTCACTCAGATATTGATATGGAAGTCTTAGGTCCATTTGTGTCTCTTGCTTATGTCCTTTGGCCCTCCAAAGGACACAGAAATCTCAAGAACATATTTTTAGGTCTATGTAGATCTGAACCCAGTACATCATATTGCCATGAAGTTTCTTCCTTTGGTTTCTCACCCTTGTGTTAGCAAATGCTGCTTTTAGGAAGAATCGAGCCTGAGAACTGTGAAGGAAGAAAACGAATGAAATTTCTTTGCTGTATGTAACGCTAGCGCTCGCATCCACACACTGCAAGTTCCACTGCAAATAACACCTCGTGTTGTGCGTGTTATGAAATACTTCATTTAGATGTTCTGTCTGCTGTGTGTGTGAAATAGCCAGCTCCAATTCCTCTTCTCCTTTTCTTCATTTACTCTCCCTCTTTTTTCTTTTTTTTTTTCTTTTTTCTTTTTTCTTTTTTTTTAATTTGATCTGTGTCTGGTTGTCACTGAAAATTGCAGCTGTTCCAATGGACTTTGTTTTTGTTCCTCTTGTTGCATTAAAAGGCTGGAAGAAAAAGAATTCCTGTAGTGTTTGTGTTTAACGTGCGCCTTGAGTCTTTTCACAAGTGCTGTTGGGCTGACCTTGTTCTCTGAAATTGTTGGGACTGCCTCTGATGTATGCAATGTGTATGTAGTCCCGCTGCAATTAAGACCTCCCGTCTATTACTGCTTTATCACACTGCGTATTTCTTGACCCATTTGGTGAGGAACATAATAAAGAAATCATCAGAAGGCCACATCAGGCAATTTTTCTCAGATTAGGTACAACTAGGCCCCAGTGGACCCATATGGGCTGGGGTCCTTCCAGGCAGACCAAAGGCAGCAGCAGGCTCAGGCACCTGGTGAGGACTGCTCTCAGGTGGGAGCTGCCAGCTGTGAATTCTGCAATACCAATCATCTCTGGCTGCAGAGTACAGGGCTACAATGTCTACAGCTCATAAGCCTCTTGTGTGTATTCTGCCTTTCCATGGGAGGATGTGTATTAGCAAGTACCATCAAAAATCGTTTTCTTCGAAATGGGTTTTTAAATAAAGGTCAGAGATTTACACTTGAAGATGCTTTTGAGTTGTCCTTACTCCAGACCAGCTGACATTCTGTGTAAGGCTGACACCTCAGTAACAAGGAAAATCCCATTTTTGAATGTGCAAAGTTTCTGATAGAAACCCTTGCTAATTTTAAAGTAGTGCCCTCTCCTTTATGAAGATGTTTATGAGAACAGCTACCTGAGATGGCGTGGGATAGACTGGATGATAAGAAAACATTTGCACATCTCTGTTCCTGTTTTTCCATACTCATGATTCTATCTCGACAATTTCATGTTTCTCATTATGTGGGATTTCATGACTACCAAGCAATGACCCAGATTCCCTGGATGTGCACAGCTAGCCAAGCTGTCAGAGAAGGTTATCTTGGGGAGGAAGAAAGCTGGAAATGACAGCATTTCCAGTATCCACTAAGTCCAGCAATAGGTCTGAGTGATATTGAACAGTGAATTGTGATATTGGGAATATGATTTGCATTGGATTATGGTAAACTGGCCCATCAATTCACCAGTGCTCAGATGTCAGAATTCCCCTTTTTTGGGGACTTTTCGGGTAGAGATCCTGCTTGGCAATTTGACTTCATCCACAAGTCAATAACTTGGTCAGGCACTCAGCGCTGGGAGATGAAGCCCTGTTTTTGCAGCTCGTGGCTGAAACTGCTGAAGGATGAGCACACTGCTGATGCATAAACAACACTATGGCTCTGCGGCTGATGTCAAGTGAATCTGTATTTCTAAGACCAGTTCCTTGTAAGATAACATAACAAAAGACCTAACCAAAAAGGGTGCAGCAGATTTATTTTTTTACTGTTTTCATTGAGAACTGAGGATCTTGCTGCATTGTTGACACTGTATATGCATTTATACTATACGTAAAACTCGGTGACTGTGAGTGACCCGGTCGGCTCTTTTCCTGGCCAGAAATGAGCAGAAGTAAGACCAGAAGATGGCAGCAGCTGCACAGCGCATACCCTGCTGTTGGCAGCGCTGCTGCTGCCGCCGTCAGGAGCTGAGCACAGGGATCTGACCCGCCGGGGAAACGGGGCTAAAGGGACCTTAGAAAGCCTTGAAAAGACAGAACTCTGCCCAGTGCCAAAACTTTTAAAGTGGGAGTTGTGCAAACCTGAAGCAAAGCAAATGTAATTTGGGGGAGAAAATAAGAGTTCCTGCTTCAGTAGTCATGCTTCAATGCATTGGTTTTCAAGCTTTCATAGAACGGCTCGCTTTGGAAGGGACCCCAAGGAACATGAAATTCCAACCCGCCTGCCACAGACAGGGTTGTCAACCACTAGACCAAGTACCAGATCAGGTTGCCCAGGGCTCCATCCAACCTGGCCTTAAATACCTCCAGCGACAGGGATTCCAAGACCTGTCCAAGCAGCCTGTTCAGCACCTCACCACTTTTACTTTCTTGGTGTGCAGCTCCTAAGAGTTTGCCAGCAGAGAGGCAAATCCACTGCCTCCTCCTCCAACCTCCAGTACAAGCACAACAGCCTTAAGGTAAGATCTGAGCTCTGTGCAATGAAGTTTCCTCTCAGAACACTTCTGTGACCTGCTTCTGCCTCCCTCTACCACGAAAGGCATCACATGTATTTGTTAGTTCTTTGTTTATCGTCTCAAACGACCTGCAGCCACAAAACCCCACTGCCTTTCCTTTATGGGTGGGGCATGATTCTGATCAGAGGAGTGAGCCTGCTGAAAATAAACCCGATAACATCAACAGCTGCTGCAGCTGCCTGTCTTACAGCCTGTAGAAAACACATTCTGAGACTTGTGATCTAGTTAAGTGAGTGCAGAAATGCCTCCGGCAGGACGGTGACTCCAGCAGGCTCTGTGCGGGCTGTGGGGCTTCAGAAGGAGCTAATGTTTTTCCAGAGGGAGTCCCTTCTGAGCCCTGAGATCTGCTTCAGACTCGGAAGAGAATATTGTAGGTGGCCTTCTGAAATGTATCTTTGAGTGATCAATGCAGCGCTTTCATCCGTCTTCATTCACGCTGATAGAAGAGCCCTGAGAACTTCCAGCAGCCCTCTTAAGCTGCTGAACAGCAAACTCTTTTGCAGCCCTTGTTTGAACTTAACCAGGTGGGTCACAGGGATCCCATAACCCTGGCTTGGCCTGGTCCCCTCCACATCTCATCTGGAAGATGTGTCACCTTCGTGTTGATCTTGTTCTCTTAGGCTGGGGTGCAGTAGAAAACTTGAGAGGAAGTAATTGTGGTTAAAGAGAAAAGAGAAGTAATTTTGGTGAACCTGCTCCAGAGGAAAGCAAAGCTGAAGTTACGTGTATCCCTCCAACATTACCGCAACTTTCCAGTGTCCACTCAGAACCCAAAATTGCCTTAATGAAATTTAAAAAAAAAAAAAAAAAAAAGGAGTTTGCACTCAAATCCTTTTCTGACCATGGTCTGTTTGGGATGAAGAGTTATGAGGGACCTTTCCAACAGGAGAAGCCCATGTCCTGAGTGTCTGCCATGCACACAGGCCCCAGCCTGCAGGCAGCGCTGGGCAGCAGGTTCTGGATCAGGACAGAGCTGTGGCTGCTGCAACTTACAGCTCTTTGTCACTTCAAGAAGAAAGATGTTCTGAAGCAGATTTTTTTCTGCTCTTTATCAGGCTGCACACACGTAAGGTAAGAACAAGTACTCATTGCTTTGACTTGGGCTACTTTCTAACAACAGTGTTTGTTTCCATGCATCCATTCTCTGGGATTCTCCAAATAACAGTGCTGTCTGCTGGGGAAGAACCAGACAGCTGGTAACTATAAGCCTGCTTTGCTTTGAGAAGCTCATCTAAAGGTACTTGCATCGTGTTGCAGCTGTGTTATACTGGGAAATGGCCCTGCTGTGGTTTAGTAGGCACCTCCTCCAATCACTTTAACATACACCCATGAGTATAATTGCACAAAGCATTAAAGACAACACAAAGAAAAATCTCTACCTACATGTTTGCCATACAGGGATCCTAACCTAGTTTTGTGTCTGCCCTTAGGCACAATAAAACATGATTTTTTTTGTCCTGAGCAGCTCTGTGGTCGTAATCTGGGGACATTCGTTCTTGTGTTCCCCTTTCCACCTGTAACAAGCACCTACTGCCTGACATTAAACCTTAGAGCAAAGTCCTTGGATGGAGGCCTGATTTATTCAGTCTCAAAATGAGACATGAGGGATGGTGCTGCCTGTACTCACATACTAGCTGGCATATTTCTTACTCTCATTGCAGTCCTACCTCACAAGTGATTACTTTGCTTCTCCCTGGACGTAATTTGGCTTCATTTCTTGTCATTGCTGTTATTACTATTCATAAAAGAGATAATCAAGGTAATCCAGCTGTTGGACTTTCCAGCATTTGGCAATGACTTCTGCAAATCACAAAGAACAACATATCTTCTAGACTGAGGCAAAAACAAAAGCAGAGAAAGGTGATGATGGACTTTAAAGAATAGATGTCCTTTCAAGTCAAAGACTCATTCCAGGTTGAGATTATCATGCAGTAAATAATGCACATGAGTCTTTGACAATAGGAAGCAAATTTACACTGTTGCAAGAACACTAATCGCCAGCCTAGCGACTCACATTATGAGCTGAGAATAATTATTTTCTCCAAGGAAAGTACAGACCTTCAAAGGAGATAACATCTTAAATCACAGCAAATTTTAATTTAAATTCAGAGTAGGAATGCTCATAACATCCCATCTCTCTGTTATCAGGCCGGGATGGTGTCATTATAGTGTTTTAAAGACAGCCCTAATCATTAAACTAAATACCTACAGCCTAACACTTTGCAATTTCATTTTCTCCTTGTCAGACTGTGTAATTGATATTTGTACTGGAGGTAACAAAACTGAAAACGTGAAGGTGTTGATAACTTTACCATTACTGTCTCTTAAACTGCCTGTGAGACATGGTGATGGCTGGATGGCAGTGGAGAGCTGGAACATTTTAAATGGGAAATAAAGCAACTCAGCTAGCCTAAGCCTGCAGTCAAGGTCTGTTTGGGTGGGGATTCACCGGGTCTGAAGGACTGACAGCTCCCACTGATCAAAGGAATGTGTTCCAAAGGCTTCTTGCTGAGAGTCCACTGGGTGAATGTTTTTTTACCTCTGAGTTTGTTTCCTCCTCCGAATGTCTTCGGTTCTGCAAGAGCACTTCTATGGCAAATGGCTTGACACTGTCAAACTGCAGGGAGGGTCAGCAGATCTTCTATGAGGACTTTTCCCTCAGCTATCACAGCACTGAGGGTACATGAAATCTCCAAAGACTTAAAAGTCTCCATTACTTTCTGATCCTTCTCAGGTTTGGCTTGCAAGTCTGTGCAGCACAAAGTGCAATAGGATAGATGGGTCAGGGAGATGCAAATGGCCTGCAGAGGCGATCCTAAATCTTAAACCTTTGAAAAGCAGGAGTTTGGTGTTGAAAATGCCACTAAGGAAAACACAACAAAAGAAAACAAGATCCCTCAAATGTGAACCACCTGTTGAGAAAGTCTTCTGAGGTGACACATAATTGTTATCCATTCTGCCTCCAAAGCAACTCAAATCAGCTCGGTGACACTTGTCACAAATGAAGGCAGTTATTAATAGACTGCATATTTATGAGACTTCTTTACAATGCAAATTGCTTCTTAGTAAGCTGCCTTCACCCTGGCTTTTGGGCCATTTTATCCTTTTATTCCTGACATCTCACTCCTCCACAGTGTCTGAATATTCTTAGAAAACAGAGGAGTGAGAGCCCAGTTGGCTTCATTATCTTGGGGAAACACCAGAAGCTCTGGAGATGTTAGCAGGAATGTAGGACACTGCTCCAGCAAGAATTTGAAGCTCCTGGTCCTTCTACTACTGGTAGAACAGTGACCAAAATACATTCTATGATATGGTTAATGCACTTTTCTGCTGAAGAGCAAGATGGTTAGTTATACCCATCCGCTTGGCAGCGCTGATTGAATAAGTTTATTTGCACTTCAGAGATGCTTTGGCAAATGTAGACAGGGGAACACTTTGTATTTCAGCATTTTACGAAATGGGTATTTGTAGCACTTGGGTTCAGAACTAATTTTTCAGGAATTTCTTGGCTTTCAGCCTCTCTGTTTGAAAAAATAATCAGTAAAACATTCAGAAAGACTGAGAGAAGGCAACAGGAGTGGGGACAGCTTTGAGCAGTTGCTGAAGTCCCACGTTGATTGTTTTTTTCACCCTCAGAGTCAGGAAGCAAAACAGACAGAAGGCAGCAAATACAGTGCAAAACAAAGTATGGAAATACAAATCAGCTATTAATAGTGGCAGTGACCCAGGGGCAAGCACTAGCTAGAGAACTGAGGCTCTCAGGCTTCCAGATTAGATTTAGAATCAAAATGGTGAATTCTTGCCAGTAACAGATTAATGAGAAGTATATACACACTGTGTATGTTAAGGGAAGATGTCAGAAAATTGAGTTCTGAAATCCTGGCTGGAGATTTGTGTGCAGTATGGTGTATGGGGCTGTGCTAGGAATCGAGCTTTTGCTTCTTTGAAAACATGCCTGCAAACTGGAAAATGCCTGTATCACAGAATCACAGAACGGCCAGGGTTGGCAGGGATCTCAAGGATCATGAATCCCATCCAACCTGGCCTTGAACACCTCCAGAAGACGGGGCATCCACAG
Organism: Lagopus muta; assembly: GCF_023343835.1. NCBI lineage: Eukaryota > Metazoa > Chordata > Aves > Galliformes > Phasianidae > Lagopus > Lagopus muta. Next base: position 6,151,141 of record NC_064442.1, on the reverse strand, counting down.
CCTCTCTGGGCAGCCGTTCCAGCACCTCACCACTCTCTCTGTAAAGAATTTCCCCCTAACATCCAACCTAAATCTTCCCTGCCACAACTTCAAACCATCTTCCCTTGTCCTGCTGTTATCTACCCTTTCAAAGAGTTTGTAGGCTCCCTTTAGGTACTGAAAGGCTGCAATGAGGTCACCCCCCAGACTTCTTTTCTCCAGGCTGAACAAGCCCAGCTCCCTCAGCCTGTCTGCGTAGGGGAGATGCTCCAGTCTCCAGATCATCTTCATGGCCCTCCCCTGGACCCTCTCCAACAGCTCCCCGTCTTTCTTGCACTGGGGGCTCCAGACCTGGACACAGTACTCCAGATGGGGCCTCACAAGAGCAGAGTAGAGGATGACAATCATCTCCCTGTCCCTGCTGGCCACCCCTCTTTTGATGAAACCCAGGATACCATTTGCCTTTCGAGCTGCAATATATTTACACACAGCCAAAATTGGACTTACTGTAATACGTATATTATATAAACAGACTGGTAGCTTTTGTGGTCAGTTGTGATTTAGAAATGCAGATTACTGTTATTATTAATAACTATGATCATGACCAGCTGGACTTTATAACCCAGGACACTCTGGTCCTGGCAGTATATTACTAATGTATTTGTCCTGATCATTATCTTATAAAGCAGCCAACCAAAGTGCTATACTGCAAGGAAATCATCCCCTCTGTGCTGCTAAGTGAACTAAACTCATAGGTACCATTAGCCTTCCATTATGTACTCTTCCAAGTACAATTAAGCAGAGACAAGGTCTAAAACTGGGGCCTGTTGTTTTTCCCAAGCGCACGATGCAGGTGGAGTTGGCTTATTATGCCCATATTAGTTCTTGTTGGTTTTTTTTCATGCTAAATGGTCTCCTTAAAACCTCATAGAGGAAATCTATTCATCCTGGCTGAAATATTTTGGGCCCTTCCAAAACCAGTAATAAGAGGCTGAAGACAGTCATCTGCCTTGCTAATGGACCACAGTTACACGTGTAATTGATTAATTAAGGAAAGAAAATCACTGCTGAGACCAAGGGAGGAATCCACAGTTTCAGCAGGTATTAGAGTGAAATAGCAGCTCTTCCCTGGCAAAAGGGCTGAGTTTGTTTCAGGTATTTTTTTTTCTTTTCTTTCTTATACCATCCTGTCTTTGTATACATGTTCTTACTGGGTATTCCAGTGTTGAAGTCCTTTCACCCAGGTGTGGGTGAAAAATAGGAAAGCAATGAACACTCCAACCCTTCTTCTCCAGCTGGCAGAAGGAGCAGAACTTGATTCAGTTTTAGCCCATGTGTTTCTATTTCATGCAATCATTCATCAGCTTTGCACATGTGAGCAATTATGGTTGGTGCAAGTAAAGGAGTGGTGGGTAGAAATTAACAGGCTTTGGGTGGGTACCTGAAAGGCTCTTGGCACTTTGAAAGGGTTTTCTGGTGTTTTCAGTGGTGTAGGTTTTGTGGCTTGTGGGAGACAATACGAAGTATAGATTTAAATTCTTACCCTCATGAAATCTATTGCTTTTCCATTAGCTCTTGCACACCTTCCACTCTGGGTGCATTAACTTCAGTTCACACAAAGCTAAAGTCAGATGCAAGATTAGACGGAGTTCACAGAGGGTTAGAAAGAACTGCAAAGTGCTGAAAATTGATAAAGAGCCTTAACTCTATCTGTAAATAAACATCCTGAGACCTCTAACAGGAGAGCCATCGACAGTTCAGCCAGGCAGCTTCAACTATAACCAGTTTTTAATGCTTAGAGAGAGACTGAGTTGCTCAGCTTGCTCCCTTCACCTGCCATTAGGCACTGGCACACCATTTGTGCAATGGTCAACTTCTGGAGAACAGATGGCTTTTACAAATACCACAGAAAAAATTTCTTCAGTCCAGAAATAGTTTTATTTATGTTCTTGAGGTTGGATGGGATCCTGGGTAGCCCAATCCCATGAGCTGGCAACCCTGCCCATGGCAGGGGGTTAGAACTATGTGATCTTTAAGGTCTCTTCCACCAAAACCCATCTGGACCACAGGAATGATTTTTGAAGTCTTCACTTCATGTGCTTTGGTGTAAATCTTTCATAGTCAGCCTATGCCATACATTCCAGGAGACTGTTTCTGTTATTGCTGATAGACAAGTGAACAGTCTGCATTAGTGATGAGCTACTTCTTTTGATCATGATGAATTAGGAAAGTAATAGAGATATTAAATGTTTTTTATTGCCTTGGCCTGAAGCAGTGATTGAGCACCTGGTGGGAAGGCAGGGCCAACCCAGGGGAGCTCAGGTGCAGTGCAGCACAGCTGAGTGACCAGAAGGGATGGAACCAGGATCCACCCCTTCTCAGCCCTCATTTAAGGGTTGGCAGTGGAGGTGAGGGGGTTTTTGATACCTGTCTACTTGAGGCCTTCTAAAGGTAAGTAAATTTTCTTTGTTTATTTCTGTATCTACGGCTGATGCATTTGGACTTGTTCTTTTTTGCTGGAGCTTTGGACTTTGTCATCCTGCTATTATTACTGTGTTTTCCATTGCATTATAGTGTTACACCACTTTCATGGTGTTTTTTTTTTGTTTGTTTGTTTTTCTTTTTGAGTCTAGTTCAGCTTTTTCTCTTAGCTTGCTTGAGTTTTTTTTGTGAGCAGCAAGGATGTGAAGTTAGGTATATTTCCTTAAGTGTCTCCAAATGCATTTGTCCTTAACTGCTGTGAAGTGCTGCTTCTTGGAGGTCATTTAGGCCTGTATTGTTAAGGTATCTAATGCTGCATAAAGATTTAATAAAGCTACTACTTGTCTGGGATGACTTTAAAGAGTGACATTAACTTTGTTTAACTCTGCTTGGTATCACTCAGGCTTACAATGAGTTCTAATGTCCCACTGAATAAGGACTGATTCGAGCATGTGCTCATTGTTAAGCACCTACATAAGTGCCTAAGAGAGATAAACGGAGGGAGTCAGAGAGCAGCTGGTATCTCTGCCTTCCTATCTGTGTGATTTCTCTATGGTGAGCAGGTGAAAAGGAGAAGGAATCTGGAAAAAAAAAAAAAGTAGATTAAATTAAAGAATAAAGAGAGAAATTGATGTTGTTTGGGCCATGGGTATGTTCAAAGTGATGCATCAATTCCTTTTGATGGATTCCCTTGTATGGAATTGCCTCTTCCTCTGTGTTATGGTTCTAAATGATGGCCTAAACAGGATAATCAGGATGACTGCCATCTCGTTAACAGTCCGTAAACCGGTAGAGGAGAAGCTTCTGGATTTTTCTCTGATGTCAGCTTTGAAATCTAGCCAGAAAACCTGGTATTATGGAGCAGTGTTGAGTGCATGTGCACACACCTGTATCTGCAAAACCTGTCGCTGTTGGACTCAGTGATGGAGTTTTGTTGGAAGGAAGGTTGGAAGGAAACTTGCCTTATTTTTGCCTTTTTATTCATTTCAGAAATGTGGAACTGAAGCAGCCAGTGATTTTTGTTACAGGGTTGTTTTATTCCAGATTTTGTTACAAATGCAGATGTCAGCATGGTTGTGAATGGGAAGAGCAGGAGTATCATCCAGAATTATTGGGTTTTCTTAAGGATTTTGTCATTTTTCTTGGGTCTCTCTCAAATAATTTGACTTCCTTCCCAGAATTCCATTTTACATATTAAAATGGGAAAATTTTTCTTCTTATCCAATACACCCCATGTTGCACAAATGTGTGCTTTTGTATTTCTTCTGCCATTCCAGTACTTGTAACGTTAGCTCTGCATTGATCTGTCACTTCCTCCTTGTCTGGATGGGAGTTTATTTCACACACATACACCACTCAGATCATGCTCCCATCTATTGGGAATATTTAGCTCTCATCCTACCCAACCCGATTTGAAGAAATCAATTCATTCAGACTTGTGAAGACAATGATCCCGCAAAAGGAAAATAAATGAGCAGCGGATGTTTACTGTAATGGATGATGAAAAGTTAAAGTGTTTTAAACGCTAATTTATTTCCACTGGGACTATCAGTTGGATTTAGGCACAGGAAGAGCTGAAGCTCCTGAATTGATTCATTTTCTTGCTGTTGTCTCCATTTTTCCTGGATAAGCCAAGGTTTTTATCAGTTGGTTTAAGTGAACTGTGTCTGTAAGGCACAGCAGATAGGCTGACAGACTTGAAAACTGGAGCCTTTGTGAAAATTCATGTCTATGTTAGTTGTTGCACGTAGCAACTTGACCCTTCCTCCCTTCCTCTCGTTTCTAGTTTACATCTGTTTGGGAGGTGCTGAAATCACAGCCGTTCCTTGCTGAGTGGGGTTTTGTCATTCAGGGTGATTCTGTACCAGTTGCTTTCCCAAAGTCTGTGTAAAGACCCACATCTCACTGGGGTAAGTGACAACCAAAAAGCCAGAGTGTTTAGGGCTGATGATTAAATGAAGGGAAAGCAGAACGGGGGATAAGAAAACAAAGAGTGAACATGATGACAGGCAGGGACATGTGCAGAGGTCTCTGCAGTCCTGATTTGCAGTCTTTTATCATGAGAGACTCTTCAGTTCATCCTTTTGCAACTAGGATGTGTTAAAACAGAAGTAGTTCGCAATTCCCTTGGAGCAGTTCCACTATTCATGGAGCAGCTTGGTGGCATCTTGCTTTGATATATGCAAGTGAGGATGCTGAATCTTAAGGAAAGGAGATCTTGAGTCCTATGCTAATTTTTCAAGCAGTTTCCCCACGTAAAATGTTTTTTTAGGAGCATGTCTCCTTTTAGATCCTCTGCAGAGGTAAATGCACAGTGTTTCCAGCATTACTCTGTCACCTGTAGAAGGCTTTAAAAGTGCTGAGAAGCACTGAACCATTTTACAGCCTTAATTACCCTAGCTAGATTGCTGAAGATAAGCAAAACTTTGCTGGTCTTCACGTCACTCCTTCGTAGTCCTGACACTGTTCAGTGGATCTGGGAGTTTTGTGTGTTCCCTTCTTCCAATGAAATGTGCATGAGGAGAGCTGCTCCCACTGAGTGGTACTGTGGGCAGCTGGGCTGCTTCCCTCTGGGTTCACCTTTGCTACTATGAGGTGAATGGCTGGGATTCTGTGTTTAAATATATATATATATATATATATATATATATATATAGCCCTTAGCAATGGCTCAGAAGTAAAAATGCTCACTGGTCAGGAAATGCACTGTTCAATATCACTTGTCAACTTTAGGTCTGATGCTGATACTTTTGAGTATGATCCTCTTTCAATGCCACTGTTTAACTGTTCTGCAGACAACTGATCCAAACCAGCTCTCAGACCACAAGGAGCTGTAATCATTGCTGTTCCACCCAAATCAGGGAAGTGTTGCTGGTCCGTCCCACTGGAGGCTTGGGTTGTCCCATCCATTTGTTACAAACCAACCATGCCTTTGAGTTTCTATACCCATCCCAAAATCTGCAGTACGTTGTGTGTGCAGCACATTCAGTGCCTTGCAAGCTGAGCCCCTGAAGAGGTACGTTCATCTGACAACATTTGGTATCTGTTCAAACAGAGACTCACTAGAATGGACTGGCCACTTAGGCAGAGAAAATAGAAGAAATTGCATTCAGCACAGAGTCCTTTTTTCAGCATATATCTTATTAAATTAACTGGAAATGAGTGTTCATCAGTCTCTAAGGGAAAGAGCCCAAAGCGTTTTCTTTTCACTTCACATCCAACGTTCATCAGGCCTTTGATCTCTCTGCTCGTGACTACATTGGCTTACAGAAAAGGTCAGTAAACAGCTCTGCAAGTACAAGTTGTATTTCCAAGGGCCAAATCCTTTAGTCTTTGGGTGGGAATCTTTCATTAAAATAATGGTCAAATTCAGCAGGTCCATCTCAATCTTTTCATTCATTCAGTGCTGTTGATGTTGTGTGGGGACTTCAAATTCCCTGTTGCCTCTCTGTAAAATTGAGATGAATTCAGAATTAGGGTAAAGTTATGTTTTTGCATGTTTTTATTCATATTCCATACATCCTGTTTGAGAAAATTCTTGTTGATGATTGCTGATATTATTCCAGCTGGGGGCAAAGCTGAGGTTTCTTTTAGGGACGTGCTGTCTGGTCTCAGAAAATAGAAAATCCTTTTAACTGCTTCTTTTTAATTACTATGGTGGGGAATGCACATCTCTCTGTGTTGGTTACAAGGGTGCAAATACATTTAGTGGATCTGGTAGGGATGTGTTGATGGTTGGACTAGATTCTGAGTTATCTTTTTCAGTCTTTTCCATCATTTGTTGTAAACCACTTATAGCCAGATAGCTATAAACCATATAGCCATAAAGTGCAGCTTTGGCAGGATTAAAGTCTCTCCTTTTAGAGCCATGCTATATTTGGGGCAAAAGAAAAATATTTTAATCAAAAAATTCTGCTAAATTTGTGACTCCCACTTATGCTCTTTGTGGTTGAATTGGGTGCCCATGTCCTGCAGAAAGTCCTGCTTTCCTTCTCCACTTTTACTTCTAAAATAGATTAAAAATAAACTCCTGGTCCCTGGCTCTGGAGAGAAGCTTAATGTTTTGCTTGTAATCTGTACATCCTCCCAGTTTGAGGACGGAGAGCCATCACGTGGGCTCCATGGCAGATGAAATCCCCTGCAGTTATGCTACTGTGAAGGGGCCATTTTTGTGCCATGTGAAGCTGTTCTGAGTGATAAATGGTGTTTTCCTCTCTCTCCATATCCACCAGAATCTCTTAATGAATTTGATTGCCCTCTGGAAGTGCACCCTTGCCACAGAAGAGAAGAAAATAAAGGAGAAAGATCAGTTTTCACATTATATCACATTATATCCTAGGCTTTAAAATCCTTGGTATGCTCTGGGTATAGACTACTGATTAATGACACAAACTTTACTGTTCTTCTATGCACTTGTATAAAGCATGAATAACACGAGACAAAATCAAAGCACCTTCAGAGCTTCCCTGCCCCATCCCTGTGTCTCTGCAGTGACCTGCACAAGCAGATGTGCTTTGTGGGATGTCATGGGTGAGTTCACAACTCTGGGAGATCTCAAGTGAAAGTCTGTCACGAAGCTGAGGGAACACTGTGCTGTCAGCTCCCTCCTTCAAAGTGAGGATGATCCAGCCTGGTTTCCTTTAGCAAATACAGTCCTGGTGATACAGCATAAGTCAGGCTCTTGAGCTGAACGTTTACCCTGAAGATACACGGAACCTTCAGGGCAACCTTCAAATACTTGCTGAGCAAATCCTCTGGCAAACATACATTTGCATTAGCCTTTGCGATGGCTTTTTCATTTCACTAACTTCTTGTGTAGAAACCTGCTTAAATGTTTGCAGCAAACAAACCCAAGCGAATGCAGCTGTCAGGACGAACAGTTCTTCCAAAGGAGGGGACCCTCCTCCCTGACTGCAGCTAGGAGCACTGTGAAAGAATAAATCTCAGCCTTTGCTTTCACCTTTGTCCTCCATAGGAGGAGACAGAACACCACCCAAACCCTGAGCTGTTGCAGGCCTTCATGTTGCTGGGCTGTGCCGGTTTTATGGGAAGAGCAAATGGTGATTAGGCAGTCATTACGTCCCCTTATCAGATGCCTCATCATTAAACAGCTCTGCCTTGCTTAACTGCCCTAAATTATACTTCTGCTCTGTCACACTGACTAATGGGCGCTGTGGCCATTATTTTCATTTTAAACTAGATCCAAGCTCTTGTCTCCATGGATGAATAAATGAATGAATTTATTTTACTGCTGTACTCATCCCTCAGTAAAATGTCAGAGGTAAAGTGGGATTTTTTTTTTCCTCTTGGATAGGAATATTCTGGGCACGTGCTGTACGTGTGCTTCCTGGGGAAATTAATTATTGTTATTTTATTATTATTACCATTTAACACTTGTATGGTGTTCTACATCTTCAAAGCACTTTGCAAACATTTAGCTAATTAATTAAAGTGCATTTCACGCAAACCGTTCCATTTCCATCTGGATTTACAATCAGCCCTCCTTTATGGGGAAATCATGTCACATATAAACTAAACTGAAATAAAGCTGGTTGCAGCTAGGAGCAGCAGCTCTCTTGGAGCAGTGGGAGGTGGGAAGTAATGATGCCTCCACAGCTGTCACCCACGGCTGGGGTCCTGCTGGCTGCCGTGCTGCTCGCTGCTCCGGACAGCCCTGAGCACTGCAGAGCACAGCAAGACACACCTGGCACCAGATTTAGGGACAACCCAGTGGTCTTATTTCAGAGGAGAGCTTTGGAAGTGTTGATGGCTGCCTGTTGTGAGCAGCATTCCTCTGTCCTGCTTTCATTAGGGGACTGACAGCAGTCGTTTCAGCGTTATCCCAAGCCAGAGTGATGGCAATGACATCCTTTAAAAACTTTGTCCTGGAGATGAAGATAGCATTCTTTGCAAAGACTATTTTACTCCTGATGGAGTTTAATGAGGCTTGAAAGACACTGAGTGCAAGTGACTAAATGAGAACATTGCTTTTGACAATGTAGCACTGGGGACCTGTGGCTTGTTGGTCAGCCTTTTCCATAGCCATGTGATGATGTGATGGGTTTGGCTCTGCCTGCTGGCTTGTCTGCTTCCCAGAATGAGCCATTAAAAGCAGAAATGTGCTCAGCCACTGGGATGATGGGAGCAGAGAATGTCCTCACTGTGCTTAGAAGCGCCTTTGCTGGGTCATGAAGAACTAATCCTGGTTACCTTCAGAAGAGATTTTTCCAATGGCCTTGAGATTTTCTGCAGTGTGATTCCCAGAAGTACCAAATACAGTGCAGTAGATGCAAATAGGGTTTGCAGCTCCTAAAATTGAAGGTTATATTTAGTTCCATCTGACTTTAATAAATTAGGGCAGAGCCACAGTTCAACAGCTTGGGCTAGAGACATCTTGGTTCAACCAGCATCCTGCTTCAGCTCCAGCTGCTAGCAACTTAAAAAAAATACACACACATCTGTATATTTGTGTGTGTGTGTGTGTGTATATATGCTATGTGCATGTATATCAAGTATATTTGCACACAGTATGTTACACGTGGGAAATAAAGTGTCTGGACAATCATCACATCAAGATGTGAGAGTGAAACGAGAGCAGGAAAAAACCTCAGCTGACAGAACTTGGGGATTTTTATGAATATTGGGTTCAAAAGGAAATTTAGCAATGCAGGTGGATATTAGAATTGCTTGTGTGTAGTTCTGGAGAAAATATTTTAAAAAATATGTCAGAATGTTAAAATAATAATAATAATAATAATAGATTAGAACTCAAGGCAAACTTTTCAATGGAGAGAGTAATTAACCAGCAGACTAATTTAGTGTTACAGATGTCCTGTCTTCCATGGTCTTTAAAATAAGACTGGATGCCATTTCAGATGTTATGCATTAGCTCATTTCAGCTCAACTGGATGAAGTTTGGAGTTGTCTGACATCAGAAGTTCTATGAAAGCATCTTATGATTTCTTTTGTCCTTGACCAGCGTGAATAACGTTGTGTGGGATGCTTTTCACGTTGAAACTGATGCAGTAAGTGCCATAGAAAGCCTTCAGCAGTGATAGGAGGGTTGGTCTGCTGTGAGAATGACAGAGCATTGGCCTCCAGGGTTTTGCAAGGACTGCTGCATGGAGGGTTCTGGTTCCTGACCATGGGATATAAATTTGGAGGGGTGATGGAACTAGAAGCATTGGGAAGGGATGCCCTGGGGTGGCCGCAAGGAAGAAAATATTAAACATTTGTGTAAAAGAGGAGAAAAGGAACAGCTTGTAGCAGTGACCTGGTAAATATAACCTGGAGAAGCAGGAAAAGACTCCATCAAGGAAGACAAAAGACTTTAGCATTTTTTTGTGCATTACATTTCTTTGATTGTGGGATGCTGATTTTCTTGCAAAGAAGTCTTGATTGCTTTTTCCTATTCTGTTATAAGCTATCAAAATCAGATAGCCAATAGTTAGCTTAATTTTTACCTGAATAAAAACTGTTTTTCAGCTATTTTCTAGGACCATTCCCAGACTTTAGAGGAAACCGTAGATATTTCTCCTAGAAAATGAAAGTTCTCTTAAAAAAAAAGTTTTAATGAAAACCCTCGGTTGCTGCAAGAACCTGTACAGTCACAGTAACCTCAGAAGTGTGGTTAATTGTGTCTATAATACTTTAAAGTTATTCTGCTTCTTTTCCATGTGTCGCTGTTATTGGGCTATGCAGTCATACCCAGAAAAACTGTGGCTGGGTTAATGTAACTATTGGTCTAAATCCATGGGAATCTTAATTTTTTTTCACTTGAGAAGAGCAGAAACTGTTTTTGAACCCCAGTGCAGTCAAGATTTGTTTTCCTTTGCTACCTGTCAAACATTTGTTATCTAAGAGGAGGCAAACAATTTCTCAAAACAACTGGAAACTCGTGGCTGTGTTTCTTTTCTGATTTCTAACACATGAATTATAACGTTCAATTCTAACGCACATTTTTCTCTAAGGGAAAAGGGAGCAGGTGAAAGTCTATGAATAGGCATTTTCTGCATCATAGGTGCCTTCTAAAGGGAAGACTTCCCTTCATTTTAATGATGCCCTTTGGCTTTTTAGTTTTTCTCTGTTGGTTTTCCACTTTGTTGATCACTTCTAAATTGTTGTTTGTTGTTGCTGTATTGGTTCTCTGCAGAACGCTTAAAGCAAGATGTGTTAAGCCATAATGCACAGTTACTCTTATAACTACAGTTGATAATCTCTGCCATGCCTGCAGGAGCTTTCCCTAGGTGCAAAGTGAGGTAATAGGAATTCTCCTGCAGGAGGTCAGAATTCCTCTTAGAAGGAATTCCTCTTAGTCTGTGTCTGAACTTTTATATTGGGATGAGACAAAGCACAGCTCCTCACACCAAGACCTGAACTGGCTCGAAAGGACCACACAGAGCTATGGCCTCAGCTCCTGGAGAGCCACAGCAGCTCCAAGGTGGGCTGCAAGCTCAGAAATCACAGGGCCCTCTGTGGAGCTCTACAGCTTTGCTAGGCTTTCTGTGGGTTACAGTCTGCCACTTAGCTTCTGTCCGTTCCCTCTTCATTCCTACAATGAGCATCTAATCCCAGTAACAGAATATCTCAGTGCCACCAAATGACCAGGTGCTAGCAGTTGCCTGCAAGATCATTTGTGTGTGCAAACCACGGCCCAGACTGTGTTTCCTTTCTCCCAGAGAGGAATGGGCTCCTTCCTGTCTAACAGTCAGCAGGATTAGTCATGAAAGAAATTGCCTGTCAACATAGTTCAGTCTTGGCTGCTGGGTGCTGGGGTTTCAAATTCTGGCACCCAGTGGATTACTTACCTAAGCACAGGAGAAAAAGCCTTGCATGGATTATCTCTTGGCAAATACTGACTTCAGCTAGAGAAATCAAAGGGGAAGATATTTAAGAAATAATTTTCTTTTTCCTCTGTGCCTGGCTGCTTTCTTGCCTTTCTGAGACTCAATTTCTATAGCTGAGCTTCAATTTTCAGCTCTGTGCCTCCTCTCTGAACTGAAGATTGAATTCAGTGTGATAGAATCGCTGAAGAGAGATTGACCTATCTAACTCAGATCTCGTTCTACGTTGCTTCATTCTGTCTATGTGTTATGAGTTAGCTTGGTAGTTGAAATGCCTGGCCAATTTTCAGACTGTCAGAGAGAAGTTCAAGAGGCTTCTTGCTACTTCTCCCTCCTGGGCATGAGTCAAGCTGGGCTGTTTATTGTGTACGCTGTTTCATTGGACGACTGCTCCTACTAACGAGCCTTTTTTTTCCCCAATAACGTATCTTCCCAAACAAGGAAGGTTTGAGGCAGCTGCAGGTTTGGAGGAAAAGGCCCTAGGCAGGGACAGAAGCAATAAAGTGTTATTCCACTTTGTTCCCTTTCCCTTGCCTCACCTGCTTTTCATTTTTCTTGAATGCCAAGTTGAAAGGTGCCTGTCTTATTTGCATTTGACCCTTCTAAGCTGGTGGGGAAGCAGTACACGGCTCACACTCTGCTTTTATATAAAGATGAGTTTTCAGTGACTTATGCCACAGCTGGCTAGGAACAACTTCACCTATCAAAGTGTCCTTTGAAAAAGAGACTTTGTGAATCAGTCAGCCATCACCATCTTGATAGCGCGCTCACATCCTGAGCACGGGGCTGCAGAGCAGCATCTACACAGAATGCCTTTATACAAGGAGTTGTTTTCATTTCTTTGGGCTGCTAATATCCTGTAATATTTCAACAGCCAAAGAACTATTTGTTCATGGGCCTGCTTTCTGAACAGGGAATCTGTCAAATACATTTGCATGGTTTAATTTCAGTGATTTTTTTTTGTTTGTTTGTTTATTCAAGATCTGATCCTTTCCAGGTCTTGGAAATGCACTTTTTGCCCACTTTAGTAGAAGTTAATTTCTTTCATCCCAAAAAATTTTGATGAAGTTTAAAATAAGTCTCCCTTTTCAATCCAAAGCAAACAAATATAGCTTCTGCACCCAATTGCCTACTGTGTTTTTGGAAGAAGGTTTATTGGTTAACTTGCTCACTCGGATTGGCTTCCTTGCCTCCTCCAGCACAGTATTTGTTTATTAGGGCTGGCAAGAAGAGTCTTCCTGAGTGGGCTTCTTTGTGATAGATGGAAAAAACGCTAGAAACACATGGTGATCTATGAGTAGCTGAATTTATGAAATCTCTTTCCTGCCATTTTGTGTCTGGTGTTTGGATTATCTGAGGTCTAATGGTGTGGATTGCAACTTTTCCCATGGCTGGGACGCTAATAATAGTTCTGACTTGCATTGGTTCTCTGGTATCTAATGAGGAACACGAGTTTAGCCCCAGTATCAGCCAAACAAAAACACAGATTTTTTTTCTACTTGGTGAACTATTTCCTCCTGGGGATTTAATATCATTTACAGTATTGACATATCTGGTTCAAATCAGTCAGTGGACTTTTTAGGGACCATAAGCATGGAGACAGGCAGTTGTATGCATACAGTTGGTCACAGGAATGCCATTTTCTCAGGTAAACAAGCCAACAGTCTCTGTCCTCTGTTTGGCTGCTGATTCACATTGGAGTGAGAGAGCCCTTTCAGTCAAGACTGTGTCATACTCATTGCATTTGGGGACATCTTCCACTACCTAACCAACCTCATCAGTCTCTGCCTACTTCCACAACAGCAGGAAAGTGCTGTGACTGAACCACTGCGCTTCTGCTGCTCTGCATTCAACCCATTGCATTTTTTAAAAAGGAAAGAGAATGAGTCTCTGTTTCCACTTTCCTTTGTTCTGTGTTTCCAATTCATGCTTAAAACAGCAGTAAATCCCATCCTCCTCACCCCTGGGCTGCAGAGGAGGAGAGCACTGTTAATTAATTCCAATGAACATCAGACGGTCAGCTCCTCTCTCTCTGCACTGGGACAGGGGTTACTTTTATCTCCATCATTTTCCTTCCTTGATCAGATTTCCCCCAAGCTAAATTAAATCTCTGTCCTCTGTTTCAATTGATTTTTCTTCTCTTGCTCTCTTTTTAACAGAAATAAGTTTACATAAATGTAAAAGTAACAAGATGGGGCCTCAGAACAGACACATCAGCTGTCTAATGTGACCCAGGATGTTGTAAGTCAATTGTAGTGTAGATTAATTTATATTTTCATAACTCATTCAGTTTCTGCTCCCTTCTTCTCCCTTAACCCTGAAAGCTAAATTTTATTTAAATGTCATTGAGTCTTGGGGGACTTGGATGGAGCTGCCTGGCCCGTCTGACTTCTCGTTTGACACGAGAGATGGAAAGTCTCAGAAGCAATATTTCTTACATTAGCAGTTTATGGATTTACACATCTTTGCATCTCTCAACAGTAAATAAAATAAATAACAGTCACCAAAGGCTTGGCGGCATGACAGAGACCTTTACAGGATGCAGAACAAGGACAAAATTAAAAGCAGAGAGAGTAAATAAATCTTTGGACAGTACTTTTGGTACTTGCACGGGTAATTGCTGCACTCTGTATTATAGTCATCATTATATCTCTGTAGGGTCAGAGGGAACAGGCATTTGCCCGAGGTTCTTGCTATAGGGTCAGCATGAGAGTAACCTTGCACGGGAATATGGTAAGGGCAGCAAACTGGAGATGAAGTGGGAAATAGATGCAAGGCTGCTAACCCCCTTTTGGCAATGAAAGGTATTTCTTATGTTTGTCTAATAACCTTGGAAAATCTTAGCCTTGTGCAGGCAACTGTGATGGCTGCCAACAGCAAACAGTCTCAATTATTTGGGAAGAAAAAGAGCTGAGGTTATAGATGATGAGGGGCAATATTTATATCTTTTTGCATCCAAACATAATTCAACAAGGTTTTTGGATTGTGGGTGAAGTTCTGAAGCATTTACCCTTTGTGCTGTGTGTGACTTAGTGATGGCCAAGGGAAACCCCATGGCTTACGAGACTCTTAAAGAAGGACACAATAAAATTACTCAACCTAAGATTGCAGGATTTGGCCCTGTATGCATTTGGCTTTGGGAATGTGTGAAAAGCTATGATGGAGGGTGACAATTAGCACTAGTTTGCCCTAGATTATCTGACTGCTATAGGCTTCCTGACTGTCCTCGATCTCCTGAATTTACCAGGGTAATAAGAGGCCCCCACCAAAAAGCAAGTTTAAGCTTGTGCTTAACTTTCACCACACTTTGTTAAGACAATGGAGCTTAAACTGATTTGTTGAATTGAGGCATAAAGCCAGATGTGATGTGTGTTAACAAGTATGTACGTATGCATCTATACCCGCATATAAAAGGCATCTAACGTTTGCTGTCACTATAGTGACTGTGTGTGTGTGTTTGTGTTGCTGATGCCTTGGTAACAACCTGTCTGTGTATGTATGTGTGCACTCAGTTGCCATGGAATTGGGTGGGGCACACATTTAAATAGACTATGTTAAATACAGCACAGATATAAGAAAACCCAATAGGACATCTATCTGCCAAATCAGTATTCCTTTTGCACATCTCCCCAGGATGCAGAGCAGCTCTTTCTGATAGCTAAGGAAGACTGAAAAATCTTTGGAGCATCCTTTTTTTTCTGTGCCCATCTCCACAGCCCCACATGCACTAGGCAAACAACTGATAAATTGCAGAGAAAAATAACAGTGTTATAACACAATGGTATGTGGGCAGGAATGAAAACTGTTTTCTTTTGTGAATCCTCCTGCCCTGAAGAATGAGTGCAACAGAATGCCAGTAATAACAGTGCACTAGGGAGGAGGAAAGCAGGGTGAAGCCAAATATATCTGCTTTGGTAAAATTGTGCTTTAGACCAAGTGGTGAGAAAGTCATGTTACCCTGCAGCAGCCATCAACAACTGCAGACAGTTCAGTTCCTCTGGCTTTTTAATACAATAATTAATAATACCAAACAGATAAAATCATCAATACCTAAACTATCCCAGCTACATTAATTACTTTGTTGGATGCCCTCTGAATAGTAATGGCAGGTTCCTCACATTCATGCTACCTTGACCCTTTTCAGAAAGCTGTCTTGAATCACTAGATGTAGACATCAGTACGAGCAGTACTGAAGTTAAACAGTTCCCAGATTTCAGGATAAAATTTCAAATCCTAGGCAGCAAACATCGGTTGCTTGAAAACTGGAGCAAATTTTAGTGGCATCCTACAAGAAGCTACCTGTAGTCCTTAAAGTTTTCTGAGACAAAACCAGGGAGGAGATAGGATTAAAATTAACTGTTTGTTTGTTTCAGTCCTGATGCATTTGTATTTGTATGGGATCATTTTATACTGCACTGTGTAAAATTGCCTGTCGATATTTGTAATAGCCTTTTCGCAATGAGCCCCAAATTTTAGAAGAAAAACTTCTGCAAAGGGAAATGTAGTGAAATTTTCTGGGTAGCGAAGGAAGGACAGGCCTGGTAAGATATGCTCTGCTTGTAGTGAAAGGTACTGATGTTAGAAAGGACATTATAATGCAACACTATATGACACTGTTGTGTGAAAATGATCAGAAGACTACTTGTATTAAAGCAAGGGAAAGCTATTACTTCCATCCCATGTAATCATGCCCATGAACCCAGGGATCCTTGAAATTCCCTGCCTGCATTTTCTTGCATTGATTTAACAAACCATTCTCACTAGTTTTATTAAACTGGAAGTGTAAATCCTGGCCTGACTGCCATTCTGTCTCAGTCAGTAGGAAATCATATTTGGCAGTGATGAAATTAAAGCCTGAGAGGACAGAGTAAACTGAGGAAGAGAGAGAGAGAGAGAGAGAATGTCATGTATTAAAAAAAAAAAAGAAGAAAAGAAAAGAAAGAAAAAGGGAAAAACAGAACAAGGAGCCGGGTTGCATTAGGCTATGTTTGACTTTAAATGGCAAATGCAATTCTGGTGGTGATGCTTTGTGTATTGTTTTTTCTAGCACTCAGGCAATCAAGATGTGGGAATTCTCCCTTTGGAGTAGGGAGGCATATTCCTCCTCAGGGCTTTCTTCAACACCTGCCGCATATGAAATGGATTTTTCATGTTTTAGAAAGCTTGATTACCAGTGCCTGCCTCCATACCCCTGCCCTCGCCAGTGACTGTTTTACAAAGCAGTTTTTCTGCTGGACAATATAGCTGTGAAGTACAACAGATTTATTTCACGTGGGTCAGTGAAAGTCCAGTCCATAGTGCACAGTTTCATTTGCCATCCCGGTTCTTGTTAAACAACAGCTTTCCTCTGAGGGCTGTGTGTGACACCAGCTGCTGGAAAGCTTTTTTTGCTGGAAGTTCATACCAGTGATGCACAGGGCTAGAGTTTAACCAGAGCCTCCTAATGAATGACTCTGCAATGCAATCCACTGAGCCTCTAAAGACCTAACTGCCAACTTGTCTGAATATTTTAAAATGTTTTTAAATGCAATGAACAGTTCTATGAGCATTAGGAAATACCAGCAAGAAGAGCTTATTTCTCCAAACTTCTTCAAAACCTTTGGCTCTTATGGAAGAATTCTGTAGAAAGGAAAAAAAATGTCTCTGAAGAAGTTTGAGGTTAGAAGGTTAATAGAAAAATCATATCTCTGGTTTGAAATGTATTTATTTTTTCTCAGTGCACCTTGATATAGCATTTTGTTGGACATCGAAAGGGAGGAATCTATCAGAAAGTAACGTTTTCTAATCTAGTCGATTAGAAATGAAATAAAGACTCTCATCCCACGAATCTAGCAACTGTGAAAGGCAGATAGGAAATAATTTGTCAATAGATTTCCAGATACCACAAGGATGTGGGAGGTTAGGGCAGGCGTACACCTCTGCACAGAACCCTAATTTGTCTAGCTTTTTTTTTTCCAAGCAGCTCAGGGAAAGCAAATAGTGTTTTGTGAACCTTTTCAGGAAAGGGCAATAAAGAAACAGACTCTCAACAGCTGCTGCCTTTAAAATTGGTTTTCAGGTGTTCTCAACACTGCCTTCCGGTCCATTCAGCAGGCAAGAAGAGCCGAAGGAAGATTTCATGCAAGAACCCAAGGAAAAACTATTCCACTAGTTTAGAATGCTGTTCAATAGGTTTTGTGTTGAAAACTGGGTGCCCTTTTCCCAAGACTTGCATTTTCAAAGTGAATATAGGCAGCCAAGTGGCCAAAACAAGTCATGGTGGGCATCTAATTCCTTCAGCCTGTTGCAAACCCACCCTGGGATCATTGATGAAACTAATAAAGGAGCAGCAGGAGTTGGTTCAAGCAAAGCTCATATTTAAGATACACTACAAGTTACAAGCCGACAACCAAGTGATTTTATCTGGCATCAGAAGAAAGTCCTAAGCACCAGTAAATGCATTAGCCTTGCTTGGCAGTAAGTTTTTGTGTGTTTATTTATAGCCTATAGAAATAAGAGAAAATAATCTGAAACAGAGACAGCTGTTGTATGGCCAGAGTTAGAAAATCTAGCTTCTTTAACAGTATGGCTTGCTCTTGGCCCAGAATGCCTTGTTCTGTTTGCCTGTTCCACACACATCACTCTCTCACCTATCCAGCTGGGCCAAGGGTCCAGGACCTCAGGAATTCTGTATTATCACAGGAGCAGTTTTAGCTAAAATATGGAGACTACAGCCCTGTTGAAAGAGCATCCAAAAGGCAGTTGTTCTCTCCCAGAAATATTTTAGTAGCAATAACATTTTTTTCCCTCCATTTTGGATCCAGCTTTGCCTTACAAAAACTTCAGGATTTTAGGTGAAAGCTATTCTGTTTCCATCAAAAGACCCATTCTTTCAAAAAGCTTTGTTGAGAGAAAACAGCCTCCCTAGATACTCTCAGGAGCGCTGTGAATGTGGTGGGGTCAAAACCCCCACAGGCCTTACCTAAATACCTACACTTTTCCATGCAGCAGCCCCCTGCACCAGCTTTTTTCTATTCCTCCTTATATATAGGAGCAGGGGAGCTGCAGATACAGCAGATACCATTCTTCCTTGCAATAGGGTGGATGAATAGCTCAGTGATTCTGGACTGCTAAATGAATAGCCATGTTACAGACTCATCTGAGGGTTAAATGATGCCAAGGTGTTCGCTGTGAAGGTCTCTTCCTTGCTGCCCTCACTTTCAGGAGAATAGAAAGGAGCCTAATTTCAAGCAGCTGATGTCCATCAGCACGAGGAGGAGCTGGGGGAAAGAGGAATTAATTTTTGCAGTTGAGGCTCTGGAGGAGGCAGTGCTGTGTATCTGGAAAGCATGTGCTTAGCCCAGTGGTGGTTGCACTCAGGCTGTAAGCTGGATGTTGGCCTGATCAGTGCAATAGCCAGTTTTCCTCTGGGTGATTGTGGTTTTCTATGAACACTTGAAGCTTTAAATAATGCTTTATAATATTGAAAATAACACTTAAAACTTTCCTGTTGCTAACATCATCTTCTCCTATCTTATACAAGACCAGAACTGCCACTGTGGCTGGCCCAGATGTGTTAAACTGGGTTAGGGCAGCAGCTGGCAGAATAGCAAAGGTGTGTGTTCCCCATTTTTGTGGACTGGAGATGAGATGAATGCCTGCAGCCTGGGTGCTTTTGGCTTAGAGAGGGAACAAAACAGCTGCATGAGGCAGACTGTGGAGATTGTTACTTTTCTGAGAAGCTGCCAGTTGGCAGGAAGGTGGAGGACCACGAAATGAAGCGTGTAGTCCACTGGTGGAAGAAGCTAGTACAGCTTTAACAAGAGAAGGTAAAATGGAGTGACGCTTTCTTGAAACCAGCCATTAGTAAACATCAGTGGAAAGCTTTCCCCCGGTCTTGGCTTTTCAGATGAGGAGACTGAAAGAACGTTTTAAATTCCTGCAGTGCAAACCTGCATGAAGCTCCGAGTCCCTGAGACGAGGAGCAGTGCGTGTTCCTTGCTGCGCAGCAGAGAAAGGAGCTACGAGCGTGGGATCTTGCCAAGGATGTTGGAGATCGTCCCCAGAAAAAAGTGGAGAATTTGTGTTCTGGTCAATCAGCTGAGTAGGTGCTGTGCACATCTAGACCCATCATGTGGGTTCATGGGACAGGGCAAAGATGAAAGACTGTGTGTTGGGAGCAGGGAGCAGACTTGCCAGAGAGAAATCTCAGCACTGAATTGTCCTGGAGCTCAGTCACCTGGCAGGTTTTGTCACGAGGTATGTCATACAGGAGACATTAAGCTTGTGGAAAAATAATGCTGAAAAGGCAGTGGGGAGCCAGATTCTGGTGATATCTGCGTGGCCCACAGAAAAAAAATGGTTTGGCTGATTCCATTTAAGCAGCAATAAACAGCAGAGCACAAGGAGAGGAAATACAAGGTCTTAAATGAATCCAATTACTCATGCCATTAATTTAGATTTACTCGAGTAGTTAGAGCATGCTAAATAAACAACAATTGATTAGTTAGATCATGTTCATTTGAAATTTAACCACGAGTGGATGGACATTTATCTTACAGCATAATTGTAAAGGTCTGCCAATATATTTCTGTGTTGTTTAAAAGGAGGACAACCAGACTTTTTGGTCCTAGGTCTGCAGTTATTCCCAGGATCATTTTCTTCTGCAAGATTTTTTCTCAGCCAAAGTGATAGTGCTGAAGTGTTGACAGATATAGGTGACATTACCACATGCAGCAATTTAACCAGTCACATAAAAGAGAATGAATAAACCCTAAGGTTTGATTCTGACAACACAGACAAACAAACAACAACAAAAAAAAGAATGACAAATCATTTCTTCTGGGACTTCAGGTCTTAATCAGAATCTAAGTAGAATGATTATAAAGTAACGTGCTTCTTAACCACATTACTATCAGCCAACATTTCCTGTCCATTAATGTTGCTGAAGCTGCTCCAGAGATGAAAATGGAATTTTAAAAATAAGTTATTATTTCCTCTGGTGGAAACAGAATTAGGAAGTAGGTGCATGTAAAAGCAGAACATCCTCTGATGTTTGGGGGTCTACGTAGCCTTCTCTCTTGCAGATACATTTTGATCTTTGTCACACATCTTCATTTATTCATTTCTTCACTCCATGAACTCCATATTTACTTCCAGGCAGTTTGTTTTCTGTATGCTGTTTTTATGATGGAAACACTTTGACAATGTAAAACCGAGTCCTCCCATCCATGGAATATATGTGGAGAGGGAGCAAAATATTAAAATAAGCTCGGTGTTGTGAATCACAGAAGCATTCTGCCCATGGCTTATTAAAGGTAGCAAAGGTTTAGGTGGCAAAACTGGACTGTTTCCTTGCAGATTTTATGCTTCTTTCATTTGGTGGTTCTCATTGTATGCCAGCTCAGTTCTTTTTATCTGTGTCATTTTCCATGTCTCTGAGTGCCTGAGTCAGTCTTTTTTATAGTGTGCCCTTGTAGATCAAATATTATCTTCTCCAATGCATTTTTTAAGAAATTAAAGTGCTCCCAAGTTCCTCTTTGGAAAATCATCAGATCTTGCAATTCTGTAATATTTCAGTTGTGTTGGGTTTGTATTTTGAGCAGACAATTTGATATGCCATCTTCTAATTAAAATGAAGAGATATTATCAGCGAATTACATTTGCTTCCCATCTGGTAATTTCTCTTTTAAAAATAAAATCTATTCTGCTTAGGAAAAAAAAGCCTGAAACCAACATTGCAAGTACTAAACTGATATTGATGCAGCCAGTGCAACAAAGTCTTCCAAAAGATGAGGATGAACCTCCTCAAAAAGCAAAAAGTCTAGTAGTCCAGAGTGAGGACATCAAGGGGAGAAGGGGTAGGATTGGTCCTGAGTGGTGTAGGGAAGAAGATGATAATTGTTGAAGTCTAGCAGTAGAAGGTGAGGATATCTTGATGGAGAAGAGAGTGAGATGGAGCTAGAGTATTTTACTTCTCCCGATCATTTAGAGTTGTTGGTGATGTTCTGAATTCCCAGCACTGAGTTCAGCAGGTGCCTACACGTGCTCCTACCAGAGCCAGCAGCAAAAACATGTGCTCCAGACTGATTCTTGTAATTCTCCACTGCCTCATACCAGTACTAATGTCTGTGCCAAGAGTCATCTCAGCTGCTCAGTCATTGCCCTGCAGTTCTGCTCCCCAGGGAGAGCAGTGAAAAGACTTTTTTTTTCTCAGCTCCTAGTTCAAATTTTCCTGACCTTTTCAACGGAAGGATTGTATAATTCAGAAAAAGAAATACAAATAAGCAAATTCCAAGGGCATGTTGATTCAGTGAGGCTACATAAATTTTCATTTATAAAAGCCTAAAATGAAGCTGAATTCTAAATGAATCCTAAATTGAATTCATTCTTCTTTGTTGGCTGTTCCTGTTTTCTTGGTTTCTCAATGCTTGGAAGCAGTAAATGAGGAATAAATTATAATAAATAATATCAAATGAATTGTGTCCCCCAGGCAGCACAGCCAGGACTGTTGTGGTTGTTCCTGGCTCAACAGCCAGCAAAGGGCTGACATACTGATTTGGAACATTCCTGGCTACTCTGATCCTTAAGCCAGCAGCTAATACTGAGGTAGTTTACACCAATGGTGATGTTGGTGCATTTCTTCCCAGGAAGGCAGTCCACTGAGACTTCTGGAGGGCTAAATTCTGAGTGACCCTTAGCAGAGCCTTCAGCTGCATCAGGACTGTTGTGCTGTGTTGAGGTGAGGATGCTTTTCCTTCAGCTTTCTCTTACACACATTATGCACAGAACATAAGAGACAATTAAACTTGTTTTTCCCCTTCAGTGAGAACCTCCATTCAGGCATAAAGTGGGTGCCAAAGAATGTGTCTTCTAGTAGTGGGTCTCAGTCTGATATCCAGGTAGAACCCTGGCTCAGCATTGACAAGGCAGTAGTGTTACTGTTGGATACCAAAGCAAAAAAAAAGAAGAAATTTACCCCTGAACTTATTGTGTTTGGCGTCACTGCTTCCACAGAAATGGGAGCGTTTTGTTAGCACATGAGAAAAGAAATTCAATACACATGATATTTGCTTTGCAAAGCAATAAACTGGGCTTAATCATTTTAACTGTTTGGTACTTTAAGACAGTTTTGAGCACAGAACATTTTCAAAACACCATCACAATGGTGAACAGCACTTAGCAGATGTGTGGGGTAGAGATGAGGAAGCTGAGGCACGGAGGCTAGGAGAGATGCCTTGAAGATGAGCAGTGGCAGGATTGCAGTTAGCATTCTCTGATGTCTAATCCTGCTTTGTTGGGTAATGATAGAGCAAGTTTGCAACCAGCATGGTGTTTCTTATTCTAAGGGAGCATGGCAGTGTTTAATGTATTGGGACAAGATATTCTTACAACAGTGCACATCTGCACATCCCCAGCTCCAGCCTGTGTCAGGAAATAATTCGATACCCGTAATTAGATTCAAAGGGCAACAGCTCCCATTCCTCCTCATAGGTCAGTGAGCTCCGATAAAGGGCAACCGAAGAACCGGCCAGACCAATTAGCACATGAGTACCCAATCAATTACTGCAAAATGGCCAAAAACGCACAGCAGAATAAAGCTGGACCTCGCCATTTCCGACACAAACAATCGCTTCCAATTAATATTGCAGCCATGTGCAAAATACCTGCCACAGCTTCACAGATAGTCAAAAACAACAGCTGGTCTTTTCATGAAGGCTTGCAGTTGCCATCTAGCACCATTAGAAGTTCGTTGTTTCCATTACACTGCATGGACGTGTACATAGCTATATGCACAGTTATGGGTGTAGCTATTGGTATTGTCTCCGTAGGAAGGACGTCTGCTTGTATGTATCTGTGATGGAAAGGTCCTGTTCATTAGTTTGGGATGCACATTCTATTAAGTACATATTGAATATGCATCTCATTTTCATTTCAATTAGGATCTGAGGGCTGATTTCATTCATGTCTATTGATTCCTTCCAGGCCATTTGCATTTTATTCTGTTCATTATTATTTATATGCTCTGTGCTCTCAGAGTAATTTAAATATCCCTCTTGTGATTGCCCATAAGCGATGAATTATATGTCCTCCTTCAAAAAACCAACACAACAAACGCTGTGCTAATCCTCTGATTTTTTTCTCTGTGTAATTATGGAGCTTGCTGTACGCAGGCGCCGGTGCCTTGTGTTGAGTTGGGAGCAGGTGATCCATTGCACAGTGAAGATGATTTACAGCATCAGATGCCACTGTAGTGCAATTCTCCAGCAGAAAGACATGGTTCACCCCCAGCTCTTGTGGTGAGCTTTTCCCCCGCTCTGGCAGGGCTCTGGTCTGTAGGAACAGTGGTGTCTGCAGTGCGACAGCTGAATTGGATGCTCCATCTCTTTACAAAAGCTCTTGAGCTTCAGCTTTGTTCCCACGTCCTTTTGCTCCCCAAGCACACCTTCTTGTCTGCCATTTCAGAGTGTCCTGGGTTTAATTAAATGCCCTCCTCCTCTTTGCGTTTTTTTAGCTGAGATACTGCATTTAAAGGATTTTTCGGAGGGAGTTTTTAGTTCAGTGGTTGCCATGTACAGATAGATACATGCGGCTGAATTTGCCTGGTCCTTGACCTGCACAAAGAGCAGGAGATTCTTCCTGACACTCGGAGACTCCCCAGTGCCTTCTGGTGTTTTGACAGGTACTGCCTGATATCAGACATGCACAACCCTTGGTTTGGAAAGAGAACTTTAAAAGAGCTGGAATTGTATTTAAATTGCAAACAAATTGTGTTTGCATTGGAAGAAGTATGCGATGGTTGTTGCGTACTTAAACATCGTTCTACATCTGAAAAGGCTCTGGGGGGATTTAAGAAGGTCGGCACATTAATTCTGACAGGAACATAAGCTCCCATATTGTTCTGATCTGTCTTAACAATGCTGGAAGGACACAAAAGTGCAATAACACAATACAAACTGAAGGAGTTTAGATGTAGAAAAATGTTATTTGCTTGAAGGGGTTTTGATGCAAATGAAAATTAAAAAAAAAAAAAAAAGAGAGAGAGAAGGAAAGGAGATCCTTTTTTTTTTTCCTCCTCCCTCCCTCCCTCCCTCCCTCCCTTCTTCCCTCCCTCCCTTCTTCCCTTCTTCCCTCCCTCCCTTCTTCCCTTCTTCCCTCCCTCCCTTCTTCCTTTCCTTCTTTCCTTCTTTCCTTCTTTCCTTCTTTCCTTCTTTCCTTCTTTCCTTCTTTCCTTCTTTCCTTCTTTCCTTCTTTCCTTCTTTCCTTCTTTCCTTCTTTCCTTCTTTCCTTCTTTCCTTCTTCCCTTCTTCCCTTCTTCCCTTCTTCCCTTCTTCCCTTCTTCCCTTCTTTCCTTCTTTCTTTTTTTAAACAAATGAGTCCCTCTGTCCACAGTTGAGGCTTTCAGCCACCCATCAGCTAAAGTAGAGGTATCACATACAGAAAGGAAAGGTGGAAACCTCCGCTGCCAGTCTGGTGCTGCTGTTCTCTACCCCCAGGGGAAGCCTGGGCTTTGATATCAAGGTGCCGCAGAAGGCGGAATGTCACAAGACACTCCTTCAGCACATGTATATTAAGAACAGGCTTAAATGGGGTGGATGTTATCTACAGCTTATATTTTTTGATCTCTAGTCATCATATTAACTGATTAATAATTGGTGTCCTGGCTGCTCCTGGGGATTCTTACAGGCACTCCAAGGCTGGGACAATAGAAGCTCCTCAGCCCACTTGGCGTGTAGGGTACAAATGGGGGAGAGGTGTAGGACAGAAATTGGGGCAGAACAGCAAAGCTTTCCAAACAGAACAGAGAAGAGGAGATATGGCCAAAGTTTTAATTCCTTATAGCAAAATATGTGCGTTATACAACTTTGCCTTCTTCCCAGTACAATTATTTTGAGGAAGCATATTAATATGTCCTGTAATGCACATCAAGGTTGCTGATCAAAGTGAGCCATTTCAGTTTTCTCTGTGTCAGTAGGTGGAGTTTCAGCTGTTTATTTTTAACTGTAAAATCCTGCCTGGTTTGTGTTTTGGCCATAGGCTGATGCATGTCCTTTCTTGCTAGGCTGCTGAAATCAGCAAATCCTTTAACTGAGCTTTGAGCAGTTCTTTCTCTCAGAAAATTTAAAATCTGTCCTGCATCTCATTGAAACGAAGGTGCAATCTTCACCAGCGGGTTCTGCCCAGGAGTTATTTGCAGCTATTCATTCAACCTCATCTGTACTTCAAAAAACTGATTTGAATTCATTGAAATTTGAAGTATCCTGGATGTAAGTGTAGGTGGAAAAAGGATGATTTTGTCTTTAACCAAAACTTATCTCTTATGGGGAAATACATCAGAAACTGAAGGATGCCCTTTGGCAGGGGTTGTTTTCAAGAACAGACCTCGTGAGCAGCAGAGGACAGGCTGCTCTTGCAGTCCTGGCCTGAATCAAGTTGGGACCCCAGCTTCCCTCTGTTCTGAGACAGAGCTCTACGATGCTTGGCTATAGGGCTCCTTATAAATTGCCAAACCACACTGCCAAAGCTGCTTAACCTACTGCCCTGCTGCAACAGAAGCTGAGTGTCTGTGATGTATATGGGACATAGATATTTTCACAATTGTAGCTCAATGCCTCCTACCTGCATGAGCTCAGAAAACTTCTAATAAGAGAAGGGAGGGAGCAAGGGCTGTCCCTGGAGCTTGCTGTTACTGTACCAAGCTAGGGAGAGAGCTTCTGGAGTTCCTGTTACCAGCTGTCAGATGTAATCTGCTCTGAAACCCAAGCCAGCTTCCAGGTCACATTTGTGAGCAAATCTGTCATCTGAGCTGGATTTTCAAGGCCTTGTAAACTGCAGAAGCCGCTCCTAATTACACACTTCATTTGTAAAAGTTGCTTATTCACAGAAATACGGGAGAAACTGATCTCTTTACAAATGAATCCTAAACTTTTCCTGTAAAGAGCTGTAGCTGAGGGGCTCACGTCTTGATTCCTGGCTTCTGGGATGCACCCATGAGTTCCTGGAAAGATACATTTGCTTATTTCATTGTTGTAAAACGTTTAGCTCATTGTACAAAAGGCCCTGTTGACGTGAGAGCCTAAGCTTAATAGAAGTCAATTATGTTGTACATACCCCTTGAAAAAAAGAAAGGTTCATGCCTCTTTCATATGTAAACAGGCTATTCCCTAATTTATCTTGGAATTACGCTGTTAAGCAGGCTGTGATGCAGCAGAGAAGATCAAAGGGCTCTGTCCTCACCTCTCCAGGCAGCCACTGAAGATGGCAGAGTGGTGCTCGCTCCCGAAAGCAGTCTGCTCAGTTATTTCGCTCCTTGAGCTTCAGTTACTGCCGCTGTCTACAAAGGCAAAACTGTAGGCTGCACGATGGAGATAAGACACAGAACTGAAGCACTTGCAGATGGCAGTCGCTATAGAACAGCACAAAGGACTCTTTAATTAAGTCTTCCCTTCCCCTCATTAAAATTCAGGAAAGATTACCAAGGAATTTGTACTGTATCTGGAAAACAAATCATAACAATTACAGCAGGCTGCCCCAGGCTGGCTAGATTGTAGCTTATTATTCCACAAAGCCTTGATAAATGTGTAAATTCATATAGGAGGCTTCTGCCTGTCATCATCACTGTGCGAACACTCGCTCCTTTCCATATCCAGTTTTAGAAGGAAGACCAGCTGGCTAGAGTCCCCTGAATTATTTGCTGTTGTTGTTGAATTTTTAAAATACATATAAATTATGTCTCCCATCTACAGTTTTTCTACAAGCTGTCAAACTGGGACTCATTCATGCTCTTTTTGATGCCTACTGAAAATCCATCTAGCGGCTCAGTTAACCCGCTGGCCTCACATCCATTAAGCGTCACAAAAAACCAAAGGCATTCCAATTATAAACTTGCATTTTTCAATGCCGCAGGCTTCTCTTTGAGGAAAGAAACAAACTTAAAAGCATAATTGTTTTGTACCTTTGAGCCTAATTGCCTCCTGGTCATAAAACAGGTTGGTTTGTGTATGTGTGCACATCTCTAATGTCAGCCTGTGTTTTCCCTCTAGGTGATAAAACGATAGCTTGAGGAGGGGGGCTCAGTGAACCAACTATTACATGCAATTCCACTTAAAAGGGCAGCTTTCAACAAAGATGGGGCTAGATTTGTTCCTTTTCATCACAACCTTTGTCTATGTAACTCCATGGAGAACTCTGGAGCCATGGTGTAAATTATTGATGAGGCCCATGGATTACTGTACCAGGGGGACTGCTGGGAGCATCTTCACCTGTTTCTCTGTACAAATAGGCCAGAAAGCTTCTATGAATTAACATCTGGATGAAGATCAGAGGTTTGGAAAACATGTCCACTCTTAATTAAAACGTATCTATCTCTGGATAATCCTCTACTGATCCTGGGGAAATGTTGCCAGTGGCCATGCTTTTTAACAGCCATCTTTTAGGCAGATTGATTCACATTCAGCTCTTAGCTGTTAGATTTTCTTCCACTCTTGCCTGCAACACTAAGAGCTCTCACTTTCACTTTGGAGTTTTTCTTCCTTTGGCAGCTATTATGTGTTGGCCCCTAGGCTCATCAGCAATACACTACATGATTAGATGCCATTTTCTTTTTTTTTTTCACCTGGTACCATTTTGCTCAATCTCCGTGTGGATTCTGAACTCTCTTTAAGCTTTCAGCATCCTTGAAGTTGTAGCATCATACTGGGACACGCTATCCACTTGAGCCAATGTCCGTTCCCAATACATCATCTCTACTTTTAATATTCTCCTCATTTTGTATCCATGGCTTCACCAGGACATCGCCACACTGCCACTGTCAGTTACAGCACTGAGATCTGTTTTGGAGCCATCAGGTACAATTTGGTGTTGTATGAGTGGTATCAAACTACAGATACTAGAGCTAGATGCCAAAAATTCTTACTCCAGCCATGCTCAGGAAACTGGGGAGTTTACTGAGGTTTATTTACTAATATTAGCAGACCACTATTCTTTAGCCACAATGTGTAGATATTGTGTAAAAACAGGTTTACAGATCCCAGTGAGACTAAAGACTTTCTTATGAATGTTACTATAGCTCCCTTTAGAGACATTAAGGTTTGACAAAGTTCTGTTCTGCTTCTGTGATTTTTCCTTTTCTTGCAAGATTTTAGTGTTCAAACACATGTAGACCCCTTTTACAAAGAAAATACCAGAGGTTTCCACAGTGCCTGAGAGCTCAAAGAACTTTGTGAGCACTTTGCTAATATTTTGCTCAGTTTATTTCAGTGGTACCTTGAAAACAAGAATTTGGGGTCTCAAGCCACCATTCCATGACACCAGCTTAGCTACATTGAACTGAGGGTCAGGTAAAGCCAAGTTATGCCTCTTCAAACTCTGCAAGTTAAGACACAGGATTGTATGCGATGTGACCAAAGCTGTGATGAGAGACTTGGCAGAGTGGAAGGGAAAAAGCTTTGAGCTTCCTACAGGAGGGAAAAGAACTTAAGGACTTCTGGTTTTATTCTTTTTCTTTTCTGTCTTGAATTTAAACAACTTTTCTCATTGCATCTCTGTAAATAATCCAAAGGAGAGCCTCAGCGACCTGTCCAGAACTAGTCCTCATTCTTAGGTTTTATCCAAACCACTCTGGCTGAGGTTACCCAATGAATCAAAGTTTTCACTGATCATGAAATTAATAAATAAGGTGGCACATTTGATCTCCATTGTGGATGAGATTTCCCATTTCATGCTTCGGTTGTCTGAAGCAAGAATGAGAGAGGGAGAGATTTTTTTTTCTTGTGGCTGTAAGGAAAGCTGATGAAAGATTACCTTAAAATCCCTCACAAGGGATGAACAAGCAAGAGAGATTATTTTCTCTTCCCTTAAAAAAGATAAAAGCAAAGGAATAAATAAAATAGAAAGGGGCACGCTTGATATTGATTTCCTGGGTCTGCCTGCATTAAAGCATCATTCTCCCAGGGACTGCAGGGAGAGACAAGCTCAGATGAAGAGATGAACAGATGCCACTGGCGTGTGGGCTGCCTACCAACACGACGTGCGGATGCAGTGACGCTCGCCTTGCTGCCCACACACACCTTCCAAGGCTTCTGTTTGCAAGTCCTGCCCAGTCAAGTGTCTTCAACTAGCGCTCAAGGCTCTGTCCTCAAAGATGTGTTAATTTGGAGAAAAAGGGAGGCCTCCTGTGCTGAAAAATGGGGGGAGGGGAAATGTTGCAGGTTTGGAGGGTTTTTTGCATACTTTTGCAAAATATGGAGGGTAAGAAGCACGTCTTGGACGTGAGCTGATAAAGTGGTTTCTAAGTTCCTGGGCTAAGATTGTTCTGCTGTGTTGAAGGGTGCTGTGAAAAGGCAAGATGTCCTTCAGCAGTCGGAAAAAGAAAAAAGCCTGGGCATGTGTTTGTGCAGTTCTGCAACTGCAGTTGTGCAGTTTAATTCAACTTTAGTAAGTTGAATTAAAAAATATATGTTAATAGAAATCAATTGATTTCTATTAATTATTAGAATAAGCCCCCACATTCTGTGCGTTAGTGGTAAGGGGGTAGGTAAATTAAACATTATCATAGCTGTGTAGAGTTAGGGAATCGTTAATGCTGGAAAAGATCACTGAGATCATCTAGCCCAGCCATCAACCCATCACCACCAGGCCCACCCAACCATGTTTTGAAAGACTCCCCAAGATTTTCTCACTCTCTTCTTTCAGTTCAAAGAGACTGTGAAAAAAAAGCTTGAACACAGTGTTGGAAAAGTTTTTCTTTGTACTAATCCTTTAGCGGTAACAAAGTACATCAGCTCTGTGCTTTGGTTCCTAGTTAAAATGCCTTTACCTTTATACAGTCATTTTAGTGCTGGGTGTTATAGGCATACCTAGCAAAAATAACAAGGGTTAACTCCATTTTCTCATTCTCAGTCTAGCCTTAATATCAAGAAGAGTGTAGATTTCTTGTTTTGTCTTCACCAGGAGCTGCAGCCTACGGCGAATGGCTCATTATCTCTCATTGGTGATGAATTCATGAGCTAAACAAAAATTTCTCTACTGTTCAAGAATGCATTAAATGTTCCCAATATACATTCCAGCAATTTAATGAGTTTTTGCGTGTGTGTATAAAAATGTTAACTTATAAATAAATCTTTATCCCTTTTATGATTCTTTATGCCGTAGCAAATTAACACCATAAGCACTGGGTTGTGTTACTTGGTAGAGTTTGGGTTCTTTTTTTCCTGTTCAGCCCAAAGAAATTGCAGGCTGCTTCATGCTACCTTTGAGTCTTGGGCTGGGTGAGCTCAGGGATTACCAGCTCTTTAATTCACCGAGCTTCTCAGAAGCTGAATGTAAAGGAGACAACAGAAGCTGAGGACAGGCTGCAAGATAAAAAGGGACAGGAGTCTCCAGCTGTGGAAGATCCCTGAACTGGGCATGACCTCCTTTACCTACAGTCTACTACTCCTATTCATTCAGCTCCTCTGCATGAGAGCAGCAGACTGCCAACGTGGCACTCCTTGCTCCCTTGGAAGACCAAATTGTACCAAAACCTGCAGTCAGTTTCTTCTGCATGAAGCATCCCTGAAGAAGTCAGAAGCCTCTCAACCAGGAGACTTTTCTTCTCTCCAGATCTGATTCACTCCTAGTTCAGGTTTCATCTGCCCAGATTTGGGTGAGATCCTAATAAAAATAAGACAGAGCGTACTTTAGAAGTAAAATTCCTTCTTCAGACTTGATTGTGTCTTGGAGCTTCATCTGACTCTCACAAACGCCTGAAGTCACCTCTCTTCTCTGCAATAACAGATAAAGTAGAGCAGGTTTTTTTTCCCTGGCTCTATTGAAACCTCATTTTTTTCAGAAAGCGGAGTGTAAATCGATCAGCCTTTTCCCTATAATTATCGCTGATAGCTGTATGTGGCAATTTGCAGAGCAGAAAGCAGACTCTCTCTTTCCTGTAGTTTGATCCCCTTTCCTCCTGTATGCTGTTGCCTGCAGGAGATTCAGAGGGCAGCAAGGCTGAGAAAACTGTGTGGGATGAAACCTTAAACAGGAAAGAATCTGTTGTGCAAAATGCCTTTTGTCAGCTGAAAATTGTACTTGAAAAAAAAAAAAAAAACAAAAACCAGCAGAAAAAACCCAAAACCAAAAAACCAGCCCTGCAAACCCCAAAGGTTGTGGTTAAATAGTAGTGTTTTGAACTCTAATTTATACTGACAGCACAATGGAACTACTGCTAGGGCTCTGCCTCCTCTCGCCCCATCAACAGCAAGGGTTTTATTAAGTGATAAATCAATTCCTTCAAGGCAAACTGGAGATTAAGTCTTTTTACAATGTTCATTTGCAATTGAAAGCAAATAGAAATACCTCAGAAGAGGGGCTTGGTGACCCATTTTGAGGGCCAAGCTTGAATAAATGCCCCATAGGGCAGTACAACAGTGTATGCTGTGGTACAAGTCTGGAGTGAGTGTTACTCCTCAGAATCTGGTCCAAGAACAATTTCTTCTTTAACTTAATAAAGACTGTGAGCACACATTTTAGGTTTAGATGGTCACTGCTGGCAGAAATGTCATTCTTTGGACACTGTCCCAGGCAAGGGCAGATAGCCCTGCAGAAGAGTCGGAAGCCCAGTAGTGTACGGTAGATCCAGCAGTGACCTGCTCCACAGATGTGCTTCCTTCTGTCCCTCCAGAGCAAAGGGCTTCTCTGTGTCCTGCAGCAAGCAGCTTTACACCCATTGGATATGCACTGGAGGAGAATCTGCACGATTTCCTTCATCTGTTTTATTTAATTACCTAAAATGGAATCCATCGAGGTGGGATTGATGCTCAGATACCAAACACCTGAGTGATGGGGAACGGCAGGAAGCGCCGCAATGGGGACACAATTAGGAGATCAAGGTGAGCTTCTGGGGAGGTGGCTGCTTTCTTCTCCCTGCCAATACTCCTCCAGCAGTGCTGGAGGACGTGGTGACAGCCCAGCATTGCTTTTCCACTGGGCGTGAAGCCAGCTGCTTGAGAAATATGATCACCCTTCTGCTTCTCTTCGCTTCAAGGAGCTTTCTGGCAGCACGTCCCATCACACCTCTTGTGCTTT
This sequence comes from Lagopus muta, assembly GCF_023343835.1. Taxonomy (NCBI): domain Eukaryota; kingdom Metazoa; phylum Chordata; class Aves; order Galliformes; family Phasianidae; genus Lagopus; species Lagopus muta. The sequence continues at coordinate 6,118,793 of NC_064442.1, read as the reverse complement.
CTGGCTCAGCAACCTCTGTAGCATCTCACCCAGCTTATAAATGCACTGTGCTTGTCTTTAAAGGGATGTTCTTTGGGTCAGCTTTAGCTCCAGGTTTAGTCTTTGCATTTTCCACTGAGCCAGGAGAGCTTTTCTTTGCTTTTGGGGGTTTGGCAGATGCATGACAATGAGGAAACAGGAGGAAGAATCTTTCTGAAGCTGCAGCCGTGCTGCAGCAGAGCCCTGGTGTGGGACAGGGTTTGTGAACACTCACTGACCCATCCTAGTGAAATCAGAGCAGCCCCAATAGCTGGAGCATCAGGCTGTTTGCAGTCCTGGTCCCTGTCCAGTGCAGCACTACAGGGAGGATCTCACACGAGACATAGGGGAGATGTGAGGGGATGGCAGCCCCTGGGGCTGGGGACAGTGTGGAGATGCCTGCAGCTGGCACACTGCTGTGCATCAAGGGCCTCTGCTCAGTGCCTTGCAGGCTTTTGCCTAGCATTAATAGGCTCAGAGTGTTCAGAGGTCTCATTAACAATGCGGCAGCAATACGCAGTGAGTAACAGTGTTGTTCTGCAAATGGCACTACTTGGGATCATTACTACAGATTGCCTGAGCGTTATGCCTCTCCCAGCTCCATTTTCATTCGAATCCAACCAGATTCCATCAAACATCTAAATGCAGGTTGATATTCGATTGCAGCGGAAAGCATTTTGCTGGCGGCGAGTCACAGCTTTCCACCAAAGGCCTCGGTGGTTTTTCAATCACTCACTTCATCTCAGAGGTGTTAGTTTATTGCTAACTACCGAGAGGGAAGCCAGAACATAGCAAATAGATGGGAGCAAACCTCCAAACCACAGCTGAGCAGTACACAGTGCGCTTTGTCCCCAGAAAGGTGTTTGGTTTTGTTTTTTTTCTTTCAGATTTTCCGCCTCCTTTAAGGCTGGTTATATTTGTAGGGTGTTTTCAGCAGGAGTTTGAAATTGGCATTCCCCTTTGTGGACCACAGTCAGACACAAACGTGTTTACACTGAAGATTCGGTGTTAAAATTGTGATTTCAAAGGAAAAGCCCCGACAACCCTGAAGTCTTTTGGCTGGTGCCTTCAATCTCTTTTCATCTCATGTTACACACATCAACTTTAGCTTAAATTAAAGTTTTTAGTAGACTTTAGTCCTTCAGAAATAGAACCCACAAACCTTGAAAGGAATTACTTGCCTTCCTCCAAATCTTTCTTGTTTGCATATTTTTCAACTTATCTGGGAATTGCCCTTGCTGGACTTAGCACTGACATGAACAGGACCTATTCTCACGGACAAAGAAAGAATAATAAAGCCCTGAAAGAGGCCAAAATGACACTGAATCCTTATGAAACCTGAGTCAGTATCTAGCACACATGCAGGGCACACTGTCAGTACCAATGCCAAGTTGCCACAAACCATCTGATAAATACCCCGGGTGGACAACACTAAGGATACAGGGAGAGACTGGGAGGTGGCTGTGGGAAGGACATGTGCTGTGGTCAGGTCTCTTGAAAAGGGCAGAGAGAGGTGAGTGCTGTAGGGATGTCAGGATAGGACACTAAGGACCAGGTTCAGGCCAGCTCCGGCATGATTGGGCTGTATGGTGGAGTCCAGCTTTGACATAAGAGTTTCTTTTCTGCAGGGTCACAAGAACAGAGGTGGGCAGCCTTGGAAATTGGATGACCAGAAATTTCCATGCTCTCGCTCCTGAATTTGGGGCACGGTGATGTGTGTCTGCAGTTCAGCTGAAGAAGTAGTTGAAAGTGGTGCTGTGGCCATCAGCTCTTGATCTCATTGCCATTTACCTGTACCACGGGGGTGGTGACATTGATCTTTTGCCACCAGCCACCACCCCGGGCAAGGCAGCAATGCCAAAGTTCACATGGGCTGTGCTAGGGTTGCAAATGTGGTAGTGCAAATGGGTTAGGAGGTATCTCCTAGCACAAAGCACCTGAATCAGCTCTGCTCAGCACAAGTCCTTTCCCAGAGAGCCAGTCTTCTTTTTCATGTAATGTAGTCATGTGTTAACAAGAGGGAGAGGACTGTAAATATCACATGAAGCAGGGAAGGGAGGTATGAAGAACAATGGCATCTAAACACAGAGTGCTGTTGCTGGAAATAGTGATGTGGTAGCACTTAGCACGCAGCTTTAAGCCTTTGTGTTGGAGAATTAGATGCACAAAAGGCTCAAAGCAGTTTTCTCCCTGTTCTTGTCATGGTAGGAACCTATTTCTTCTGCCAATAACCAGTGATTCTCCCAGCTCATCCCTCACTAAATGGGGGAGCAGGCAGAGACAAATGAATCATGTTCTCGCTGCCCATTTGGTGTTTGCTCATTGCTCTAAGCTCCTTTGTGATCTCTCTCAAAATATTTTCATCTGCTTGTTTGGGGAGAAACTTTTCTCCAGGCAGTAATGCATAATGCAATAATACAGGACACTGCAGCAAATTTCATCTTGTTCAAAAAACAACATGCAAGGTGGATTTGGTCTCCCATTTGAATTCCCATTTAATTGCCTAAACAATAATGCTGTTTTCACCCCTGTGAAAGGAAACTCAATACGTTGCACATAATGATGTTTTTCTGTGGTCTGTCTATTCTCTGCATTCTAATTTTCAGTGTTGACTTCCAGACACATCTAATGTTTCATAAAAGGCAATGATCCATCTCAAATTCCTTGGGACACGTCTCATTTTCTGAAAGATGTCTGTTGTTTACTGCTGGCTGACAAAATAAAACCTTCTTTCTTGCTGTTGGCCTTTATATTCCAGACTTCATTTCTTTTTAAATCCTGATAGAGAAAATAGAAGAGGTGATGACCGTCATTTTATGCAATTTCTACCTAATCAGTTTTTTCTCTTTCTGAATTCTTACACTTGATCTCTCTTCCTACCACTGCTGTTTGCAAAATGCTGAGGGCAAAATTTTTTATAACTGTAGCATCCATCCGATGACTGCAAGTTTTGCTTTGGGTGAAGGCTGTTACCATGGTTTGGGGGTTTGTCATCCTCATCTCAGAGCTGCAGAAGGCTCACGTGCTGGGAGCTGGTTGTCTTTTCTCTGTCCCTCTTGTACTGCAAGCGGTCTGCTTGGCTTATTTGATGAAAGATATCATTTGTCCTCCTGCATCCTGCCTCTCTCCTTTTCTGGGCCACATTTTAGGTTCCTAGTAATTACACGATGAATGTCCTTGAGCTTTCTAGGTTCTACTTTGCCCCAGTTAAAGTTTTTTAGTCACAGAATCATGGAATCATTAAGGTTGGAAAGACCGCTGAGATCATCTGGTCTTGCTGAGATACGAACCCTCCCTTTTGCCACAGACAGATCTCTGCCATCCCTGGAGGAAATTTACAGAAAATATCTTGCCTAGGTTTCAGTGGAAGAGCCATACAATCTCCTCTTGTGTCTCAGGTGAATTTGCAGAGCCTTTTCCTCTTATTCCCAATCCCCCATCTTGCAGACCTAAGGGGATACATCCAGAAGTTGGGAGAGCAACATCAGACCAAAAACATGCTGATACTTCAGGAAAAGCCATTGCTGGAAGAGTCAAAGCTTTCTGTTTCATTCAAAGCAGAGATCAGAGGGCCGGAAAGATTTTACCTGTGGAGGGCCCATGAGGGGACTTCATCCTTGGGCTCTGACATGGGGCTGTAATGTCTAATTACTCCTTCATACATGTCAATGACAATATACAGAGGCAAATTCCTCTCCTCTGAGAGTTACTGATAGAAAACCAATCAATATGTCTGCGAGAACAGAGGCACTAAGTGCCAGCAGCACTTGGACAGGGAGGGAGGTCTCAGGAGGTCTCTGAGTCACTGCTGAAGCAAACTAGTGTGGGAGAGCACTGACACTGGCATATGGAGAGAAAAGCAGAAAGCTGATGCAGAATGCAAGCTTCATTGCTCTGCACAATTACATGTTACGCAGAGCAACTCCTCACCCCACAGTCATGCTCAGGCATCAAAGTCAAATAAGTACCAGCTTTATGGAGGATTTTATGTATTGATTTGTAAATAGACAAACCAATTTTGCCCGACTCCTTCAAGATATTATTGATATATTCTGCTGTAAAATCTCCCCGTTTTATGTGTGCGCTTATCAAGGACAAAGCAAACAGATGACAGGATACATGTTCTGTAAGGGTAGCTCTGGAATGAACTGTCCAGAATGGTGTTTCCCATTTCTTTTGATACAGTTAAGTTGAAACTGACACCGGGGAGTAGATATCTTTTATCCCTTCCTATCGGTTTATAGTTAAATCTGGGATTGATCTTTGGTATTTACTCAGCCTCTTGTCTCAGACCCTTGGATTTGCAGATCCTTATTTATTGATAGAGAACGTGTGACCTCCTAAAAATATATATATATATATATATATATATATATATATAATATATATATAAGTTCTTGTTAACATCTTTGCATCTTTAACCATCACATTTTAATTTGAGGTGGACAATTCTCTGCTGAACAGATCATTCTGGTGCAGGAGAGATTTGTTAATACAGTATACCATAGAAGCATACAATGACTTGGATTGGAAGGGACCTTTGAAGATCATCTAGTCCAATATATATAATATAATAACAAATTGTTCTGAAATCTCTTGTGCTTTCTGGAGGTACTAACAAGCTTGGTTTAAAGAAAAGTAAACTCCATTGTGGTGTTTATATGCAGAGCTGTGGAAGTATCTAAACATGCCAAAGTAATTCTTGCTGGATATTAAAATACAGCAGGGTGCGTAATTCCCACTGCTGTTGTACACATAGATTAAATCCAAACCCTTTGTGATCCTGGCACAGAAGATGCTCTAGCTGAGAATGTCTCCTGTGTTTCTACTAATTAACCATTTCCAGAATTTGCAGTCCCTAAAGCATGAGTCAGAATCCAAAAAAGCATGATATTTCACCTTATTTTTAATGCTGTCTGCTTCATAAGCCCTAACATTGAATTCAAGCTTTTCTGTGGAATCCTGAAGGCTGAAAACATACTCCCTCTTTCTACCAGCAGCTGAGATTTCTATCTAATCATACATCTGCAGAAGCCTCAGTGCTAAGAAAAACATGAAATACAGTGAGAATTGGAGATTTTCAGTCTGTTTGGAAGTGAAGGAAAAAAATATTTCCACCGATTTCCTTCACAATATGAGTTCTGCTTTACTATTCCAAAGCATTTCAGTTTATAAAAGGAAAGCAAAGGAATTTATTGGGATTCACATAGGTTACTTGTGAGTTGTCTGAGAGCTAGAATTTACAGAATTCAAGGTAGTAAAAAGCATCCCACCGATGTGAGTTGGACAACAGCAAGCCATGTGATTTTGTCCTTCCTTTGGATGTTAAACTAAACCAGTACTCTATTGGGATGACAGAGGTCAAAGCTGAAGCTACATTCTCACCACATAGTCGGCTGTGCTTTCCAGATAGCCAACTGGCTGCTCCTTGGTGGGGACAAAATCTGCTGGAGACCTGGTATTGTTCACCACCTGTTTAGCTAGGAGGACTTTAAGGGCTGGTGTGGGCTTGTTGGTAACAGCAACAGCATCTGCACTCATTGTGGGGGAGCTGCTGGAGAGTGGCCACCCATGACATCATCGTGTCCACATCAAAAATGCCATGAGTTTCATGGGTTTTGTAGGGTCTTTCCCAGGCTAGAAGCTCTCTTGGAGCACTGCAATTTGGGTTGGAGGTGATCAAAAGGATTGGAAGATGCAGTTGGGCCACCCTCTCAGCAGGCTTCCCTCTGAGAGGTAGCCCACACAACATCCCTGCAGAGCTGACACTTGCAAGTGTCTTTGGAATTCCCAAAGCAGCTTAAAAAGTAATGATGACCCTCTGTCCTTCTGCTCCATTACTCTAAACATGCTTTTACTTTCACGTGGACACATGCCACAATAGGAACAAATACCCTGCGAAGAAGGCCGCTGAAATCCTGCGCTAAGCCATTTCCACATGAGCAAGCTAAGAGGTGCAGAGGAATCACAGCTGAAGAGGCAGTTAGTTATCCTGAAACATTAATCTGCACTGCAAGCACAGCTGTTTGACTAGGAAATGATTCACTCCACTGTCAGTGTCACTCTTGGCTCCAGCTTGGAGCTCATCAGGTGTGGACAGGAGTAAAGGCATTGTGTGCAGGACAGCAGATGTGCAGGGATGGGATGGAAGGGGATGGCTGTGCGGTGGCAGCTCCGGGCTCACCCTGCTCTGCTTCCCACTGGGTGCTCATGACTTTTTTCTGAGGAGCAAATTGGCTTTTTGCGGTGCCGGTTGCTGCTTTGGCTACCACTGTGTCATGCAGGTTCCACTCCTTTTGATGTTGTTCCCAGAGATGGAAGGAAGTGTGGAGTTTATTTAACTTTTTTATTTACTTCCATGAGAGATGAGTGAGTCCCGTTAATTACTGGGAGCCGTTTTCATGGGGAAATGCAGACTAAGATGGATAGCTGCTGTTAGCAAACATGTGCCTCATTTTCAAAGGCTGCTTTTTGCTGTTGCTTTTTTGATCGCTTGTTTAATAAGTGCAGAGCAACCAAAGCCATCGTGCTCAACAGGAAATGGCTTTGGGCCATGGCAAGCTGGGTTTGTTTTTGAGCAGGCAACTGAAAATGAAATTTCTGTACACTGCTTACAGCCCTCTGCACCTCTCAGCCCCCCTCCTTCCCCCCCGCCTTGCCCTTCGTCATGTGGCAGTGTGAATCTGTCATTGATGGATGATGTCCAAAACCCAGCTCTTCTCCCTCCATCGGTGGAGGATGACAGCAGATTGGGACCACTGCACAGGAAGTGGCTTCAATTTTAAAATGTTTAACAGAAGCAATTTCTCATCCTAGGGAATAATGATTGAAAAGAGAAGAAGAAATTGTGGTTTGTTACTGCAGTGTTAGCTCCTTTCTGCCTTTGACTCCCAGTGCTGGCTCAGCTCCCATCCTCTTTGATGCAGGAGGAGACTGGATTTCTGATGCTCAAATCAGGTGGGAATAGGGAGGGGTGAGAAGGAGAGTCTCTCGAAATTGTTAGGGAGGAGATGGGGGTCAGCAGTGCTTAGAGAGAACAGAAAGAGGCAATGGTGGAATGATGCCTGGAAATAGAAAGGGAGGGAAAACAGTGACTTAAGGGTGACAGAGGATGGGGGGACTGTGTCAGAGTCAGGCAGGAAGCAAATGGACTGTTCAGAGCACTTTTGCTCCTTTTGTCTCATAATGTAACCGATAATCATTTTTTAATTAGGTTTTCTTCTTCTTTCATCAGCTGCCCATACTAACAGCTCTGTTCCTAATCCTCAGAAAGGTAACATTTGGGAATAGTTTGCCAGCCAAAAGAATACAAGTGAGAAATTTAACAGGTTTCGGGATGGAGCTGGCTAAATTTATCAAAGATATTAGGCAGTGGATGTGCCTATGAGATTTGGTAACCTTGGAGTCCCCTTTGGACCTGCTTCCTCGGTTCCTATCTCGAAACACTCTGCAAACATTTAGCCTGTAAGCTGGCAAGCAACAAGTGGCAAACTGATGTTATCTCTTCTATATTTTACCCTGGGAATATTAGACACAGAAAAGAGTTGGTCAAAAACCTACTCACCAAAACATTTAGCAGAATTACTCGACTGCTTAAAAAAAAGTACTTCAGTGCTCAGGGTCATGGCCTCCCTTGTGCTCATTTACCCTCAATGGTGCCTTACAAATGACACCGCCATGAGATGCCAGCTGGCCTCTTTGTTTCTTGGTTGCTCAGTGTGACTTGCCTTTCCACCACTGCCTTTCACATTTCCAGTCAGGTGGTACAGGGCATTTTAATACCTTTGACAGGAAGAGGGGTATAGGAATGCATCACATGTTCTATGTGGCAGTTAATGGAAAACTAATGGCACAACAGCTGCAGCCCCTCTTGCTCCTTTCCCCTCTCTGTTGTCTGTGACAGCAGCACTTCGTGACAAGGTAGGTGATGGCAGCACTGTGTGCTGGGATGTAAAGTGGGCCTTTCACCCAAAGTCTCTGCATACAAATGGGCTTCTCCAGCTGCCTTGGAGGGTACTCACTAGGGGCTGGATGAGAGAAAGCAGTGCAGAGCTCACAGCTAGTTCTGCAGGAGGCAGGAGCAGAATGCAACTTCTGTAGCTTGGAGAGCTTCAGATGTGAGCCTGAAAAAATGAGTTCTTTTCCTTTCCTGCTTTATCTTTCCTTTTCTGTTGTTGTTCTTACATCCTGTTTTGAAAATCCAGGTTGTAGCTCCATAAACATTCAAAGCCCTTTGCTTCCTAAAAGAATGATGATATGCTTGCTGGAGTGAGCAGTCACAGCTCTTTGTTTCCACCTTGCATGGCTCAAAGGTGCACTCAGGGAGTTTTATTGCTCTAACAGTAATTGTGGTAGTAACTATACTGGTACAGGAACTGGCAGAGCAGCTGGATCAATAACCTGTCAGATGAAGGAGGAATTGCCATACAGGAGGCTCTTTAAACACTCATGAACAATAAGGTTTTTTTAAAGACAATAAATTAGCTGCATGGGAGCTGCATTATTGCTGTTCAGAGTACAGGACACAAACAATGCTTGTGTTTCAGCTGCTCAGAATACTTTTACTATTTTTCTCAATGTGTCTCCATGCAAACCCTGAGTCAGATTTGCTGGGGCAGGATCACCTGCCCACATGCCTGGGCTGTTTGTTCAGGTTTGCTGCTGAAAATAGCAAGGAAATGATGGAGAATTATTTCTGCCAAATTTAAAAGCTGAACTCAGAAAGCCTGAAGGTAAAGTTCCATGTAATTGTTGCAAATATTGATTCAGTCTCATGGTTGCTACTAAACCTCTCTGGCAGGAGCACTGAGAAGAATTACACTGAAACCAGACTGCTGTTAGCATTGCACAAGACTGGGTGAAAACCAGAGACTTTTGAAGGTGAGGAGTCAGGAGGTGACGTTTTGCTGCAGCAGAGGATTCTCAGCATCAGATTTTTTTGCAAGTTCTGATAAAGGAAAAATGTTCCTTGCCTGTAGCTATGTAGGTAGGTGAGTTTCTTGGATCCAGCCCCAAAAGCAACACTTGTCAACAGTTCTTCAACTGAAATAATGCATGACCCTTGTGCATCAATCTGCTGCCTTGTCCAGGATAAGCCATAAGCAGCATGTTAAATTTCCATCATTAAAGTCTGGGATACAATTTAGTCTTCTCGATCTAATGCAGGCAGCCCTGTAAAGCCTCCATCAATGAACACTGGCTACTTGCACTTGGAATAAGCAAAAGGATAACAACTTATTTAACGCCCTCTCATCTGTCTGCTCTTTGGGTATTTACTGCAGATAAAAGGCTCTGGGATAACCAAACAAACTGTTGGTACTTATCCAAAGTGAATGAAATCTTAGAAACTTTCCCCTCTTTTCTTGCAGTTAAACCCTGGCCACTCTGAAATGAAAGTCGGAATTCCTGTCAGTTCAATGGGGCTTTAGTCATTCAATCCACATGTTCCCAGCAATTACTCTGGCCTTTTTTACACAAGGAATTGTTCAAGACACACAGGGGCCCCAGCATCAAATAAGCCCAGCAAGGGAGGGCGATGCTCAGCTGCCCAGATACCCCTTGCCCTGCTGAACCATAGGTGGGCTTTTTGTAGAAACTGTTGGGCCTCAATGACATTATTTGCCAGTTGGGTTGGCAAAATGCTCCATGGGAGCAGGTCTGTGTGTCACTGCTGAGTGCTGCCCTCCTGCCTCTTCTAACAGAGCTCCAGCACATCGCTGCCTGTGTAGGGCAGCAAAACCAAACAGCAGAGCAGCACTTTTCTTCCATGTGTAAATCCTGGTGCTCGTCACTGGGTTGAATGAAACAGCTGAAAATAATGGCTTGCTAAATAGTGGTGTGCCACTTTATACCTTCAAAGCGTTTTATGAGTGGTAATTAACATCCCTTGTTTTTCGACACAGGGAAACATGTGAAAGTGGCACTCACCTTGAATATTAATGGATGAGTCATTCCAACTGTTTACAGCTTCAGATAAACAATTAAATGCAACCCATGTCTTTTTAGATTAAGTGGAATACATAGTTGGGAGAAGAAAAGCCACCATTTCTAGCCATGACTAGGAACAAATCAGAAAGTATGGGAGTAAGGTGGGGAAAAATTGTTTTGAGCCTTGTATGAAAAAGTGTGTATCACAGTGAAGATAAGCCTCTTCATAGAACCATAGAATCTTTTGAGCTGGAAGGGACCTTTAAAGCACACCTGGTCCAACCCCCCTGCACTGAACAGGGACACCTACAGCTGATCAGGTGCTTAGAGCCCATCCAGCCTGACCAGGAGTGTCTCCAAGGTCAGGGCATCCACCACGTGGATCAAACTTTCTTCAGAAGATCAAGGCCATTCCACCTGGAGGCTCTTTGCTTGATGTCCTCCCTTGGCACACAGGTGAGGGGCGTTCTGTGCACATGAGATGTGGTGAAGCACTCTGACTACATTTCCAAGAAGCCCAGCCCCAGGCCTTTATCTCAACAGTGCTCGAAGCATCACTATTTCCAACAGTTCTACAAAAATTCATTTGAAAGATAATAGAGCTCTGCTTTAATATAAGGGTACATACAGCCACAAGCTGTGCTGGGAAAGCTTGGGAGCAGACTTGCAGCGCAGCAGATGGGATAAGCAGGGGCTGGAACTGCTTTTATAGCCTGGTTTCTCATCAACCCTGTGCTGCACCTCGTTCCACAGCTCCATACCAGCACTGCAGGACTGGATATGGTTTTAAGATGGTGAACAAGCCAGTGAAATCTTATTTCTTATCAGCAGAGCGAATTCACGGAAAATCAGCCAGCAGCTCTCCTCCCAAGGTGAACTATTTGCCCAAATACTGTCTGGCCAAAATATTTCTTATCCAAACATGGTTGTGAAATTTTTTCCACTATAAATGTAGTTGCCTAAAGATCTAGGTAAAAAGTGAACACTTAGAGACAGTAAGATGTACAAAGATTTGTTTGCTTTCATCATCTCTAGCATACAGCTGTGCACAGCATTTTAAATCTCCTCTGGTTGAAAACCTCCTCTACAGTTATTAAAATGAATTCATCAATCAGATGCTGTTGTTTTTCCAGGTCTTCAGCATCTTGTGCAAATGCTCCCCACCTGTTGGGATGGGCAGTGGGACACCTGCATTCCCATCTGTGGTTTGCATTGTCCCAACAGCCCCATGCATCTGCATGAGAGTACATGTGCTGCTGCAGTGAGTGGTTCTGGTGTACTGACTGATGGGCTGCATGAGAGCCATAGCTCATGAGCGAGAACTTAACAAATGCAGGCAAGAAACCTTAACAAATGAAAAGAATGTCATAGAAGTTAGAGCAAACACTGAAAAAATGCCATTTCTTACTATTACTTATGTTTTATTCATCTATTGTAAGGCAAGCCTAAGACAGAAATCATTTGATTTGGGTATCACTGGACCAAAGCTTCTCCAGCTCTGCCCTTAACTATGCAACATCCAAGATTTCCCAAATGCACACAGGATGAAGTGAGGCACTTCAGCAACTCCTCATGATTTACCGAGACACAAAGATATATCAAAGATTGTCACATACTTTGGGCAAACACTAGACAGAGATTTCAACTCTTTGTCTCCAACCTAACAGTTCCAACCAGAAACTGAATTTCTACAGGTTTTTGAGGGATCTGAATCATAATAAGTAATCCTTTTCCCTCACCTCCTGTTGAGATCTCCCTCATGATAAATACCACCTCCCCTCTGGAGGCTATGTGCTCCTGATTGCACTGATTAGGGTCGATGTAACCACATGCTCAGATCAGTAGCTACAAATGCATCTCAGGTGCTGCCCCTATCTTTCTTCAATTAAGGCAGGAGGAAACCAGTTCCCATGGCAGTACTTTTAAGGAGCAGTAAGGAAACCTGTAGCTTCTTGAGAGCTTTGATCCAAGGAGTATTAGCAGGAGAGGAGAGGGTTATGGCAGAAGCTCTGGTGAGTCGTTCCTACTTATTCTGGGTTTAAATGGGTTTACTACTTCATACTTGATACTGAGCTTCTTTGCAGTTTTGAGCCTAGTGTATTAGGTGTGCTTGTGTTGTTCAGGGGATGAATTAAACCTGAAGAAAGGCTCTGAGTACTGTTAAAAATAAAAAAATGTGTGACTCTGGTTGCAATTTAACAAAGGTGCAGGTTTTGCAGCATCAGCATGGCAATTGGTGTGCCTAGGAGTACCTACCAAAGCATTAAGGTAAGAATTTGAGCAGTTTATTTCTCCAAAGGTGTTGGAGCAGTGGACTGTAGGTAGGATGAATGCTAAGAAGTGTTTTAAAGCTGTCAGCCTAGGGGCAGTTTATCCATGTTTTCAGGATACTTTATTTCTTAAGCTCACTTTACCATGTTTTGATGTTTTCTTTGGAAAGCACCCTTTCTCCTGCAGAGAGCAAAATCAGTGTTCAATGTGTGCTCTAATGAAATTACTCATTCACTTATTCTAGCTATTCTTTCTTGGTAGCCCATTGGTCACAACTGGGGTGAAGTTTGTGTTTCTCTCTGTTGCCACTAGTAAGAAACCATAGAAGTTTCATAGATGACCTACTGTTAAGCATACACCCTTGGAAGGGGCTATTGATCTGGGAGCACTGTTTGTGAACATTAACAAGTGCCTGGCAGACGTGGTGGTGTGCTTGCTTTGTTGCCTGTAGTGTACCTGACTCGATATCAGACCAAAGTAGCAACCATGAGAGGATATTTTTGGTCTGAAAGAACTAGAGCCTGGGATGGGTGAAGCAATTCTGTGTTCTCCTGCCTGTCATGACATCAGGGCACGTGTCTTCTTAAGCTGTTCTGAGTGCCACCGTGTTTGCCTTCTCTGCTGGTTATGGTGAGCCATGGCATGGCATCAAGGCTGTGCTTCTCCTAAGCTCACTCTGTGTTATTCTGCTTTAGAAAACTGAGGGTCAGTCCTTGTGTTTGTATTGGGTACCAGGGCTATGAGGGCACAGAGATGCCTCTCTTTCAATCCTTTTTGTTTTCCTCTGCCTTCTGTAGAACCAAAGCCTGCTGAGGTTCCACTGTTTTCTTCAGGGGGAAATAGCTTATTAGATGAGAACCTTGATAGCTCTTACAGTGTGTCAGGAATAACTATGAAAAATGAGAACTAGCCTCACCAAAGAAATAAATCAGTGCAATGGAAGACACCTAATTTGAGGGGAAAACAAAGGCCTTTTGCTAAAGTTATTTATATGCTGTAGCTTTTGAGCATTGATATTTCTTTCCTGTCCAGAGGCTGCACTTCCCTGAGGACAGAGGCAGGAAAAAGTGATCCTCCTAGGACTGGGCAGTCAATAATGTGTTGTCTGCTTTCCCGGAAGCTCTGGACATTCCTCATGCAGTGGAGGAGGCAGAAAGCACACCTGATGTAAAATCTGGGCTTGATCAGCTCATGTATGGTGTGGCTCCTGATTGTTGGTGGGAGACTTTAAGGGGTGTTTGAGGGCTTGGTCTGGCAACCTGGCTTAATCCCAGCCCTCACTTTAGATACCTGCAACCAGTGCCAGGAAGCCCCTCTGTTGCTACTGCACATGGAGCTGGTTGGAAAGGTGCTTAGGTTAGACAGTGTTATCCTGACAGCTCCTCTCTGGACACTTTCTGCAGCATCCCACCAGCTGTTATAAATGTGCTGGCTGCAATCAGTCAGCTGGGCATTTAATTATAACCTGCACAGCTCTGCTCAGCAAATAATTTCCAGTGAATCCGGAGCAATAAATAACACCTGCTCCTGCTCTGCAGAACACCCTGTGAGGCTGCTGTGCACTGGCCCTGCTTCCCCTAGAGCAGGGAAATCTTGGCTCTATCTGCTGCTCTTCAGAGATGTTGCCCTCAGCAGTTGTCACTTGGGGTTGCTGGGATCCTGACCATGTGAACTGAGTTCTGCTCCACCTGTGCTGGCTCTCAGCTGTACCAGGGGCACATTAAAGGAAGTGTAGGGCACAGGCCCTTCTCCTGACTTAGCCCTTTCCTCTCATGGAGGTTTGAGCAGTGCAAGCTCATGTTTCATAAGCTTTAAGCACAGAGCGATGTGTGCTTAACACTAAGTATTGTGAAAGGGCAGCAAGAGAGCATTTATTTATATGCTCAATGTGAGTCTGACAAAGCACTGACAAAGTTTTTAATCTGAGTATCTCTGCGACTTGTACAAGCAGATCTATGTCTGTCTATGAAGAACCAGGCAGCAAAGTTTTTGTGTTGTCTGAGGGAACTTAAATCAAACAGGCAGCAAAAGGAGAGAGGCAGGGACAGTTCTGGGTTCATGTACTTCCCATGTCAACAGGCAACAGGCTTTGCTTTCTTTGTTGCTCAGGTTTAGACTAAGACTAAGGAGATTTTGAAAGTAACGTGCATGCTGAGTATGAAGGGATGTGCAGGATGAGGAGTAACTATGGCTGTTCTCTGGGGGAAATATGCGATTCAGCACAGAGCACTTTGTTTTCTCCTTTCACTTATTTTGGGTGAAAGTTTAAGGTTTTTTCCAAGACAGCAGGTATCCATTCCCCTTTATTACAATAGTTGCAGCCATCTGTATACTACCTGGTCCTTGGCATCCAAATCTGACTGTTGTTTTTATTCCTTCTGTCCACATCTTTCCTAGATTGCCCTCATTGCATATTTCAGTTTTTTCTTCCTTTAAAAATTGCCCACTGTGATATTTTCTCTCTCCAAAGGTGCAGAAAGATGAAACAAAAGCACTCCAGTGAGACTGAGAAACCCAGCTGAGCAAGGGTCTGTTGAATGTTTGCAGTGTATAGATCAGCTGCACTTGGCAAAGTAAATCAGATTCTGTTCTATATAAATATGGATGATGCAAAAGGAGAGTTAGTCTTGTAGAATACTCTTTCTCCTAGTGCCTTGTTTGCTCCCTTTCATTGCACTATCGTGCAGAGGGGTGTTGCTAGTACTCTGCAAAAGTGTATGAACAAGTACAAATAAAAGGAAAAAGAAGCAGCTGACCCTGAATCCCAATTTACAATGGCCTTTGACTTAAGGCACAGCTGTAATGGGTGGGTGTGGGCATGTGTGAGCTCTGTCATCCAAACAAACAAATGTGGAGAGAGGTTTAGGGTCTGAGTTTGTGCTCCATCCAGCAAGGGCTGTGCTCTGCCCATCACCTTCCCATACCATCTCCCAGCTGCACTGTCCCCCTGTTTCCCTTTCACCCTCTCAGGGCAAATTAGGTTGAGACTCTGATCTACTGGAAAATTGCTTTTCTTTTTATTTCTTCCTCCCCCATCCTGTCAGATCAGGTCACTGAACTGACTCATCCAGGCTCAGCAGTGCCCTGCAATGCTGAAGAGCTCTGACAATGCAGATAGCTCAGCCTTTCCTCAGGCTGCTGCTGCTCTGTGAGGTGACAGGTTGCTGAGAAGGCTGCTCAAAAGCAGGCACCAGCCTGGGCAGGGAGCAGGTCGGCTTCTCTGAACTGAATGGGGCTGGTGCAGCAGGGCTGGGTGCAGGGCACTGTATGTGCTTGGAGGGAAGCTGGTATTCTTTGCTCTTTACTGCTTGACTTTCACCCTAGGATTCTTCAGTCAACACTGTGTTGATTGCTGTATAACTTTATTTTCCTGCACTGATGCGTTTTCTCAAGAGATTCACCTTGCAGCACAAATCCCTAGCAGCAAAGAAATAACATATAAGGATCCAAAAAGATCAATAGGGGTTCAAAATCATGTTTTCAATAATTCCCAGTGTAAGGGAGTGGAAGCTCTCAGGCTTCTGGAATGTGACGGAGATAGGACAGCAGGACAGAGTAACTGCAAAATGATCCCAGGCCACAAGAGGGTGGCCTTAGGTGGTACTTTCTCCAGTCTCAGAATACTCAACCTTTCATAAAAAGATCTATCTAGTGGTTTCTGTGACTGTATTTCCTAATCCCAGCTGGAAGCGCAGTGCTGGAAAATCTAAGAGGCTGTTTTGGATGTTGTTTTCTTGCAGTGGTTTGCAGATCAAGGATTTTGGGTGGTTTAATTTGGACAAGTTTTGCATAAGCTTTCAAACTTCTGGGTGCTTATCAGCATGTTGTTAACTCCAGCAGGAATGAAGGACGCTCAAAAGCCGTAGCAGTGAATTGCTCACAGTCTCCAGCTGAGCGACAGTGCCTAAGATGTTTTATTTGTGATCTGTAGAGCTGCAGAAAGTGCAGTGCTTTTCTGCTTCCATATCTGAGAAGCCAATAAGCTGGTTCCTTCCTCTCCAGTGAAGGGAAAGCAAATTCCCCCAAACACTTTCCTTTGCTTTTACTGATTATTTGGCTGTAACTGTGGCTTTTAGGCTGCATGATCATCTGTTTTTTTCCCCCATATCTCATAGTTGCTATAAGCATAACAATTGAAGAATTTCTTTTCACTGAATCAACTGCTGAAAACTTTTGATAAGTGTGAAGATAATAGATGTGAACTTCATCATTATCACGGGCTTTGCTTGTTCTGTAGCACTGATCTATTACAAATGTTCTATTGTTGCAAGTGCCTTTGTGAGTGTTGGTCTGGGAGTAGAAATGAGGAGGGGTTGTATTTAGTATTGAACTAGTCCTTTTAGTACATGTCTTTCTGTGTTCTGTTCTTATGAAGAACAGCAATCATTGTGGCTGATGAAAAAGCTGCTTAGCAGCAGGCAGCCTGTAGTTAAATGAAGATGTGTTAGCAGCAGAGGGAAGCTGGGTGCGTGGAAATCCTTGCTTCATAGGCTCCCAGCAGGCAGCCAAGGTGTGTGGTGTCTGAGGGAGGCTGAGGAGGGAGATCCTGGAGAGAACATGGATGTTGAGTGGCTTCTGGGAATGAGCCTTAAGCAAGAGGGAAAAGCAGACAGCTCTTTCTGTGCCAAAGGGTGGCAGTTCAAGTGTTAGCTCTGATCCCAGGCTCTCCCTGGAGCTTCCAAATCAAGCAGCTTCCCCCTGCAATGCTTTTGAGTCTAATGATGCTCACAGTAACACTACCTGCTTCAAAAAGCACTAAGGCAGATGTTCAGACCCAGGAAGATACTTTCTGCAGGGACTTGATTTTCCCTATTGCTTTTGTTTCCTTTGTTGGAGAGGTGTTTTGACTTGTGAAGCAGAGAAACCATTGCGTGCTCTTGAAGGGGGACGTTGCTGGAGAGTGGAGGTCTTGAAGCTGTTCCCCATGGCTTTTCGAGGAGCGTGCCAGGATTTTCACGTCTGCAGGGCTGCATGCTTGTCTGGAGATTAGTGCAGGACTGATGAAAAGAAGCTGAAGAAAACCTGGGCAGCCAATGTCCTGCACCAGGGAATTTGATGAAGATGACTAAAGCAGAACAAGTTCTGTTTCCAATTTCCTCCTTCAGTGCTTAATGATTGCTAACAGAGAGGTATTCCCCTGGAGCCTGGGCTCTGAGCTTCTCTCTGTGAGCTTGCTGGGCCCTTTCTGTTTGAGCTGAGCTGTGCTACTTCAGCTGCAACACCAGCTGAGCTCTGAATGCTAAGCACTCTTATTAGTATGGGTAATGATGATGAAGATGCTTCCAGCTTTCTTTGATGGTTTTGTCCTCCAGGGAACTGGAAGGAAGCAATGTTACTGAGCTTGAGCCCACAGCTTGCCAGCCCAACCTCACAATTTGGGGCAGGTGGCAGCAAATAGAAGGCTGGCAGTGGTGAAATTTAAGGGAATAGTCCATCCCTCCTACACCACAGCAAGGGGGAAGCTGCCAGTGCCTTGTCTCTACCTAGTGAGGAAGGATGCATGCTCAAACCAATCATCTCAAGTGAGTGCACTGCCCAGAAACAACCACAGCTGTGGGCAGTGTGGCTGTTGCCCCAAGAGGGGAAGAAGTCCAGACAGTCAAGTGGATTCTGGATCCTGAGCAATGCAATGTTGTTTCTCAGGGTTTTCTTTTTCCATGAGGTAACATATCTAGATCTTAAAGCAACTCCAGGAGATGCCATTTTTAACAGGCAAAAGAGGCAGTATTGTGAGAGGGAAGAAAACTTTAGTATTATATCCTCAGAACTATGAAAATTAAACCCCTTGCCCACCTGCTTTTTGTTCAGATGTCAAACAGCTGCTGTTCTCATTCAAATTCACATTCATGCCTTACCTAGTCTACAGAACAGACTTCAAGCTCAATGTAAATGTGTGGTGATGGCACTGAATTTATGCATGTGCTTGCATGTAATGTGAATTTATGCTGAAAGAAGCTGAATTATTACTCAGGATGGCCATTAAATACCTCTGTGAAGCAAATGTTGCTTTTTTTTTGTGCACTTTTAAAACCATATTGCCATTATAATGTCATGAATCTTATTCAAATTCACGTCGCTATAAATCTACTAGTGGGGTAAGACAAGCTAAGAACAAGATGTCTTGACAAAACATACATAAGTCCCCAACTGCCTTTGCTTCTTCAGCACAAAAGATGCTGCCTCTTTATTTAAAACTTCTGTTCATCTGTAAGTGAACCTGCTGCAGGATTACAATAAAGCTCTTTCAAGGGAAAACAATAAATATGGGATCGGCTGACAGATGCCGTCCTTCCTGGCTGCAGTTTTATATCCATTATTTAATAAGATAGACATGATGTTCAGGAGAGCTGGAGCAATGAGGTGTAACTGCATTGTTCTGCATCACAGCAACCTCCAAAGATGAATGGAGGAGGAAGGGGGAAAGCTTTTCCTCTGGGTTCCTGGTGTTTGATGACCACAACTTTTGGGTGGTAGCCTGGGCCTCAGAGCCCTGCTGGACATGCATACAGGTACATAAGGATCTGTGCAAAAGCTTCTCAGCATCTGCAGCAAATATGTTTGTTTAATGCTGTTTGTCAGTTCTTCAGACGCTGGCAGAAGATTGGTGAGGGTCTCTTAGAACTGGGAAGCTTGAAAGAAACTGGAGTTGGGAAAACAGCACAAGTGTGAAACTTGTTAAAGACAACTTCAAAGCACAGCTCATGAACTGTGTAGTGACAGGGGAGCAGAGTCTTTTTGACCAAAGACAGCACATTTTTCAGGAGACTGTTCCAGCAATCTGAAATGAGGGAGGTTTCTACGCTCTAGGGAAGAGAAATTCTTTATGTATTTAACTGGTATCAGTAGGTTGTTCTGTACAGACTTCTGAAGTAGCCAATAATACTGTAAACCTCCAGTTCATGCAGGTCAGACTTGTTTTGAACACAGGCTTTGCATCCAAGCATTGATATGGTTCCCTTATCAACAGAAGGGATCCTCACCCATAACCGCCCTATTTTACTGTTGCAAGCCAACACATTCCAGGTCTGTGGGCTTCTCTGGTCTGCTCTTTGTCCTGTTGTGGGTGGTCTTAAACCTCATTTTTCAGGTATTAATGCTCTAAGGAGAGGGTCAGTGATTTTTTTATTTTTTTATTTTTTTTTTTATAAAAAGGTGAGGAGCTAACAGACTCGATAAATGTTCTGTCACCATTGAAAGATGTATCTTTATCTCTGGAAGTGACATATTCTATTACCCTGGAAATGACTGATTAGCCCTAATGAAGCTCCATGGGGAGAACATACAGCAATATGGCTGGCTCTGGTTACCTTAGCAACTCTTTCCTTGAGAATTCAGAAGCTAAATTTATATAAAATTGGAGATCTAAAAACATCCGACAGTATTCCAACAGAGAAAAACATTACCCACAGAAATTAACCTTGATTAAGAAGGATGATGTTGCTGTAATTGATTTGGTATGTGCTTCCAACAGAAGGACTTTGAATGCTTATTGTTGTTGTGAGTCAGGGAAAGCAACAGGCAGGCTCCAAAGGGGCCCAAAGGAGCATCCATTGCAAACCAGCAGGAAGGTTTATGGAGTGAAAATCAGCAGGATGGGAAGGGAACGCCTCCACATCATTTGGAGCCATCCCACTGTGCGTGTTGTCAGCCCCTGCAGCCATAATGCTGCTTTCTCTACTTGTAGTCTTTAGGCTATAAACATTTCAGCTATTGGATGAGGTCTGCTGCCTTGCTTCCTGAAGCACCTGCTTGGGTCTTGATCTGGATGGGGAGACCAGGAGACTGTCAGTACTGAATACAAGTAGTGGACAGGATACTGGGTAATAAGGATGTCATTATACTTTGATTTAAGTGATGTTTAATAAAGCATTTTCCTGAATGTCCATGCAAATATATTCTTATGCTTGCTGAGCATCATCAGTAACGGTGCTGTGCAAGTCTGGGAAATGTCTTTGCTCAGAGAAGCTGTGGGTGCCCCATCCCTGGAGGCATTTGAGACCAGGTTGGTTGGGACCCTGGGCAGCCTGAGCTGGTAGGAGCAACTAGAGCACAGCAGAAGGTTGGAGCTGGGTGATCTTTAAGGTCCTTTCCAACCTAAGGCATTCTGTGCTCTCGGTTCTTCAGTTTCCTCCTTTTAAGTGCTAAGAATTTGTAGGTAGCTTCTCTATTATTAACGCTGATCTAGGATGTTTCAGGGCTTTTGTGGCCTGAGGTGGAGATCGCTTTGGATTGAATGGGGAAAAGGGTAAAGAGGAAAAGCTCTGAACTCTTAAAGGAGAAGTGTGAAGAGTTGCTGCTGGCTGGGAGCTGCTCTAGTTCTGCTCGTGGCATGTGTTGCTAGGGGAGGTCAGCAGGCCAAATACTTCAGTTGGATTTTAAATAGGGCTGGATAATTTCATGATGTCTAACAACATTTGCAACTCTGCAAGGCAAGCTAACAAGGTTAATCAAATCTTATGCTTCAGGGAGCTGCTTTGCCATGCTGGCCTGCCTCAGTGTAAGTGCTGTAAAATGGTGCATTGTGGGAGTGACAAAAAATCAAGGGTCTGCATCAGTGAGCAGCTCTTAAGTGAGAATGATCAAGGATTTGATTTGATATGGAAAAATGAGCTATCCCTCATCCAATCTCAGTCAATTGCTCTCTGAAATGCGGGCACGTTGACCTCTATTAGAAGAAATCAGGGCAAGTGTGCAACCACCAAACCTTAAGGAATTAGCAGCCACACTTCAGTGCTCTGTGTTAAGTGAGGATCTCGGTGACTGCAGTACCTGTTGTACTTAACACCAATGCTCCCAGGGCAGTGCCTACCCTTTGCAGCTTGCTTTTTGCTGGGCCAAAACTCAGTAACAGATTGTGATAGGAAATTAGAGGTTCATCAAGGTGATGTTGGACTGTGCAAAGGTTTGGTCCTTCCCCCCCCCCCCCCAATAAAGACAGTATGATTTAACTTAAAATGTCTCTACATATGGTCTCTGCATGCTGAGGCCTTTCAGGAGATGGGGGCTTTGAAGGTGACCTGGGCTCACTGCAGTGTAGAGCAGAGACTGTGCTGTGTGAATCTGCAGTATTATTTGGACAAGCTAAGGGGTGGTATTGGAGCTCAATCATCTCTAAGGTCCCTTCCCACCTAAGCCATTCTATGGTTCAAGTGGGAAACAAGGGATTAAACACTTGTGGTGAAAGTCTTTCTCTTAATTAACAACAACAACAAAATTGCAAGTCTGGGGTTATAGATGCTTCCAATATATCACAGTGATTAGCTCTGTGCATATTCAATTGTTTAAATGTAAAATAATGAACGTAATATATCTTCTGTTTATGGAAATGTGAAGTGATCGTATCTTTTTTTTCCCTCAAGTAATTGCATGGCCATCATACAATGTAGCATTTTGAGGACTGTAGAGGATGAAGAATTGCCCTCTGCATCGTTATGCTCTGTTTGGGAGTTCTTAGAAATAGCACTTGATGCTGACCTCTGGTTAACTTGAACCTATGGAGAAATGCAGTAATAACACCTAAAATTGTGTGTCTGTATTAGCTTGTACGTACAAATACAAGTGTTTGTATATAGGTTTATTTATACAACATATAATTGCAGCGTAGGATCAGACTGGTCCATCCCAATACTGCCTCCAGTGCTGTTGAAGTGGATCCTTCTCTAGGGGTCACACTTGTTGGATAAGTGGCTCAGTGGAGCATTGTCTGACAGATGAGAGTTTCTCATACTGTTATGCCACTTGAAAACATGCCTGCAAATCCTTCTCTTAAGTGAAATAAATGATGAAGGTCTGGTACTAAGCAAAGTCAGTAAGTATGTGGTTAACTGATAGTTAACCCACTTGATATCGAAAGTCAAATATCACTTGATACTGGCACTCCTGTTGGCAGCCAGGAGTGACAGAGGAAGGTGTGACATCTCCTGGCATTGCTATGGATTATAGTCTTCTGTCAGCACTTCGGGCTCAGAGTCATTCAGACTGCTGTGACAGATTGCTGAGACTTTCTCACTTATTTTTGAATGGACCATGCAATTACCAGACCAGGTGTGCCTGGTTATGAATGAATCAAGGATGGATACCCTGGCTGGTACTGAACCATTACGGTGCTTCTTCCTTTTTGAAAAACTGTAAGCTATAAGGTTACTACTTAAGGAAGGAAGCCTTTCTTGGGAAGGGTGTGGTGTAATTGCTCCTTGTGAGGGTCCTGAAGGCATTCAGGTCTGTCTTTAATGACAGGGAGCAGATACACACTGTGACAATGTATACTTAGCAGAGATGAAGTGGAGGAAAAAAAAAATACTTTGCAGATGGACAGATATTTAAGGACCCAACCCTGTGTTCCAGATGTTTTATCCTGTTGTATCTAACGAAGTGGTGAAAGCTGGTCATAATACTGTCCCATAAAAGCCAGCAGACAGGAAACTTCCAGTTGTGTTTTCTGCTCAGTAAAACTTGGTTACAGTGCTCAGGAATGTGATCTCTTGGTAGCCTCAGTGCTTTAGGCTGGTATTTCTAATGCCAGCTGGCAGTGAGATGGCCAGCCATGTGGCTCAGTACCAGGCAATCCACAGCTCATGGTGAGCTTTGTTTGCTAAGGCCTTTTCCTAAATGTGTGCAGAGCAGTTCTGGAGATGTTTCATGTACCACACATGATGTCTGTCTCCTCCTGGCTTGCACTTGTCATCAGTAAAAGGGTATGGAGAAGCGACCTGAGTGTAATGAAAAACCCTGGATAAGAGGAAATTGAAAATGAAAGTCCCTGGTTTTTGGAATTAAAGGATGAAGCAAGTGCTGGTTAGCTCATTTCCCCGAGGGGAGCCCTCCAGCCTCTTGCAGGCTGTACTGTAAAGAAGCTTACAGTAAAATATGCATTTCATTTTAGTTTCTTGAGAGGAAGAAGGGCGAACGAAATGACCAGAGAAGAGGTGGATGGAGAGTGGAGCGAAGTCTGCACTTCCTATTATGTTTCATTTGTCAAGCTAGTTAGTTTTGCTGCAGAAGTAATCTCAGGTTTTCTGGCCTTTTTCTTCCAGACACCTGCTGCCTTTTGTGCAGGGATTTGTCTCCTTGCCCTGCTTTTCTCCCTGGGAGGGAGGGAGAGCAGAAGCTGTGTGTGTGGGGCTGGAGCCTCTATTCAGGACAAGCTCTGTCCTGCCTGAGCGGTGTCTGAGATTCCTGCTGCCTGGAGGCTTACAGGTGCACAGAGGTGGTGGCTGGAGAGATGTATGTCTGTATCTTGAGGTGGATTTGCCATCCCCAAAGTGCTGGGTACATCAACAGAAATGAGCAGACGTAATGTGCTTGCGCACCTCATACTTTCCTAAATTGCCATGTTCAGCTTTTATATGAGGGATGTTGTGGAGGGAGTGAGCTGCAACTTTTCCTTCATGGCCAGTGGCTCTTCCCCCACATGCTGTCCTCTAGCCTGCTCCTCGTGAAGGTGCTGTGGTTGGGTTCTGATGCTTCTGAGCACCTGTGTCCACTTCAAGCTATAGGTGCTCCCTATGCAGAACGTGATGCTATTTGAATACTCAACTATGTGGAAGTGCTGTGCTGCTGGGGATGGTTAGAAACTGTTGCTTGTGCAAAAAACAATTAGCAATTTTTGGTAGGGACATAAAGTATGTGTCTGTACCTGTGTTCAGCTCCCTGCAGGGGCTGGTTTACAGTCCAATTAAACTATTACAAATCATTAAACTGAATCTTCAGCATCCTTTGGGTTCTCTAAATTGGTGTTTACATAATTCTGCAACTGAAAACAATAAAGATAAAACAATCTGATGTAGAACATCCTCTTCAACGACATGCGAAGCTAATTGTCTTTATTTTCTTCCTAAGTGTGTAAATACTTCCTTGTTTGGTAGTGACAAATGTAAGGTGGGGAGTATTTTACCCACTTGGTGGTGTTTAAGAGGGAATGGGACATAGATGGAGAGGCATCATCTTTTGGGAAGTATTATTACTCCATAAAGGTTCATCACCCAGTGGTGTGTTCATTAAGGGAACAGTAAGTTGCAGAAAGATGTGCTTTCTGGAAATTGTCCATACCAGACTTACTTGCACAATAAAGAGGTAAGGCTGGAGTGAATTTCTAAAGCCCTGTAAAAGGGACTTTTTCTTCCCTGTTTATCTGCCCATTCCCAATGCCCTTCAGATCAGGAAGCCTTTCATGCTCACAAAGGCAGCACACTTTGTACAGCTTCATGGCCTCAAGGTGTGCTAGGAGAGATTCAGGCTGGATATTAGAAACTAGAAATATAACTAGATAACTAGATAACTAGATAAATATAACTATAACTAGAAATTAGAAATTAGAAATCTTCTCAGAACGAGTGGTGAGACACTGGCACAGGCTGCCCAGGGAGGTGGTGTGCCACTGTCCTTGGAGGTGTCCAAGGAACGTGGGGATGTGGTCAGCAGGCAGGTGCAGGTGGGTTGATGGTTGTGCTGGGTGGGCTCAGTGGTGTTTTCCAGCCTTAATTATTTCAATTTTTAGATTTCCTTGGCTTGATGTTGTGGTGGTGTTCTTCTGTGCCCCTCATCTTTGGGATAGGAAAATCCACTAAGCTTATCACGCACTTAACCATTCACTAGGATAGAAGTAAAAGCCATGTTGTATTTCAGCTGGAGCTACTGAGTGCTTTGTGCTTGGGAAAAATACATTCTTCAACTGTCAAATTGATGGTTCATCCCATACAGGATGTGCTTAAATGCTTTATGAGACAGCAAACAGCCTAAGCATCTCATTAAGTGTCTGCTGAATGCAGAATTAAATGGTGATTATTTCACATGACTCAGTTTCTCTATCCACCTGGAGGAGGAGTTTTATTAGCCTTCTTTCCAGTGTTACAAGAAGATATTACACCTCAATCTCATGCAAGTGAACTGTTCTTTGATTACAAAATACTTTATATTAATGTTAGCTTTGCCCAGGTAGGGGAAGTACAGACAGCAATTCTTTGCCATCACTGTCCATACCTCAGCACAGCAGCAAAAGTCAGGAGGGGTTTTTCCGGGTGGCAAAATACTGCTGTGAATTGAAAAATTAAGAGTATAAATGATTTTTCAAATAGTTATCTTCCAAAGCTCCAGGCAGAGTTTATTACATTTTATAAAAACTGAAGCCAAATCAGTTCTCAGTAACATGGTTGAGGGCTGGTAGCTTGGTTTAGAGAGAATGGAACTGAATATCCAACCTGAACCCCTCCTGGTGCAACTTAAGGCCATCACCTCTCATCCTACCACTGTTAGCTGGGGGAAGAAGCTGACTCCCACCTCAATACAGCTTCCTTTCAGGCTTTGTTAGGGCATGGTAAGGTCTTCCCTGAGCCTCCTCTTCAGATTGATAATCCCAGTTCTCTCAGCTGTCCTTCATAAGAGTGTGCTCCAGGCTCTTTGCAGCTTTGATGCTCTTCTCTGGACACCAAAGAATTAAGCAAGGGATTTAGGGTTCTTGCCCCCCAGAGACTCGTCAGCTTTAGAGCAGAAGACTTGGAATTCCTGATTGGGCACATCTTATGACCCAGCTTTCCTTGGGTTTACCGTGGCAATTTGTGGCTCGCAATGGCCTCAAGAGGCTCTTTAAGCTCAAGTAATTTGATATTTTGCTTACAGCATCTCTGTTTGGCTGTGATTTTGAGAAGCACATAGCCATGGCTCCAGTCTGTTGAGTTATGATTTTCTCAATATGAGGCTTTCCTGATTTCTGACTATTCCCAAAACAGAAACGCAGTCAGCCCTTGCAGCCTGCTCCTCCCAAGCATCTCAGGCTCCATGCACTGTGCTTTCTGGCCTGGTTGGGAGTGGATTGGCAGCAGTGTAAACAGCAAAAGGACTTGTCTGGAAGCAAGAATGGAGACCCATGTGATTGCTATATGTATGCTGAGTTGTGATTTGTCTTCTGAGATCTATGGAGCCACAGTTTTAAGGCTTTCAGTTTCTCTCCCAAAATTCTTTGCTCATCCAAATCTAAGCTTCCAGTAGAAAAATGCCATCTTTGGCAACAGGAGACATTCAGTGAGGATTCAGAAATAATTAAAACAGGCTTTTCCCCAAAAAAGCTCTATCAATAAATAGATGCATTATGAATGTTTGAACTGGTGAAGCTTTGAAAACTCAAATTCAGTTGCAGAACTTCACTCCTGGCTTTTCCTTCTGTGGCTCTGTCTGAATCTGCTGTGCCCCCTCAGAGGACACTGAGGTTCAGCAGTGCAGCTCTCCTGGCCTTGTTTCTCTGTTGGGTGACCACGCACAACCACTTAGCAGCAATGACCAGTTTCAAGATGTATTTGAGGATGGGAATTTATCCTGGGTGGCAGGCCAGACAATACAGATTGTGTAGCTGACCCAGGTCAGATGAGTGGAAGATATGCTGTCTGTGCTGGGTTACAGGGCTAAAATTCACTCTTGTGCCAGGACATCTTGAAGTCCTTGTGTCTGTTTCTCTTGTAATGTAAGATGATGGAGTAACCTCACATCCTGCTTTCTTGGAGAAAATAGCATTTTGAAGCAGGAAGATCCTGTACTCCAGGACTGCCCTGCTTGACCCAGGATGTCTGCTGCTGAGGCCGTGGGGATATGGGGAGTTTTTCCTAACAATAGCAGAACTTCAAAGAAAGCCCCTAACTCATATATATGTTTAGCTGAAACTTCTCCCAACTGTACAAGGAAGGAAGCTGGGCCTTAAGAGGAAAAGTCTTTCTTTGAGTCAAGTTTCTCCTATTTCCTACAGCTATTTTGGATGTCCAAAGGGATGGTGGGGGCTGGGGAGCAAGACTTAGCTATGCTGATTTAAAAAATAACTAATGTCACCAGGAGCTTTGCCATTCAGTTCAGTGGAGGCCCTTATCGTTATTTCATTTATTCTGTCTGCCTGTAGCACTGAGAAGAAAATTGCAATTTTCAGCTTTACTGGAAGGTGTGCTGAACTCTGCATTCTCTTTCTGGTCTTCCTGGGAAATGAACAGGGGCTTTCCACTTAGGTAATGGCTATAAGCTCTCCTTTACTTTATCAGTGAATAGGACAGTCCTGTGCAGCCCACAAGCTGTACCCCCCATTTCATGTGGTCACCTACATATGTGCAGGGAAAAAGTATCCACATCCTAGCTAATATAAAAGACCAAGGGATGTAAAGGAGCCCAAAATACTACAGTGTCATATGTGTACTGTTTTGCAGTAGTAATTCCAGATCTGTGGGAGTGTTACTAGTATAGAAAACCTGCAGCGGGATGTATGAGGTCTATGAAGAGGCAAGCTTGCAGTTGTAAATGTTAAGGCTGTCGCTCTTTCATGTCAAATGCTTCCCTATCTTCCTCTGAAAACTAACCCTGATGGCTCTGAATGCCTTCTGTATGACTGAGATTACCAGAAGAGGATGTCTGCACCATCTTAGTACCAGGTAATCTTTGAGGTCCCTTCCAACCCAAGCCATCCTATTGATCTTTAGCCTGGAGCTTTGGAATATTTGGTGGGATCCATTCCTGGAGCTGCCTGATGCAGAATGACTCTTGCTTCCCTAACCTCAAAAAAGGAAAGGATATTCTGAACCTCATTGCAGCTGTGTCCTAAGGGCTATGAGGGAACAAATAGAGCTGTGCTCTAATCCATCTGTTCAGGGGTAGTGGAGCCAGTTCTCCCTGTTTAGCTGAGTAGCTTCTCTCCTCTCTAATTTGCTGACTGCTAAGGACATACAGAGAAACCTGCGAGGAGCAGTTCGTTCTCATATATTACCTAGAGCATTTTTCACCTTGCTGAGACACTTGTCACTGTCCTCTACAGCAGATTCAGGGAAGGTGTATTGGGGCAAGAACTGCAATCCCATTTGTCACATCAGACAGCATAAAATTGTGGTGCAATGGAGCAACATCCTAAAATCACACAATTGCTCTGATAATGACGTAGGCAACAATGAGAGGTGTCTGTAAGATGTTTTATCTTTCCCAAGATAAAACATCTTAAAGGTATTTTGATCACTTTCTCTTTGCGTGAAAATAGTTTCTCCCCTTCTGGAAAAATCTCTGCTCCTTTATGCATAGAGAAACGTGTAGTTTTAAGACTTACATTTTTCTTCATGATATTAAGGGAGAGCTGACAGTCCCATGGTGTGCATGGCACCATCCCTGCCCCACAAGTTGCACAGTGCAGCACATGGAGATGAAGGGCTTTGCACAAAAGGGAGACGAGAGTTTTAGCAGACTTCAGATTCAGGTTGGTCCCAAAGCCCTGTTGTTGACCCAGGCAACCTCTATAAAGCTGACCACCTTCAGTTCCAGCTTCCCTGATTTCAATATTAATGATTTCAGTAATTGAAATGCTTTTTTCTTTTTTTTTTTTTTTTTCCTTCCCTGTATGGAAAGTTACAGGCATCATCTCTGCACAGAGCTGGAGGAAAAGACTGCTCAGGCAGTTGGCTGCCCACCCCATCCTCTAAAATGGCTTTTCTATTGCCCTGAGACATTTTAAACCCAGCAGTTAAAAACTGGCAACAAATGGCTAGGAGGAAAAAAAAAAAAATCAGAAGAATCTCATTGCTTGGTCTTCAATGAGCCTCTCTTAAGGCATGCAATCCTGCTGGTAGCAGCCCAAAATAGAACTGATAATACAGAACTATGTGAATGTCTCTTCCTAATACTCCCATTTCCCTCCAGATGTGAGTTTTCTGGGCAGTGCCCCTTGTCCAGGGGAGGAACCACCTTGGTGTCTGTGCAAGATCTTTAAGCAATGACAGATGGGCTAAAGGAGAACGTGTTGTGTGTGTGCTGGGGGTGTTGCTGCATTGGAAATGCCGTTCCCAAAGGTCAGGGTGGCGGACGGAAGCCTCACACCCCATGCAGGCTGCTTTCCTTCATTGTCCCTGGCTATGTCCAGCTGTGGGGCTTATCTCAGAGGAAGGGGTGGAGGTTTTTCAGACAGCTGAATCACTTCTGATTTTTCTCACTGATGGGGAAATGCCTTCCCACCCTCCACCCTTGCATCCTCTTTCTTGCCTAATGTTCCCTAATGGCTTTTGAGAAAGTGTGCAGTGGGGCAGCAGGATGTCCAGGTGGGCATGGGGATCTGCTCTCCATTTTTCCTGGGGAGATGTGACCCAGAAGTTCTATGCTATTAAAAAAAAAAAAGGGGGGGGGGGGGGGGGGAAGATCAAGGTGGCTTAAAGAAAAAGCCTGCAGGCAAGCAGGGAGAGGATTTAAAAAAAAAAAAAAAAAAAGCCATTGTAAATCATGTCATCAAGTGTAATGCAATTTGACTAATTAATGAGCTGTGTTAATTTAGTAGCCTTATCACGTGGGTGAGGGTAGAGGCTGGTTCCTGATGCTACACGTGCAGCAATGTATATGGTCAATGAGTATTCCAGGCTGCTCCTGGGTGCTTCAGCTCACTGTGGGGTGGACAAGTGAGCAGTGTGTCCTGAGAGCCACTCATGCCTTTGGTTTTGACTTGGGGAAAATGCTGGACTGGTTTTGAATAGCTGAACTGCAGTATGGGTGTGAGCCAGTGTGCCTCTTCTGCCTTCCACCCCACCTCCGGGTTGCTGAAAAGGCCAATGGCCTATTGGCTTAGCAGCATAACGCATTCAGCAAGCTCAGAATCTGTAAAGGGTTAAAAGAATATGAAAGTGTAAAGTAACAGCTGGATTATATCAAAAGCTAACCTCTCCTAAGTACTCCTGGGGCTTAGATTACTCAGTTTTAGGGAGTGAGGAAGTAAGCGAAATACAAACATGGCATTCATGGGGTTGCTGGTGCTGATGAGTTCATTTTGGAGACGTCTCATCCATGTGGTTCCTTAAACCACTTTTGCTTCCCCACCTTGAGGAGCTCCTTACATCTCTGTCACAATCACAGCTACCCCTACACCTGAACCCATCACCTCTCTGAGGCTTATAACCACCAAACGCTGATCTGTTTTGCCTGATGCCAGACTGGCTCATGTCCTTAGCTGGGCTGCTGATCCTCACGGTATTCTCCCTCTTCTTGGTTTCCCAATACGTAATGTTAATATTTCAATCTCAAGCTGTTGGCAGATCTGCATTCTTATTTCAGAGGTGCTCTGGGACTTTTAGATGAAATTCACAGCTCAGATGCAATGTCCTTGAGTTAGGTCATTTTATTTTGTAATATTTGCAGTTCCTTGTAAAGTAAAATGCTTACTTGGGCCTCGTTGAAGAGTAGGTGCATCTGTGATTTTAAAAAAATAAATAAATAAATTCCAGTGGTGGTTTATCTCTCCCTCTGAATTTTCATGTTTGTATGTATGGCTGGGGATTATTTCTCTACCTTCCTTTGCACTGTTTCAAAGATGAGTGTCTATTTTTAAGGCTTTGCTAAGATTCAGTTTTAAGATCAACTTCAGCCCTGGGTGTAGGGTAAAAGATGTTAATGCAGCATGGAATAATTGATGAAGACTTTAGCGACTTTTGTAGACCTGTTTCACACTCGAACTAAGAATTACAATAACAAAATAAAAATGTCATTAGTGTCCTTAAGTCTGCAAGATGGGAAATGATCACAGAGTCATAAAGGTTGGAAAAGATCTCTAAGATCATCTGCTCCTATCGTTGACCCGTCCCCACCAGTACTGCCCATTAAGCCATGTCCCTAAGTGACACATCTACCAGAGATGATGACTCCACTGTCTTGGGCAGCCTGTTCCAGTGCCTCGCCACTCTTTCAGAGTAGAAATCTTTCCTAATATCTGATCCGAATCCTTCCAGTCATTATCTGATGTGTTATTTCATAAACTCCTTCATTTGCTGAGTAAAATATATATTTTTCAGAGTGTGTGCTTGATTAGTGTATTTTTTGAGTGAGGTGCACTCATTTTTTTTGTGCCCTTCTCATTACCCAGACTTTGCTCAAGAGGTTCAGTGTGGTGAGGGTCCAGAAGCTGCCATCCGTTGCCATTTCCACAGCAGGCACTGCTCTGGTTCTGCATCATGTGTCTGCTCAGTGGGGCAGAGATGTGTGCACTGGAAGAGGAGCCCTCTCTTCCTGGATCTCTTTAGAGAAGCAGCACAATTATATACCCTAGTAACAGCAGTGTTCTAAATCCTATGCAATTTGTAAATGTGCATTTCCATGGTAACATGGAGGTAGTGAAGTAATCCTCAATTCATGTCTTCCATGAAATTCCAACAACTATTCCTAAACATTCATCCCTTTCTAATCCCAGAGCTGTTGCCATGGAAATGATCAGATAAGATAGATGCCTTTAGGCAGATGGGGCTACAAAGAGAGCTTGACTTTGGCCTGTTGAATCTATGGAAATACTTGATATTATTTAAAAGCAACACTACTGTGAGTTTTTTTTTAATTGTTTCCAGATTAATTAAATTAACGCAGCTTCATAAAAGGCTGCTTTGTACATTACTCTGCAAACTAAATAGATCTCTGGCACTGGTGGGTCTCCTGGGCCTCCTCTGTGAGCTCTGGTATGGTGGCAGGGATCTCTGTCCCCCCTGCTCCCATTCTTCTCTACACACGAACTGCTCTGCATTTTGGACCTGTTTTCCAGATAGTTAATTCTGTAAAGAAGCTTATTTTTTCCATTATTAATCAGAACAAAGGAGAGCATCCAGTGACTACATCTAGCACTGAGCATCACTGCTTTCCAGTGATTGATTCCAAGAAGCCATTCAGGATGAGAGGTCTGTGAGCACTTGTCCAGGCTAAACCCATAGGTGTGTGACTGAATGTTAAAATGGAATTTGGTTTCTCAGTTTGCCAGGCAAATGTTCCTAAGTCACGAAGTTGAAGCTGTGTGTCTTCTGGCTGCCCTGAGACATGCTGTGCAGGAGGAACCATTCAGAATCACAATCAGAAGAGCTTTTTCCAAGACACAAACCACTCATCGGCAATTATTTTGCTGACTTTTAATAAGAGCTGGGGATTGAATTCCAATATATACCTCAGGCATTTTTTCTGCAGTGTTTCCTTATCACTCTGCACACAAAAAAAGCCATGATTTTTTTTTTCCTGAGCAGCAAACATCTGAATGCAAAGTCATGTGGAGTTTTTGTTTTTTAGAGAAAAGTTGACAACAGCTATGGAAACTGCAGTGGTGGTTAAAGGGGCCCCTCTTGATGAGCAGATTTTGGTGGAGGGTATCAGCTGGTGTAAAGCTAGTGGAGGTGCGATGCTCTGTATCTTCTTCAGCACAGAATCCACCACTGTAGGTACACAGGTGGTACATTGGTCAAAGAAGGTCAAGTAGATGTTCCTTGTTGTGAAGGACTAATGAGAATTGGAGGACAGTGAGTGGATAGATGCAGACGTGATGCCAATGTGGATGGCTTAACTTGAGTGCAGGAAGGTGGTGAGAAAGCAGGGAAGAAGGGGAAATGGAGGATGAGCAGGGAGGCCAGTCATGCTAGAAGCTGAAAAGAAGGTAGGAGAGCAGGAAGGGCTCTGCCTGTTCAGTACAGAAGACTCTAGAGAAAAGGGCAGCAAATATTACCAACATCCATCAGTGTCTGTGCAGCCTGCTCCTGTAGCATCCATTTTTTTCTCAGAATGGCAGCAGTTTTGTTCTTGTTTTAGGGTAGAAAACATATACTAAAGCTAAGGCCTTATTCCTCCCGTGTTGCTGGCAGTGGTAGCTCCAGTATGGGTCCCTGAAAGAATTTTGGTAAATCAAATGTTTCCAATTTGCGTTCTTGTGGAGTGGCATTTTTCAGGCTCCCTATGGGTGCCTGGCTAGTAATGCCCATTTTTACAGCTTGTAGATGAGGAAGGAGAACCACGGGGAGGTGAAAGGTTATGAAAGACTCTGAACGTGGTCAGAATTCAGCCTGGTCTGAGTCCTGGTCTGCAGGTAATTGAGCATCTAGAGACAACCAGGAGGTTAAGAAGGAAGTGATGAAGAGGATAGAGCAAGATGGCAAGTAAGGCAACACAGGTTGATGAGCACAATGGGAGGGGAAGTGGGGAAAGGTAGCAAAAGACTATGCATAATATGAAGGGAAATTTCTGGGGTCCTCAAAGAAAGAGTTGAGCTTGGGCTGACAGGGAGGTTAGAGGCTAACAGAAGACAGAGCACAGATACTGAGATGATTCTTAGTGATGGCATGACCAAGCAGACACAGCAAAGGTTTCATATTAGGCAGGGCAGCAGGGAGCTGTGGTGTTAGTATCCCATCTCTGATCACAGAGTTTGCTAAGATATGAGCTGGGCTCCAACAGAGCCTCCCACACTACTGCAGAATGTTGAACCTCCTGCAGCAGAGTGAGACAGGCATCTCCAGGGAGACAGCTTGATGAAGGCCTCCAGCATCATCTCTGTCTCTGCCATTACATTCTGAGTAGCAAACCATTCTGATTTCAGCAAGATTTAAGTTTCCTAAAATCCCCTTGACTGGACCCGGCCATAATTGCATTGATGTGTAGATGTGTGAAAAAGAGATGAAAAGGCAAGGGTGAGACAGGTACTCGAAAAAAATGAAAGGATGGGAAAGCAGTGGTGATGTTGTCTGCCTTCTCTCCCTTCTTTTCCCTTTAAGGACACTTATCTATTTGCAGTAGTCTTGCTCTGGCACTGCTTGCGATCTGCTGGGATCTGAAAGCTGCTGAGCTGCAGATTGACATTTGTTTCTGTCCCAGCAGTGTGTGACTCTTTCTCTCAGGGTTTGGAGGGAAGGACAGTGATGAAGTTAATCATCTTTCAGAAGGGTTTGCAGTGGTGTCTCTAACAAGCATGGGCTGCCCTCTCCATCCTTCTCTGAATGTCTAGGTGCCATCAGAAGAGGGGTCACACCATGTAGGGTCAGGGTTTGGGGGAAGCAGCGCTTCTTCCCCCAAA
The DNA here is from genome assembly GCF_023343835.1 of Lagopus muta. NCBI lineage: Eukaryota > Metazoa > Chordata > Aves > Galliformes > Phasianidae > Lagopus > Lagopus muta. The sequence goes on along the minus strand of NC_064442.1, from coordinate 6,084,781 downwards.
GTGAGGAACACTGACCCATGTGTGCCACCACAGCCCATGGACTACTTCTTGGCTCCCACAAGCCACCAAGATACCCTTTCCACCATGCACTAAGTTTTCATCCAAATGAACATGAATCAGACCTCATCTGTCCCCAGGAACCATAAGGAGTCCCTGCAGGGCTCAGATAGCCCTCTCATCCTACATGATGGAGGAGATATCTCAAGAGCAATGATTCCCTCAAAATAGAGTGGCTCATGGCTGTGGACGGTCCTGGTTTCTGTTGAGAATAAATTCAAACAGTTGTTTTCTGTTTTCCCATTTTCCAGAGTTTCCTGGAGTACTTCCTAGCTATTTTATGTTCTTATTATCATTCTAAAGTAGATGGATGCTGAACAGCCTCTAAAGAGCTGCTGGTGGCACTGGGGCTGGCTGGGAACAGGGCAGTGAGCAGAAGTAGGGCTGGACCTGGAGTCTCTGGCCCCATTTCTCCATGTGAGTTAAGGGAACATGACTGTATTGCTGGGAATATTCTGCATTTGAAAAACAGCAAGAAGTCCCACTACGTCTGAAACAAAAACACTTAGAGTTGGTAAGTTTTGAAGCAGATGCACAGGGATGCTTGCAGCCAGGGATACATCTTGAGCATGTTACAGGCAAGGTCTGTGGGCTGCGGACTCTGGAACAAGGAGCTTATCACTTAAGCTGCTTCAGGGATTATGGCTGGTTTAAATTACTTAAAGTGCTCCAGGGACCTGCTCCTGCACCCAATGAAACTGGTGGTTTCGATGGAGCCTTACAAGAGAGCGGGATTTGGTACTGGAAGCTTAGTGAGCTTAGGATGGCTAAACCATCCCAAAGCCTTGCTCCTGTTTACAGCTCACAGAGGTTGGCCAGTGAAGGAAGCACCTTAAGAGCTTGAGAAGCACTGTGCTGCTGTGTACATCGTGTAACTCTTCTAGCCTCTGTAATTGCAGCAACTCATCTCTTCTTTGCTTCCAACTGACAGCTCATGGCAGACTCAGCAGCAGCACTGGACTCTGAAGTCAGGGATGCAAAGAGAAATTAAGCACAAAATACTTGCAGAATCATTTCTTAGGAGTTTGGCTGTTGATAACAAGGCAGGAGCAGAACTGGGCCCTGAGATGACAATTCAAGGGTTCCTCCTTCTAGTCTTTGCATGGAAATGCTTCTTCGCTCATTCTGATACATTACATAAAAGCACTGTCATTTCCTAAGTTCCTGTCTGTCTTCCATATACCTCTTTGATTATTTAAAAGCCATATTTAATACTGATCTTTCCCTTCTTATCTAAGGAATTATCAGCATGAATCTTGGCTTTTAAGTTATTAATTAAGGTACTGCCATCCTCTTGTGAGGTCCCCACAGGCTGGGAGGGGGGGGGGGGATCAGAATCCCTTCCATTTTCTCAGAATTAAAAATGAAAAGGGATGTTTATTCCCAGTATAAATGTGAGGGTACTGTTGCTCTCCAGAGATTTATCCTTCCATTTGAGGTCTGCATGGAAAGCAGCACAGGCACAAACATGTTCCCAGCTGCAATGACAGCAGCAGTGTGCTATGGGACTTCAGCTTTGCCAAAACTGTTTCAGCACAACATTCTTCCCTATCTCCAGTGTGGGAGGGCATTCATCCTCCCTTGGCCGCTTATTCCCCTGTTTCCTGTTAGACTGAGCCTTGTAGGGATGCCTTTCTTCTGTCTTTCTAATTTTCTTTTAATTAGTGCTGCTATTTGTGGTTTTTTTTTTTTTTTTCTTTTTGTCTTGGAGAAACAGATTTCAGTGAGGTGGTTATAAAACTTACAGGAACAGATTGTGGTCAAAAATTGAATTTGGAGTCTGATCCATATCTGCCCCCACCCTCAGCTCTCTCCAGTTCATATAGACAGCAGATTAGAACTAGATGATCTTTGAGGTCTCTTCCAATTCAAGCCTTCCTATGACAACAAGCCTTCCTGCTTCTGTGGCCACTGGCCACTGAGCTCTTTCCCCATTTCTAGATTCCCTTTGCCATCTCATGATTTGGATTCTCATGTCAAAAAAGAGAGGAAAAACTGCAGCAAAGCCAGGAGAAGATTCTGATCACAAGGAACTTGAAATATTTTTTTCTTCCAGCATTTGACAGAGCACCTTGAAACCCTGTCTACAGGAGTGACAACTAGAAGGACTGCAGAGAAGCGTGCAGAATCTTCAGACCAATAGAACTGCTCTTGTGACATTAAAAGGGGAATGTAGTTTAAACATTTTTCTGTTTGCTAGAAGTCTCTTGGTAGAACACTATAATCTGAAGAGGCTGACCACAAATGTAAGTCAAAGAGACTCATCTGTTTTCATATGCAAGCCAACTCAGATGTATGTATTTTAGATATATGGTGGATAGCTCAACAGTGTCCCCTGAAGGATATACTGCAAATAAGAGGGATTCAGGAAGAGGTAGAAGATGAAGGGAAAAGAGGAATCTGTGAAAGTCATGGTGCGGAGTTTTCCTGTAGTGATGACAGAGTTGTGCAGTTTCACAGGAGGTCAGTATGTTGGGGCAGTGCTGTCCAGGCAGCAGGAGGACCGCATCCATGGAGCTGCTCTGCAAACCCAGAGCTGATGGAGGAGTCTGATGCCACGCTGATGAGGAAAGCAGTTTTTGGTAGGGAGGTCTCATTATAAACCACCACTTGCTGTGTGCTCCTTGGCTGCCTGTTGGCTGCTGATATGTCCCAGATCATGCTAAATTGACTGAAGTCATCCAAAGCATTCCAGGCAGCAGGACTCTGCGATGTCCCTTGGTGCTATCAAGCAGATTGCATTCTGTGGGCTCCTTGGGAACAGATGTTTCTGCAGAGCCTTTCTTCCAGCACCAACATGTCTGTGCAGTCAGGGCTGTTCTGAAGCAGCCTGAAGGTATGTTCCTGCAGTGAGTTCCTTGTGGGAACACAGCTATAGAGCTATCAGTAACAGCCTCAGCAGGGTTGGGAAAGTCCTTCTATTCATTTAACAGCCATGTGGCTTTTTAAATAACAGCATCAATGAAGCTTTTTTTTTTTTTTTTTTTTTTTTTTTTTTTTAATTTTTACATACTTTTGCAAGTAGAAGAAGAAACAAATTGGCCAAGGAGAGTCCAACTCTGGTAGAGCTTTCTCTAGGGAATCCATTAGCTGTGCACTGAGTCCACTGGTGCTTTCAGTAACATCAGCTCTCAGTAAATATTGGCCAATGTGCCTCTAACTACTATTAATGAAGTTAATTAGAAACAAAAGTTTTCAATTGTGAAAAAGCTACAGGGATAGCCATGGTTCATTAAGCTTCTCAGAAGCTTCAAACAGATCTTAACTGCATTTCTCAGGGAAAAAAAAAGTAGTGGGTTTTTTGTTGTTGCTGTTTTTTAGAGAGAAACATTTTAGCAGCTCTGCGCTGTTTTGTGCAAACAGTGCTTAGGAAGATTGGCATCTTCTCTGCAGGCAGGCTGCACTGGTTCAGAAAGTGGTGATGAGTGGACTTGTATCCAGCTGGTGACCAGTGCAGTTCCCCAGGGGTGAATACTAGGGCTGGCCCTGTTTAATATCTTTGCTGATGGTGTATGTGAGGAGATGCAGTGCATCCTCATAAGTTTGCATATGACACCAAGTTGGCAGTTAGTGTTGATCTGCTGGGGGTATGAGGGTCCTACAGAGGGACTTGGATAGGTTGGGTTGATAGGTCAAGGCCATTGGGTTGAAGTTCAACAAGATGAAGTGCTGGGTCCTGCACATTGGTTTCAACAACCCCAGGCACTGCTACAGCCTTCAAGCAGAGCGTCTGGAAAGTTTGTGGAGGACAATTTTTTATGGCTTAGTGGGCATGGTGAGGATGGGTCAATGGTTGGACTGCATGGTCTTCGTGATCTTTTCCAGTTTTAATGATTCTGTGGCTCGAGGCTTGGGAGTGTTCAGCAAAGCTTCTCTGGCCCTTCATCCTCCCCTGCAAAATCCACTTCACTGTACAAAACAGTGCAGTGTAAGAATATAAGACATTCCTTGGTGGAAAGGGGGTTGCCTTCTGCTTTGTAATCTTCATGGGCATAAGGGCAATTGGTCCTGCTGCCCAGGCTGTGAGTGCACCTCAGGGAACACTCACCTGCAGGTGACCTTTGTGATGTCCCCTCTACCCATTCAGATGGAGCTGATGGAGCGTTTAAGAGGTATTTAGGAAGGAAAAGAAAAGAGAATAACCTTTTTAATAAGCAGTTTGCCTATGACAGCGCTGGTCAGTCCAGCACATCCCTCTCACATAATTAATCTAAAGTAAGTGCGATCGTCCATTTAATAGCATTATGGCAATCCAAGATTTAAGTTCTGTGCTTAATGCCTCTGCCTTCTTTAATACCATTACTGCATTATAGATTTAAGGTAGCACTTACGTGGTAAATTTTCACACCGATGTCTGGGATTTAATGTCAGTGGAAGTTCTACCACTAAATCTTCTGCTCTGCTTTGAAAATGTTCCTTTTAACCTCTCTCTCTCCTACTGCTTAACACCTGAGCTAAATGAGAGGCTTTTAGAGTATTGCTTGTGTTATGTCGTGCCTTAGTAAACCATAGGCTCCTTGAGAGGGGTTTTGCCCTAATGGAGCACTGTTGGCAGCTGAAGGATGGCGGAGCAGAGTGCCAACAGAGACAAAGAAATGATCCAGAGGATTTTTCTTCCCTTGTGTCTGAATCTTCCAGACTCTTTGGCCAAGAGGTTCAAGAGCCACAGACTGAGCAGAAGAGGTGCAGCCCTGCAGTGGCATTTGTTCCCTGAAATGCAGGGGTCATTGTATCACTGGCAGCTGATTAATGGAAATGTTATCTAACCCTCCCAGCTGTTAAGCTTGCATCACAGTTTCTAACTAGGAGTTGGGCTCAATTTCTCCTAGGATATCCCACCCTAAGCTAATCAAATGCATTCTGTGTCCTCACTGGTAACCAGAGCCTGATCTGCAATAATCTGTCTTTTTGAGCACAAGATGTTAAGTGTGGTAAACTGAAAAAAGAAATGATTTGGGAAATTTAAGTTAGTTCATTGTAGCAGCCATCACTTCTAGCTCAGCCAGCTGCATCACCCTTCACTGCTGTAGAAAGTGATTTCGGAAGAAAATTCTGTTCTTGCACTCTGAAAAGTCAGTGTAAGGAGGAGCTGTGTCACTTCTTGGTCTCTGTCCCATGAATGCTGCATATACAGAGCCTCCTAACTAGTGAGTTTTGACACAGGTGGAAATACTTGTTCCTGAAGGTCAGAATTTTTGTATTTTTCTCAGCCACTCAGGAGACAAACCCAGCATCACATTGCTTATGTGTTTGGTAGGGTTTAACCCCTCCTAATCTCCTTGTAGGTGAAAAACAATTTGTTTTCTCATGTATAATGAGAGCACCAATCCTTCACCAGAATTATTTACTAAATTACCTTTCATGATCAGTCATCAGAGCAGAAAGAAAAGCAGTAATGAGAAGAGAAAGAGGTGGTAGGAAGCTAACAAACCATTCACATGGTTTTATTCCTTTGGGCTAAGTCCTTATTCCACCAAAATCGATGTGAATAGAATAGGATGAGTTATGATTTATTGCTACAGTCAGATTTCATTGTGGTGCATTAAAGAGGCTGTGATGATTACAGGTTCTCTCTCAAAACGCTACAAACACCTCAATGTATTTAGAAAGCATCAGATGTCAAACTCCAAACTGTTTCCAAGGGAACCTAAAAAAGTCACATTGCAAAACGAATCCAACTAATGCCTTTCTCACTGCTTGCTTTGTTTCCTTTTGGCAAATGCTCATTCTTCAATGCGTGCTAATCCAAACTCTTCCTTCATGTGGAGCCACTGTAGTCAGTTCTGAGGACAGCGTAGCTGTGCTAGTCTTAACGTGGGGGAATATGTTACATCTGGAGCATAAATCACTTGGCCTTGCCTTGCTTATTTCCTTCCTTGATGGTGCTACAGATAATCGGGGTGACTTGGAGTCACTCAAGGAGTAGCTACTGCTGGTTTGCTTTGTTGTCTGTGCACTAATCATGCACATTAATTATGGAGTCATCAAAAAGCACTCGTGGTTTCTTAAATTCATATTTTTAAAAATATAAGCAAGCTGATGTGTGGTTCTTGTTGTTTTTTCCTGCTTATGTCCTCAGTATGGATGGTACAAAAATGAAAGCAAGTCTGTCAAGCCCTTTTGAATACAGCTAAAATTCTATTTGCTATCAGAAGGGATTATGTTAAACTAGGCGTGCTTGGGCTGGAGGTACCTTAAAGACACACTGTGATGACAAAAAGCATTACCAACACGAAGATGCAATTGCCTTTCAAGGGAGCTTAGCTTCCAGGTATGACTGATTGTTTCAGTGCAGCAGCGCTGACAGGCTGTGCCAGTTTCATCTGTTGGAAATTTCCCTTTATTTTTATTTGATTCATTTTATTGGAAAATGTTCTCAAAACGCTGGGGTGAGGGTTTTGTTTGTTAAGCATTTTTCTTTGCTAGAAGGGATGCGTCAGGATGCTGGAAGTCCATCTGATGGTAAGAACTAGGCAATGACTTTCACAGGCGGAAGGGAGGTTGCAGCTGGAGGACCTGAGCACTGCTCCTGTCAGTTGCTGCTGTCACCAGGAAGGCAGCTCCTTGGTGCGTGGCCACAGGACAATTGCAGGTGGCATACTGAGATGCTCAGTGCCTCCCACTGTCAACAACCTTCAGCATCTGCTGAGTCCCAGCTTGGAGCAGCACTATGGGTGTGCTGCAGAGAAGAAATGTGAATACGGTGGTAGCAAAAATGCTTAGTTGAGACTAGATGACCAGGTCTCTTCCAACTTGTGATTCTATGAAAAATGGACAAGAGTTCAGAGCTGATGATCAGCAGAAGTGTTTGGGCACAGGTAAGGAGTGCTAGGTTAGGTACTGGTGGCTTGGGAAGGCTTTGGTGCAGAAGGAGAGGATTCCAAGCACCAGTAGAAGTAATATCTCCTGTTAGATGAGAACTGATGATGCTCGAAAAGATTCTGTGAGGCAAAATAAGTGCATAAACTTGTATACAGGTTTTAACTGAAATAAATTAATGAATAACTTTATTCCCTTGTGTGGCTATTTTATTTGAATTGCGAAGTTCTCTCTTTTTTCACTTGTTCTCCTGTAAGCTGTTTACAGAGTCATCTCACACATCTTTTTGTACCTGAAGTTCACCCAACACTACCCAAGGAAGATCCTTGGTGCATAGCTGGCTGGTGGGAAGCATGTTCCTGTCTGTTCACTGTAGGGGAGTTGGACTAAATGACTTTTCAGGGTTCAACTCAAACAACTCCATGATCTCTGGAAGAGATCAAAACCTTCAATTGACTTAACACTTCCTAATGGAAGAAAATAACTAATAACTTCAGCACCGCAGTGCAAGACAAGTTCAGAGATCTGCAGTCACATGAGGAAAGATTAGAGGCTGACTGAGGAGAATTTTACTCATGCATTTAATTATGTGATTCAGCCAAAATGAATTGGTCATCCTAGAAGACAGCTGGGAACCAGGATCACAGCAGTCTTCAGAGGTCCAGCAGCAAACATTTGTCATCTCCCAATTAGCTCTGCTCTACTGGTGTGGAGTCTGAATCTCAGCCTGAAAAGGGACTGGAAAGCCAGTAAAACATTGGATAGGAGGTTACAGAAGACAGAACAAGAAATGTGCTCTGATACACTAAAGGCACTGTATGTCTATACAGTCCAGATAGCTAATATCTAATGCTTAACAAAGATACCACAGCATTTATGTGGAGAATGATACCCTCATTGCAGGCAGCATTAGAGATGTTGTTTGTAATGAAACTCCTGAATGCTTTTCCTCATAAGACCCCCTTCAGATCAGATCCTTTATGGGGAAAATGTTTTTTTGCTTATTAAAAATTAACATGTATACAAATTAAGATTGATTAGACAAACTGAGTTCAGGGGATGTTTTAGACATTGAGCTTTCAACTGTTGAACCTTCCTCAGCATCTTCTTATTACTGTCCTCTTATTACTGCTTTCTTGAGGCAATTTGATGAGTCAAGAATGAGGATTACAAAGATTTGTTTTCGCAGGAGAACAGGGAGCCAGAGCCATGTAGAAAAGAAAGGAGCTTCAAGCTTTCTTAGGGAGAGACAGTAAGAAAGATTGACTTTGCTGTAGGATAATAGTTCTGAGACTTGGTTACATGTCAGTGGATTATAGATTTTGTTCTAAATTAAACGAACCATTACGTGTTCAATATTGTGCACTTAGAGAGCTGTAAAAGTCTGAAACAAAATTAACAATAAAAAAAGAACTTATCTAACAAATATTAGAATGTAGCAGGATGTAGGACTCTCCTGCTGTTGCTGCTTTGTTTTATTGGTAACTACTTTTCTTTCTACCTTGCTTAGTTATGAAAGGATCTGATAAAACTGATTGCCACATTGCAGGCTTCAACGAACCCATGCAGAGTCTTGTATGATAATTTAGATGAGAGCTAGCTGAATTTCCTGCTGCTGTCGTTACAATATTACTGATGTCTAAATCAACTAAACAGAAGCTACAGGAGGGTGTTGGTTTATGCTGGGCTGTAATGCAGGCAATCTCTCTGCACAAGTCATCTTTTGCTGAGCATTTGGAAGCTGCATTGTTGTCTGTCTCTCTGGGGTAAGATGCAGCTTCCTTTGGTGGATTCTCTCATTCATGAGGACAGATGCTGGTGAGATATTGGCATCAACATGATGGTAAAATGCTTCTTTGCAGTGACAGATCAGATGCAGCAGTTTAACACAAGATTAACACTACTTCCCCAGAGGCTTCTGGTTGGAAATCCATATTTTGGCACTCAGGAGAGAGCAGCAGATTAACCAAAAGGAGTTTCCAGTGGTCAATGAGATTAGTGGTCAAAATGCTGTGATCCTGTGTGTGTGACAAGGGGCATGTCCTTTCATTTCTCTGTAGCTTAGGTCTCTATCACTAGGGAGCAATTAACATTCCCTTTGGTATTCTGATAGAAGTGCTATTCACTTTTTGGCTGACGTTTTAAGGGCACTCATACCTTCACTTCAGATTTGCACATGTCTAAAGGCAGCATCAAATTCTCATATTCTCTCTTCACTTCTTGCAAGCGCCTTTGCAGAGGAGAGTTTGGAGGAGGAAAAAAAAAAAGTCACTAGCTTGTCTCTGTTTTGCCTTTTTTCTACATTCATTTTCAACAATGGAAACTTTCACAAGGTGTACACCCACAAGGGAGCAAGAAGGAAGGAGAATGCTCTCAGTGTATCTATTTCCAGGAAAAAAAAAAAAGGAGTGTACCTTTAAAAAAAAAGAAAAGCCAAAAACTAAAAACAAAGTTTTCTTCATGATCACACTGTAAAAATTCGTGTTGATTTCAATGGAATTACCAAGTGTAACTTCAGGGTGGGTTTAGGATGGTGGCTGGGTAGCAGAGGATGGCTGGGGACCAGTGCTGCCTGGTTCCCTGATTAGGGGAAGGAGGCTGTAGGAAAACCCCGTGTACTGGAAACATTTCCTAGAACAGATCATTCATCCAACCAAGAAGTCTATTATCCAGCTCCTATGATAAAATATGCAGAGCTCTGACTTAACAGAAGGAGCTCTCTGCCCTGGAAATCTGGGGCATCATTCTGCTCCATGCAAAATTACATTCAGTAAAAGGAGACAAGAAGTGACATTTCAAGGAAGGGGATTTGTGTTTGAGTCCTGGAGGTCAGCGTGCTGCTGTGAAATACAAAGCTGGGAACTCATGGAACCCACAGCCTGACCAACTGTGCTGCGACCACAGCGAACTGACCTCTGTACTGCGTATCACCCTGAGGATTAAACATTGTCCACCAGTACTATAGCTGGATGTCACCACAGCCTGGTTACCCTTCTGGTTGATTTAAGGCCAAAACACCTCCGAATGACTGCCACACACAGAGCTGGTGACGCGAGCCTCTGGGAGTGCAAAGGATTACAACAGCCCAAAGGATTAAAGCTAAACCAGTGGTGCTTGGGGAACTGGCTGCACGAGAGATTTATGATGGTTTGGTAACTGCAGCCTGCCAGTGGAAATACAGATTTTAATAGCACAGGGAGTAAAACTAATGTTGTACTTCTGCTAGCTGCTGCCTGCGCATTTGCTGATGTTCTCAGTTTCTAAGTTCAGGCCCAGAAAACCTTACTCATCACAGCCCTTAATGCTGCTGTCCTACCACCTGGCTTGATGAATAATTACTGGGATTAATCATCAGTGGGGCCCAGTTCCTTCTTCGAATGTTGGTCTGAAAAATTGCTCTCCTGGTGGAGGTTTTTAAGGGATTTCTCAAGTCTTTCTCTACCACGACACACAGTGCCTGAAATTCAGTAGCAGCAGCAAACAGAAGGGACAAAAAGAGAGATGGGAGCATAATTATTGTGTATCAAAATGGAGTGCTTTGGTAACTGTACCTCACAGGTGATGCAGCAACACTTTGATTCTGCCAGGCACTGGGGCTGACAGTCCCCTCTGTCACAGCCACCTCCTCTCCCCAGCTTAATTGCCTTGCAATTAGTTGTTGGGTGAAAAAAGTAATCAGTAGTGGTTAATTGCTTCCCCCTGAGATACCTGTCTCTGGAACTGACACGGAGAACGGTCTTAGTGCTTCTGTCCGTAGCATCATTTAGCAGAGAAAATACAGTGAATTTTTTTGAAATATCAGGGGAAGCTGCCAGCTCTCCTCCTGGGCTTGGATGGCCATTGGATCGATTTTCATTACAATGGAGCACAAATCATCTGATTTGCACAGGCAATGATGAGAAACCATTCCTGGCCTGCAAGAGATGCTGTATCACATAGAGAGCTGTGGAGAAGCAGAAACAGAGCTCATTTGGTTGAAGCAGTGGAAAGGAGGAGTGATGCTCGGCACTGGCTGGCAGAGAGGCTCCTGGCTTTTTGGGAGAAGATGGGGTTGGGATTTTACTGACTCTCCTCCCTTCTAGTTTTCACACCCAAGGCCTCCACTAAATCTGTGCACCTTTATGATTACCACTCACTTTGTTCAACACCTGCTTTGGCCCAGGAGAAGACAGGCTCTCTCTGACCTCCCTGCTGAATCATAGGTTGTCATAAACTCAGTCTGTCAGGAACAAAGCTTTGAATCTTTCCCAACCAGGCATATTTTCCAAAATACACCTCTGTTTTATCAGTCATCCAGAAATACTGGGGTTCAATTTCTTTGCAGATCTCCAAACCCTGCTTATTTCTAATTCTAGGAGCCTCTTTGTTGTATTTCCATGCCCTCTCAATACAACTTTGCCCTTCATCTCAGTGGTGGGTGGCTCTTTCTGTTTGGTGCTGGTTTCTATTTTTGAGGAAGGTAAAAGTGAGTTGGTTGGAGACAAATATATATGCATGGCTAGCACAGCTTTCTAACTGGCAGGTAAGCTTCAGCAGGCTGGATATGAACATTGAGCATAGTTTGATTGACCTGGTGGTGATGGATTGATGGTTGCACCTGATCTTAGTGGTCATTTCTAGTCTTTATGATTTTATGATTCTGTGTTTCTGGGCTTTCGTTTCATGCATTACAGCTGCTTCTCTCCTCTGTATGCAGAGCAGTACCCAGCATGCACTCAGCTGTCATCAAACTACGTCTGTTAAAAAAGCTGATGCAAGAAAATCATGTGTGTGATTTTAAGATCTCCTGGTTAACTGGGGAGAATCTTTACAAAGACTTTTACCAACCACATGTAGAAGACTCACTCTGTGGAAGTTATGGAGACACAGCCATCGCATCAGTGCAGTTCCATGATTTACAAGATGAAATGCTCGTTCTGGGGAATGTGCCATAATTTTTAATAAAAACAATTATGAAATGGAGTTGCTGCCAAGCAAAGCATTACCAGGGCTGCCAAGAAGTCTTCTGGGGTGCCTGCCCAGAAGAGAACCAGGCAGGGTTTAAGTGTGGCTGGTAAGGATGGTTGCTTTAGATGTCTGGTGGATTTTGCACAGGAATTCCAGCAGATTGCGATACTTCTTTTTCACCGAATTTAGGAATTTCTAATGGGAAAAAAAAAACCCATCTGAAAATTTCCAGCCTTGTACTACTCTACACAGCAGCTGTGAGCACCTTCTCCTCCACATGATTTGAGGTAAGAAAGGAAAAGAACATTTTCTATGCAGATCTCTGCAGTTCACAAATGATAGCAATGGACCTGATCTGGGCACAGGAAAAACAATGGCTTTCCCCCCTGGCGCTTTTTATTTTCTGCTCTAATGCAGAGCCATTGTCACACCTGGTATAGGGAAAAGTCTCCAGTGCCCAGTCTTGCCCAAGCTCTTCTGCTCAGAGCTCTTGCAGTGCGTGTCAAACATGGGGTCTCTTCTACAGAGAGTCAAGCAGAGTTGGCAGCAAGAAACCCTGCCATCAGTTTCTGAGATTACCAGTGGCCTCTCTGCCCCGTGTGCTGGCTTTTTTATCTCTCTTCCCAAAGCACCGCTGAGGCTGTGTTGTCAAATGACTGATGGAGTCCATCATGCTGATGTGATAAGCTACCTGGCCCCTGTTCTATCTTGACAGTTTATGTTACACAACATGATTTTTTCCCCTCTGCATCTTGAAAAGGAAGATCAGTTGTGGAGAATCTTAAATTGGCTCATGCTGCAGTGTGGATTTCATTACCTACATATTAATTTTAAGGTGCATAGTAATTCTCTGCCTAACGTTACTGGAATTTTTTGCATCTTTTCTAAGAATTAGGTATTGATCCCTTGAAAATGAACAACAATTAAAATAAAATACAGGCGACTATAATCCCAGTGGTCACATTGAAGGGGAAATGCTTCATTCACACATTATAAGAGCATTCAGAACATGAGTGGAGGGCAACTTTCTTCCTTCATCACTGGTAAATGCTATCCATGAAGTAGTGGCTTTTGAACTTCCTAGGATTAGTCTACAGTCAAATTATTCTTGTGTGACTACACAAGCTGTAAGATGAAGTGCTCTTCCCTATCATGTGAAGCCACTTTCCCTACTTCAAAATTGTTTTGCCATGTTCCAGCCTCAGTCTGTTCCCTAGTAATTTAATCTTAAATGAAGTATGGGAAATGGTAACCACTGTAGAGTCCATAATTAGATAAAAATATGATATGCCATAAATGGCAACAACACAATTCACACAAAAACACATACACTGATATGCCCTTAAACTTCTTGACTGTGCAAAACCATATGTAATTGTTGGACAGACCTTCAGATGTTTAACTTTGGGGTTTTGACTGGGGAAAAAAAAACCCTTCACTTCGACATCTGAGCATGAATGAATGTTTGAACGTGTTATTTCACCTGACTGTGAGAGGTTGCAGAGGCTGTCGTCGCTTCTCCACAGCCACCCACCTCGGGTATAAATGGAGTTTGGATCACATCCGTCCTCATGGATGAGGGACACCAATGGAAATTTCCCACCAATGGAAACTCCATCTCAGCTTAGAGAGACAGGAAAAGATTCAGCTACAGATCTGGCCTCCTAATGCCCAGAATATTGTTTTTCTATGTTTTCTGCCAAGTTTCTCACTGGCTGTATTGCGTCCATGTGAGAGATCGATGACACCTGAGACGTTAATGGTATTAAGTAAATATTTATCCTATAGAATCAAAGTTTTCAAGATAGTGTTTCTGAGGTTTCTAGTTTACTTCTGAGAGATCCATGAAGAGTAACTACATCTAATGTTTCTTGTCAGTTGGTTTAAATTCCTCAGCTGGGAAACGCTTAGGGGGGCCACAAATCCAAAAAGGTTCAAAATCATGGCAGTCAATGGACAGACAATGTCAGTCAGTCAGATACTATTTGTGCCTGACAGAAGAAATATCAATAGCTGGCATGACTGATGAGCAATGAAGGAAACTTCACCCACAAACAAAAAGTAAATAGAAAGGGGTTTGAAAGCTCAGTGTTACATTCATTTTGTGACTTCTTATTTTCCTCTTTATGAAAGCTGATTTAGTTTTACTTCTCAGCACAGTCCTCTACTCCAAGAACCCTTCATAATGACTAAATACAAAGTGGCCTTTATGGCAGCACTATTAATAAAGGTGCCCTGGCAGTCACTGTGGGCACCTGAATGGAGCTCCAGAGAACTGCCACCGAGGGGAATGGAGAAACAATAGATAGTGCAGTATTTTTTGGCTACAATCTGGTCCTTTGAGTTCTGCCAGGCTATAAATATACATAGATTAATTTACATATTTATTGCATTCGTATTTACTAGGTTGAAAGCACTTCAGGTCTCTCACATACCGTGGTCAAAATGCCACCAAGGTCATTCTAAACAATACAGAAATTCACAAATATGTTTCCCAGTGACATAAACACATTGGTTTAAAAGCAAAGAAACAAAGGTGAGAGAAAGCAATACATGGGCCTGTTGTGAGTACCAGTGGGGAGGACTTTAAGGGATTTTGTGAATGCATTGTATCATTAATAGACAAGATATTGATGGATACATCTCCATTGCTGTTACTGGAACAACATGACCTGGATTAGCTCATGGAATTGGAGATCAGATCATGTTGAAGAGCACCCTGCTGCCTCAAGTAAGCATTAAGAAAGTAATAGTGGAGAAAGGGACAGAAAAGCATGCAAGACCGAACATACATAACTGTCATTTCAAATGTGCCTGTTTCAGGAACTTGAGGCCCTGTTTCCAACGATACTGAAGGACAAAGAGGATCTCAAGGCATTGCCCCAGGCCTTCTATCTCTGCCATTGTGGAACTGTGTTCTGATACTTCCAAAAATCCATCTGGAACCTACTTGCATTTTAAGCTGCCTTTAGTCCAATACAGGATTTTGGGGACTTTAAGACACAACCACACTGTGGTAACAGCTAGATTCTTTATGACTCTGCCATGTGGCATGACAAATCCAAGTGCACGCTGGCATGTTTAACAAGGACAAGATAAAGAGTGCCAGCACGAGTTATGTTGGGAAGGAATGATGCAAGGTTTTGTTGCTGCTTTGCTTTCACACCTTCCAGCCTTTTGACCAAGCTGTGCCACAGAAATGTGAGAAACATGTCATTCGCTGGAGGGGTGAGGAAATACTGCTATTCTGAGCAGGAAAGAATAAAGTCAGTCACTGAGCCAATATGTAGATCACTGAAGAGTTTACATATTGTCATCAAGTCTGGGTGCCAGGGCCTGATGTCTTTGGTGGCACATCAGCAACCTAATTAGCAACTTAAAGTCATTTCAGGATTGGAACAATTTGACACTCTCTAAAAGGCTGATACCTGACATGTGGTTTGACAGGTTAAGAGGCATCACAAAAATGCTTTCACAAACAAAGGAATTTGGTACATCCACCAGAGCCTACAAAAGACCCCGCTGTGATCCTGGAGGTGCAGGGATCCCCAGGAACACCTGCAGGAAAGCTGAGTTTGGCCATTCATCCTCCAAAGACACTGAACATGCTGCCACCTCAACCTTCATGGTAGGAAACAACATTTCTAATTTCTTCTCAACTCTGAAGTCAAAGGACCAGTGGGCATGAGAAAACAGAAGAGCATCAGTCCCGATGTGACTCAGTTTCTTGGGGACTGAGGTATGGTTTGGTATCTGATGCCACTGAGATAGAGAATAATATGCCAAGCATTGAAGCACTTTACAACAGTTGTGAAATATAAGTCACTGCTTAGCAGCCGTGACAGAGCAGTAAGATCGTGCCAGTGAGCACCAGTTCACTTTAACCAGATAATATTTTCTTCGGAAAATTAAAGCATCGATGGCAATCTTTGATGACATGCTTTGGTGTGCAGATGGTTTTACTGCAGTACATGAGAAAGGCCACATCTTCAATGTCATTGCTGATTTTGTGCCCAGAAATGTTCTGGAGAGCTTTGGTAGGGCAAAGACTTCAGAATTTTGCTTCAAGTCAATTGCCCTGCCAAGGGCTACAGATGAGATGAGTGTGGAGGTCTGTTTAATCCAGTATCCCCACCTTCACCATGGCCAAAATCAGAAGATGCAAAAACATTTTCATTGTACATCAACAAACTCCAATCCTGGAAAAATAACAGGAGACATCTATTAAAAGCTGGGGGCTTTCCAGTAATAACTCCCATAAACCTATCACACCCATTGAAATCAACTAGGCATGCCATTTATTTGGTGTTTTGATAAATTATAGCTCTGGGGTGCACCCAGGGCCAGATTTTTAAAGCTGTTCAGCTGTTTAACTCTCATTGATTTCAGCATAATTGATTTCAGTGGGAGTTAGGTGCCTGCACTGCTCTGCTCTCTGGGCCAGTCCCCTCCCTGGTAACTGCACCAATTAGGCAGGAGAGCAATTTATCCAGGGCCCCATTAAATAGAATCAATGGTGCCCAATTATATCTAAATTAGCAGTTCAGCTACTCTGATGGTTGAACAGGCAGCATGGCTGCTGCCATCCCACTGCCACCACAAATGACACAGGGAATCTCTTCCGTTGTGTCCCATGTGCAGCAAGAGTCATCCAGGAATAACATCCTGCTTCCTCACTCAACCCATGATGTTTTTCATCCTCCCACCAGGTCATTCTGACACTGCAACAGACAAATGGTGTAATGGATACTAGGAAGGAAAGCAAGCTGAATCCAAATCTAAATGAGTGGAGCTTACATAATTAGAGGGTGAGAGAAAGAGAGACTGGAATCAGAGACAAAGTCTTTTCAAGGTTTCCAAGGCAGCAAGTGGCTGCTTCTTGTACAGCATGCACCACAATTGTGTTTTCAATTCCACAGCATCAGTTTTCTCTACAATGAGGAGAAAAAACCCACTCTTTTGAAATGTGAGTACCTTTGAAATAACAGAGAGAAGGTCTGCGACATTATGCTCCACATGAGTAGTTGTGGTGATATCTTCATTTATTTGATATCATCTCCTGACATTTCGTTCCATTTGTGGGCAAGTCATTTGTAATGTTACGTGCAGAAGATTCTGGTGTCATGATCTTTCACTTTTGCCCTGCATCTAATACTGAGGATCATTCAGCCATGATGAAACCAGCTGGAGGAAATTCTCTCCTGCAAGACACGAAGGCCAATGACGGTATGAAAGATGCGGGGCTGCTTTGTCAGTTATTGCTCCATATTCCATATGTTTGGCTGATTGGTGTAGGGAAAGGTCTATTTATTAATACAACAGCTCCTGTGAATTGCAGGCAGCTGACAGCAAAAAATAAAAGCATCCAGGAAGGCAATGCAGTGACTGAGCAGAATAGCCTTAAGGGAACTTTTGGGATGCTGCAAAACCTGACGAGGACAATAGGGCTGAGGGCTCAGCCCTCCCCAGCACCGTGCTGCAAAAAAAAATAAATAAATAAAAAAGGGAAAAATCACAGAATCACAGAATCACAGAATGACCATTTCTGGCAAAGCCAGACAATTTCTGTTAAGCTATCAGAACAATACCAACAGGTTAAGTGGGTGAAGAAGCTAACTCAAGGAAATACACGAACATTCCCCCAGACAGATGGATCTTTCTATATAGGTCAAACTTTTGTTTTATGCCAGCCCTCTTTCTCACTCCTAGGTTGATGCCAGCTGCACTACGCAGTACTGCTGCTCCCTCACTCTTGAAAGAAAGCTTTTTCCAGGTGCCAAATCCAATCAGAACAATGTAGGTAGCTCGGCTGATGACAGGGAACCGGAGCCAACATGCTGGGAGCAGTAAAATGCACAGGCAGCTTCAGGAGTCTGCACCACCAAGAGACAGAGCAGCACCAGGACATCCCTCCCAGCTTAAGCAACCTTCAGTATCCCCAAGAGTGCCTGAAAAACGTAAATGCAGACTAAAGCCATTTGCTTTTGAGGTCGGCCTTTAATGAGGCTCCTTGTTACCCACAACCTTGCTGCAGAATAAATGAGCCAGTTAATCCACTGCAGGTAGATCAGTGCACCGTTGTGCTACTATTCAGTAGTTCATGCTTACTACTCTTAAGGAAAAATATGAATAAATCATTTAGCAAGATTTCATTCCCTCACTCTTTGCAAAGCCTACAAATTAATTCCTCAATGGGCTTTTGTTCTAGCACTTAACCTGAGTGTTTCAGCTGAACCACTGCTCATTTCTCAGTTCTTTTCTTATTCTGCAAGAAAATAGCTTTACATTATGCTGCCTTCAGTGACTTCTGCCTCTGCCCTTCGTACAGCTGCACCAAACAGGTCAGATTAAAAAAGCAAACGTATTTGGGTGAGATCCCTAACACCACAGTGGTTAATTTTATCAGAAAAAAACCCCTTTGCTCTTCACAGGACCATGAGCAAGCATCACTGCTAAGGTATCTCCCTCAAGGTAGCTTTCACCAAGGCCACAGAAAATATAAAAAGTGCCTCACTTCTTCTAAAAGAAAGAGGGAAATTAAAGTATTCACAACTTCGCTTCCCTTCTATTTCTTCTCTCTACTCTTCTTTACATAGCTGTTTGCTATTCACTATTGAGTCCAACCAACCTCTTTCATAACATGCTGATCTTGATAGTTGTGGGAAGGAGGGCATAGAGACTAATGAAGTAATTGCTTCCAGCCTTTTACTTGTAGAATCTGGCAGTTAGGAAAAGCTTCAGTAGTATTTTTCCTTGTGATGTAGAAAAAAATAAAAAAGAACTGGTGTTAGTTGGCCAAAAGCTTAGTGACTGAAGAAATTGGCTTCAAATATCCATACCTCAAGGCGAAAACTGGCTTTTTCCATCCTGGTTAGTTGATGTTTTCACACACTAAGCTGTAAAATTGCTAAGCAGAGGATTAGGGTTGTGGTTCCTTACGATGTATGACACATAAGGGCACCTTCTTGCCATGGCAAGGAGGTAGAGTTATAGCTAGGAGAAATGTAAAATTACAGCAGACACAATAAAGGTGGAGAGAAAATGATTTGCTCATCAGCAAGCATTACTGAGATCCTAGGTGGGAAAAATGGCAGAATCTTGAATATTGCCTGTTGCCAATGATCTGGTGCTTCAAGTAAGTGTTGGGCTAGAAGCAAAATGAGGCTGGGAGTGCCAGCATTCCTCAGCTTTTAGCGTATTGTGCTTTTCTGTTGTAGAATTTCCCATTCCTTGTCTTTCTGTCATTACCTAATTTCTCCATTTCTGAAGTAGTTGCTTCTACCCCATCCCCCATAGGATAGTGTTCTCCTGAACCACAACTCCCCATGGTTGGTTCTTCCTGAGACCAAACTCTTGGTGCGTTAAATGAGCTGTGTCACAAAGCAAGAATGACGCCAGGTCCAGAAACCTCTGAACAAGACTTCAGCACAGGTTAGTGCTTTTATTTTTACTATTAAATAAAATGAGTAATCTCCAGTGCCTCCAACAGAGAAAGGAGAGTCCTAGCCAAGAGTTTTAATACTTCCCAAAGGCCTTTTTCAGTTGATTTAGGCTGGCTAATAAGCCTATAGCTTGTGCACAAGCTTTAAAACATCTGCTCTAAGTGCACCCTTTTAGCCCTTTGAGTTTGGCCGTACATGTGCTATTTTTGGCTTTGCTGGTGACTGACATGTTGTCCTGCTGACTGTGTTATTTCACATCCTGGAAACACCGCGGGCTGAGAGCTACAGGACTCTCAGTTTGGGAAAAACTCACATTTCTTCTTTAAATCTCCAAAATCTGAGCGCATCCCAGCAGCAGTCACCCAACGGTGACAAGAGGGGAGAGAAGTGAAGTGAGTGTTGTAAAGCATTAGTGCTTAATAAATGAGTAGTGCAGCAGACAGAACTTGATAGGCTGGAATCTCAAATATTGGTGTGGAAGAGGAGTATTTATAGACAGGGGCTGCCCCAGCCCTGTTTAAAAATACTGGCAGAATTTTGAGGAAGAACTCAGATTACTGTGTAGGGTGGAAATGGCCAACCTTCAGCATAGCATTTGCACTTCTCTGGAAATCTTAGGGATTTCAAGCAGCCTGGGGCAAAGCATACTGCACACATTTGGTGCCTGCCATGTTTCCAGCCCTCTCTGCTTGGGAGGACGGCTGCCAGCAGTTGTGTGTATGTGTGAGTTATGTGTTTGGGTAAAGCATTACTGGAAAGGGAGCTCATGCAAACTCCTCTTTGCTGAGGTCACCTGAAAAATTTCCACTCGCAGCTCTAGCACTGCAGTTGTTTTATAACTACAGCCAAACTTGGCCACTCCAGAATTTTTAACCTTTGCTACCTCATTTCTATAGGGGGAGGCTTTTTTTCTGAACTTTCATAGCTGAAAATTTATGCCCAAGGTAGTATAAATACCTATTGCATCTATTTTGACTTTCCATGTACATGGCTCCAACCTGGAGCATGCAACAGCAGCAATGGGATATAGATCATGCCCCAGTATTTATCAAGGAATACTTCCTTTTCCTCAGACACGCAGCAATAAAGTATTGGAAGGGGATCGGAGTTTGTCCCAGGTCTCATTGATTCAGCAGATAATAATCCTTCCTCTGGCACTGAGAGCAGTCTTGGCAGTGCCCAAAATGTCTCCATGTCTGCGAGGTGTCAGCTGCTGACATAGTGGGAGATTGAATTCAGCCCAAGGCAGGGGGAGGATCGTTGCTGCTGGTGGCTGCAAAATCATCCAGGGTGAAAGGAGAAGGACAGGAACACCCATCCAGTTGGGTAGGATTTCCCTGGGATTAAACCTATGGAAACATTTGTACTGATCTCACGGAATTTAGCATTTTTTTGCTTTTTTTCCTATATCTCCCTGTCTGCTACCAACCTTACCCAAAACTAACAAAACCTACGGCCAAATTCTGCCAGCATTCAGCTGAAGCCAATTTTCAGCTGAAGGAAAGGCTGGATCACATTCTTTGTCGTTATTAGACCAGTAGGCAATGTGCTCAAAAGGAGACACCATGAATGGATGGATCCAACCAGAGTTAAAACTTCCCCAAAAAAATCTAATTCTGCAGGAAGCCAAGCTTCACCAGTGCCTGGCTCTGTGGAATACACAAATGTCTGTGCCCCTGTCCATCCTGCCTGGCAGGGAAGATGAGTCTGTGGCTGTGCAGCAGGAGAGCATGATGGTGAAGCATGGATCTATCTATGCTTCAGCCGAAAACTTGCAGATGAAACCTGATGATATACTGAATCAGTGAGCACTGATTTTGCATTTCACTAAAGGTACAGAAGGAGCTGTAAACATTTCTGTGAACCCAGAGGAAAATCGGGCATAGTTAGGCTTGCAGAAGTGTCTCCCAAGATGATTCATGAGCAGCAGTAATGGTCTGCATACAAGCACAGCACTGCCGGAGTTAATATCCAGATCGTTCCCTGTTTGGGAAAGGCATTTTATAGGTGTCTGAAAACAGGTTGGTTAATCATCAGAACCAGAGTCATTCAGATGTGAGGTATTTCAGAGATGAGGCAGTAGAAAGAAAAAAGGCTGCAATGTATCCCAAAGGTGACAAACCTGACAGCAATTTGCTTCTTCTGGATGAAGTGATGCTTCATCCGAGTTGACGTCAGGGAGCGTGGTTAGGTGTGAGACTACATAGACTTTGTTTTATTGATGCTGCATACAGGCAAAAAGTGATTTTTTTTTTCATGCAACAACAATGAACACAAATACTTAAAAAAATAGTGTTTTACATAGCACAGGTTACAAAGAATGACCAATAATCCAAAGAAATTTGTTTGATTACATCTGTTTAACCATGACATTTTGCAAGATGCTATCTACGGAGAGTAAGAAAAATGCCATAAGGAATGGTGGCTCATGCACTTAAATACTAAGCATAGTTCTTGCACTGCCAGCACGAGAGACGATGATCTATGTCTCTAATTATAACCAATTTGGATCTTCCACACTTGATTTGGCTTTTTGCCAGTAAGAACACTGTGCCAGCATCTTTTCCTTCCTAACTTTTACACTAAAACAAAACCAAACAAATTTATGTCAAACAGCATCAGCTTGGTTGAAGAGTTACCATTCGTTAATATCTGAGAAATACTGCAAAAAAAACGTGAAACACTTCAGAAGTGCAGTTTGTTATGAATGATTTTTGGAACAGGTGCCGACAACATGCCCATACTGATGGGAGGGGGAGAGGAGGAGGGTGGGTGTCTGTTGGGTTGTGTGTTAGAGGAAAGCAGTGCTGGAAGAGCATGAGTTGAGGTGAAGACCTTGACCTGTCCCTGCTGCCTTGTTTCACGTGCCATATATATGCTATTCAAATTCTTTCCTGTACCTTTTTAGCACCCTTGCTGTGGGTTTTCTTTGCTGGTGTAGGCAGCCTTGTGCTAACAGTGGGATTTCTGCCCTGCACACCATTGCTTGGCTTGTTCTGGTCTGTATGTAGTACCTGCCGGCAGTTGGGTAGCTGGTATCTTAGAATCCTGCTCCAAGGGCAAAGGTTCAAAGAGAGAAGGTAAAATCTCTTAACCAGAAAACCCCTGCTAGATTAAATCTAAATGAAATCCTTCTTGGTTCTTTGTAAGAGCTGAACAGCCCTTGCTGAAGCTTTTGTTTCACAGCTTAACTCTTACGATGTCTTATGTATTCTCTACCCAGGGAATATCCACTAATAAGGTCTGAGCACACTCTTGCAATTTATTTTAAAGCTAACTAACACTAACCTATCCCTAAAGGGCTGTTTTCGCTTCAGGACTCCACATTAATTACCATAAATTTACCCATACTTGGGTTTACGTATTACTGTCCTGCCTTCCATCTTGACACCTTCTTTGTGGATGTAGGAAGGTCCTGGGATCTGGGGCAGTGGAGATCACCTACAGTTGTTGGGCAGCAGAGAACGAGGGAGAAACAGTGAAATAAAAGAGCAAATTTCTCCATTCAGGTTCTCAGCCCCCCAAGTTTCTGTAGAGAGGAGCAAAAATGAAGGCAAAACAGAACTGGAATCTAAGGCTTTGGTGGCCGTAGGAAAGGATCCAGCTGAAGTCTTTTTCAGCAAGAGAATTTTCCCCCAAACAGCATTTCAGATGAACTGAGACTGTGCAACTGAGTTGACTGAGGATAACAATAAAGTCTGGGGGGGAAAAAAGCATGGAAAACTTCCATGTTCATATTTTTAAAACAAAATATCTCACTTCTGGCTTGCCAATTGCTGGGGTACATTTTCAAGCTGAAAAGATTTGCTTCTTCATGCTGAGAAAGGAATTTTTACTGAAAAAATTGACCTAGAACTGGCTTATTATAAGGAGAAAAAGTTTATAAAGGTAAATAATCCAAAGCTGAAGAAAACTATTTTTTTCCTGAAATATCCATTTTTACTCGCCCTAAACAGATTTTCTCCAATGCTCTTATTTTCTATTTCAGCCATTAAATCCCAAAGTTAAATTGTGAGTGCACTTCATCCCTTCAGGCTGCGCCGTTCTGACTCCTCAGCACTCCTAGGGCCTTTGCAGGATTTAAGAGCATGGCACAAAAGGACACATTTCCAGGGTGAAGGTTTAATTTGGCTGTGGGCTGTGTGACCGTGAGTGGGCAGGAAAAGCAAGTAAGAACTTCCTCGTGTCTCTTCATCAGTTCTGCTATGCGGAGCTCTGCGTAAATGAGCTGATTCGCTCAGCTATGTGTGTGAAATGAACTGAAGTGTTTCTCCACCCACCGAATGTCCAGCCAAAAGCAACTTAGCCTGCTAGGAAATAAGGAAAACAGCAGTGTCCTGCTGGTCTGTGCCAGCCATACGTTATTACCTACCTTGAACAGGAAGGCAGTAAGACGGAAGTTCAGATGAGCATCACAGGATCAGTAAGGTTGGCAAAGACCTCTAAGATCATCTAGTCCAACCATCAACCCACCCCACCATGCCCACTGATCCAGTGCCACATCTCCATGGCTCTTGAACACCTACAGGGACAGCAAGCACCGCCATCTCCCTGGGCAGCCTGTGCCAATGCATTACCAGTGAATGTAGGAGATCTTCTGGGCTTGCACTGAAGGGTTGGTCATGGCTTTCTGGTGTAGCACACTCAATGCATAGTCTGTTGAACACACTGGGTTGAGGTGGGAAGCTTAGGGGCACGCAGGTGCAACCACCAAAACCACCGAAGTCCACATGGGTGTTTTCTGTGCCCCTGCCCCCTCTGGGAATCCCTTGGCCAGAATGTCCCCATGACCCCCCCCATACACGCTGCCTGGTGCATGCATGCCCTTAGGGAGTGAGCAATGCAACTAGATGCATGGCCCAAATTTCCTGATATCATTTAGACTTCGTTGCCAGCTAAACTGTACTGTCCTGGGAATACCCTGGCGATGCATAGCTGCAGCTGATGAGCTAGGATTAGAAAGACTTTATATAAGGCCTGTTAGATTAAGTGGCTATTACCAACTATAAACTTGGTGCTTCCCATTAAGTACTCTCAAGTGCATGTCCTTGTTTTACTTATTCTGCAGTTGCATTACGCTTTGGAAGAGGCAGTCTGGCCTTTTTTCTCACCCAGGCCTACTTTGCCAACACTGATAAGATGCTCTGTCTTGTAGAGTGCTAGCAAAAGAGATGCAGTGTACCGATGGAGCCTTTCCTTTAAAGTGTTTTTCTGAAATCACCACATCTTCCTGTAGATTACAGTGTAAATAAGCCCAGTGCTGTGAACTTCCTGCTCACCACTAAATCCTGTGGTGCTTTGCCCCCAGGCAGCTTTCTCCTTGCAGCAGATCAAAGCTTGTGCTGTGCACAAAAGACTAAAACAATCGTGCTCTCACCTTTTGTCTTTGTTTCTATTACTGTGCCACTGCAGTTTGATTTGCTGTCTTTTGCAGCATCTGTGCTCAGGCTTCAGTGATTCCCCATAATAGCCCAATATACTTCTCACCATCCTTGTTCAATTTATACACGCACCCCACTTTAATCCTTCTGTCCAGATCAGTTATTTCATACTTTGGTACATCAAATTGCATTCACCATCTGCTGGCCCAGTTGCCCTACATAAGCCAAACGCTCTGAAGGCATAATTGTAATACTGTTCATTATTTGCTTGCTCCCATTCCCCCCAAAATGCATAAGGACAGTAGAACTGATGAAATAACTTAAATCTAATTTAAATTCCCTCCAGGTTTTTTACACTGCACTGATCAAAATAGTTGCTGGGTTCTTGAGAAGAAGCCATGCATCCCACAAAGATCCTTGGTGCCCTCAGAAAAGTATCTGTGAAAACCAAAATATTTTTGTAGGACTGGGGCTCACTGTACCAGCATTAACTAAGCAGGGTGCAAATGGTATCAGCACATAAGCATGCTGTTAAGTCGTTGCACAGAAGAATTCCAGTCTGGTTGATCACGATCTGATTTTATACTGCCCCTTCCACAAAACAAATGTGCCCAAAAGATGATTTTCACCTTGTCATATCTATTCTGATCTATATGCCAGGCAAAGCTCGTTGATCATGGACTGCGTACTATGCATCGTGCTTGAGCAGTTTTTCAAGCATTTGCAGAGAATGTTTGTAAGCACCAGCCCTCTTCCCCAGGGATAACTGCTCCCTGAGCTTTGATTTAATTTTGCCTGCAGTCAGGAGGCCACCCACAGACCTCCAGCTCTGCCTCACTTGCTTCATTCCTGCTTCAGCGTGAATAGCAAGCACGGGTGGAACAAGAATGTATGAAGACCAATAGGCAGCCCAGGGTTGGCATTTCCCTTCAGGACCTGTGCAGGGGAGGAAGCTGCTGCAGAGCCATAGAGAAGTACTCCTGGCCAACACAGCAAAAGCAGGTTCAAATGCAATGCATTCCACCAGCACGCTCCTGGAGGAGCAACTTAGGTGGAGATAAATAAGACATGTAATTTCTTGTCAGGCTGTTGCATTTCCCACCACTCATTTTAACAATTACACTCTGTGACTTATTTTTATTAAACAGCTGAAAAGATAGATTCTTGTAGCCTAGGAAGAAAAATTGCCTGGAGGGATGAAACATATCCAGACTTACTTTTTTTTTTCTTGCACGTTTCGAGGTGTTGCAAGGAATGTGTTTTCAGTTCAGCAGCCAGTAACCAGAGCTGTGGTTTTGGCACTTCTTACCACGCTCACCTCTGCAGCAGCCAAGTGCAGCCAAGACCCAAATCCAGGTGAAGAGAAAGGGCTGATCTGAGCTGGGGCTTGGTTTGTTGCTGCTGAAAGAGAAGGCACAACTTTCTCCCACTGGAGTCAGTGGAAACATTGCCACAGATTACAACAGGAATCATTAAGAATCCCACATTTCTTTCATAAGCAGCTTTCTCTAGGTCATATTTTTTAAGCAATTAATGAAAGAAGTGATTGTCCTTTCATGAGTGGTGCCCCGATGTGAATTGCAATCAAGGCTCTGTCTGAGTGTTCCTCTTTGCACTGATATCTGCACCAATTAGAGGATTCCTCTGTAGTAAGGTTACCCAAACATAATTTTATTTCTTCTTACTCATTATTTTCTACAGTTTTAAGTGTCTGGACTTTCAGCTTCAGTATTGAATTTGCTTTTGCAAAGAAAAGCCTGCCTTAAGGCTGACCTGGAAAATGCATATTCAAGAGGCATATTTGCTAAATGCTTCAGCACTTCTCTTTGTTTTCAAGACCAGAAGGTTGTACATAAAACACACTTCAGTATTCACAGCTAAAACTTCAATGCTTTTCTAAACAGTGATGCTTCTGAACTTGGGATCAATCTGCTGTAAACAGATAATCAGATCAATCTGAAATCCTATTGTCTGCTTGACTGGGGAACTCTGTAACCAATATGACACCTAGAAGGGAAAAAGTGAGCAGTATTTGAAGACCAAACAGGGAATGATACAACTGAAAACGAGATATGGAGACAACGATCAAGCTGTCCTCTGTAAACATCTGTGTTTAAATCAGACCCAACAATCTTTAACATGGTGTAATGGTGGCAAAGGTTATTGAAATCGCCACTGATAGATCATCTTTGTGCTGAGCACACATTGCAAATGTACTTAAGGGATCTCATTATTCAGTGCATCTACTGTTAGGTTTTGTGCTGAATTTGTTTCACTTCTAAACCTTTTGTGTTGGAGAATAAGACACAACAGAGAGAGGTAAAGGCTGAGAAAAGAGTGGGGGGCATAAGGACCTTTGTTCCACACTGTGTGCATGCAAGTCATTAAAAATGCATCCAGCAATAGGTGGAATATTGCTCTTCTGGGGGATAGAAATACAACCCCCTTCAACCTGCTATAGTGGTTTTGTTGGGGGAATTTTCCCAAGCAGAAGCAAACTGAATCTTCCCCAGTCCAGCTGGGCAGAGCAGGATTCCTGGCAGAAACATGCTGACAAACTCAAGGCCAGGTCTGCAGGAGGAAGCAGCGTGCAGAGCTGCCACTGCTGCTGAGCTTCAAGGGGGGGGGATTCTTTAAGGCAACTTTCACTTCAGAACATGAAAATGGAGCACTCCAGACTCTCAGCCATCTGAACGCAGCTGATGGTGGATGCTCATTTCTAACGTTTCTCACCAGAGTGAGTATTGCTTTCGTTTCTCACACTAGACTAGTCACTTGCCCAGGCTGCACTCCAGCAGCGTTTAAGGTGTTAGTCACACTGCCTTGTGGGGACTCGCAGTCTGTAGTCTGTCTTATGGTGACCTTTATGACTGGCACAGTCTTCATCATGATAGAAAAGACTGATGTGGAGGCATTCACATCATTATTTTTAGCGCTAGGCAATGGAATAGTTGAAGGAGAACTGAGGTATGAGCAGAGTGGCATTTATTGTCCCCTGTGGACAAATGCAGTGATTTGTTGTACAGTTTATTTTTTTTTTTTAAAGGCAAGGACAAAAAAGTTGGCTGAGTATGTAGCTGAGAGGTGGTAAGTGCTCTGCTTAAGGTGGAGTGCTTAGAATAGATGCATCAAGGATGAAATTCCTCACACTAAGGGTTTTCCCAGATTCTCCTTTCCCTACAGAAGAGAAAAAGCATCTCAAATTAGGGTTGAGCCACTGACATCACAAAGCCTTGCACAGGTTTCATATTTGTTAAGCTCAAGATGGAAGATGCTCAAATAGCAGCATTGAGCCATTAAAACCCAGCAGGAGAGCCCAGCTTGCAGGGGGTTTCCAGCACACAATGCTGACCTATGAGCTGGAAGATCTCTGCTCCCACGAGGAGCACTAGTTGCACAAACTGCATTTTTCATGGTTGCTGGTCCCACCACACAGCCTTCATTCCCTGCCTTGTAAGAAATAAGTGAAAGGATCGATATTTCTTCATTCTGATTTTGCCATTTTCTGTCTTTCCTGATAATTTTTGACATCTTTCCGTCTTCCAAACTGTCTCCTCTCTACAAACCGTTCAAAACATTTCCCAGATATCACACGAGCTGCATCAACAGCCCCCAGCAGAGCTTGGCATGCAGCAGTGCAATGCTGTTAGCAGATGGGTACCGCTCCTCACAACGACCCCAAATAGCAACACCTGTCTGCTCAGTAGAAACTGTGATTTATGGGGAGGTCTTTCCTTCTGCGAAGGGTTAACCTGCTACTCAGGCTCCCAGGCTGACCCTCAGTGAAAATTAATAGCTTGCATCTGTTTAATATTCCTTTCCAGTACATTGCCAAATCATTTCATCTGTATTTAAATGGATCTGTGCTTTTCATCGTCAGTTGTTTCCTCATTCCTCTTTGGTTTTTTTTGCTAATCCTTTCCTGTTCGTGTTTCTGAAATCATAAAAGAAGGTCATTCGCTGTTTTTATTTCATAAGGCTCCCATAATTTGGAGGTAAAGGATGTGCCATTTCAACAGCTCTGTGTTTTGCTCCAGTTAGGAGAGTGGTTCACATCTGTAGATTTTATAGGCATATGACATTATGGACATGGCAATGTCATCAGTTGCAACTAATCAAAATGTGCCAGATTAGACCCAGATTTCCTAAACGCATGTATTGGTATTATTTGTCATGCAAGGTATTAATTTAAAACTGATGCATCTGTTACAATCACCGATGCTCTATATGGAAAAGATCCATAGGGAGGCTTTCAGCTTTCCATTTAGTGCCAAAGCGGAACTGAACTCTATCAGATGTATGATTATTGTCATTATTATTTAATACCCCTCTCTGCCTCTGCTGTGTGCTCATCACTTAATGGAAAACATGAGTGCAGGCGCTGTCTCAGATTGCTTGGCATCCCAGTGACAGACCAGGCACCCAAGTGACAATAAAACAAACACCACAAAGAGAAGGGCTGAAGAACTCTTGGCATGGCTGCCCAAGAGAGACAGGTCAGTGCCCTGGTGGGCACAGTAGGGTTCTTGATTTGGTTTGGCTGCTGAAATGGAGATGCAATGGTGTGGCTGTGAGTCTTTAAGAATGGCATGACACTGTGTGTGTTCAGGGAGGGTGTCTGAGCGCCAAGACTTTACTAGCATCAAGACTGAGACACAGTTGGAAGACAGAGATTTAATGAAATATATTGCAGATGCTTAATAACAGAGATAATTGACCATCAAAGGGATGCACTTTTTTTTTGTTGCACTTTTTAGCATTCGATGTACAGGTTAAAGAACTGCAGAGATACAAATTTTCCAAGAAAAACTTACATCTATTAACCTTGGCAAAGGCAGGGAATATTCTTTGTGCTTCCAGATGACTCCTGGGTCTCCACGATGGTCACATTCATCATCTAGATGAGCTGTCTTCGGGAGAGCACATTTTGAAGTTGTTTAGATCTTAATGAGTCATCCATGGATTACCA
The DNA here is from genome assembly GCF_023343835.1 of Lagopus muta. Classification (NCBI taxonomy): domain Eukaryota; kingdom Metazoa; phylum Chordata; class Aves; order Galliformes; family Phasianidae; genus Lagopus; species Lagopus muta. Next base: position 6,055,166 of record NC_064442.1, on the reverse strand, counting down.
AATGTTTCACATTCTGTATGGAGTGCCCTCGATGCAACCATCAGCTGGGATGGCTGCAAATATTGTAAATAATCTCTTCAGTTTAATGAGTTATCATACAAGGAAAGGATAGGTAGGAGTCACAGCTTCACTTTGTGATAGATCAGCCCAGGCATTTGATTTACTGTGGGGACTACCTCTACTAAAACTAATCAGAGGCTGTCGAGGAATCCCAAACAGATCCAACCTACCAGAATTTAATCTCCCCACAAATAAAATGTACTCATAAATCAGTGCAAGCATGTAAATGTGCTCCTCTAATGCTTCTATGAGGAAAAAAGGAACCACAAAAAGCTCGGTAGGATGTGAAAACTATGATGGTTTCCCTGGGTGATGTCAGCAGTATTAGACTAATTCATAATACACAAGGAGCTGTAAGATCCTTCTGCCCCTACAGCTGGCTAATTAGGCGAGATGGGGAAAGCAATTTGACACAAATGTTGATGTCTCAGTTTTCATTTTGAAGCTTAAAATGGACATATTTTTATATTATTCATTGAATTTCTCAGATAAAAACAGAAGGGAAGATAGATAAAAGGTATGAAAACCATCATCACGGTTTTTCCTTACTGAAAGAATTCTGACATAAAATCAAGTAAACAAAATATACTGCTTTTGGTGAAAAATAAAAATAAATGCATACAAAGCTGAATTTCACAGAAATATGCATATTTACTGCAAAGAAAGCATTTGTCACTAAAACAGACAGTGAGGAAAATGTGATATAAATACTTTGATCAGATCTGGTAATGAGCTATTCTGGCAAAGTGCAGCATTAGTTCATTGACGGCCTATTCAGCTTGATCAAGAAAAAGCGTGCTGAGGATCTCACTGCAGGAGTGCAGTGAGAATCACACTCTGCAATGATCGTTATCGCATCATGTTGTCCAGGTGGTAAATGAATATCCACAAAGAGGAGAGTGGAGACTCAGACTTCGTATTTGGGAGGGTGATACCTCTAGAACTTCAATCTCCCGCAGGTCGGTCCAGCACTGCCACAATTTATATAAGGTTGAATATTATCAAAGATGTATTTTTTTAAGGAGCACGAGTACAGCTTCACTGCTCTGTTTCAGAACTGTGATTTTCCTTTGGTGCTAAGGGAGAAAAGAATCAAGACCTTCTGCTTGTCAGAAGATTGATGATATACATCCATATGGAGGAAGTTACACCAGAAAGTTTTGTATAAATATACTGGTTGATGATGTTTTTTATTGTCTAAAGATGTTATACTGCATTTTGCTTCAATGTGATGCACACAGACTGTTAATAACAGCAAATGATTGCATTTAAGACAAAAATAGAAGGAAATAATTTATAACAAAATCTACATGAAAACCATCTCTCATTTCTACATATCTGCATCTCAGTTTCTGCATATTGGCCATAAATCACTGAAGACACATTTATGATTGATTTACAATAAGATTTTTGTATTACCATGGATATATAAGTTGCCTTCTGAACAATTGTCCTCCATCCATAACCAAACACATCCTCAGTAACTGGCAGTTTTCAGAAAACAGACTTTGAAAGCCAGGAAGGAAGCTGAGATGGAGCTGTGATGGTTGATAGTGGATGATATTTACAAGTGGATGCCATTATTCACAAATCTTCTGTGCAGACCAGAAGAAATTAGTGGTTCAGGTTGCAGGACAACGTGGGAGTTAGGGCTGGCAATGGGACGTGGGAAATTTGAAATAATATTTTAAATATTACCTGTTAATTCATTTGAACTAGCCATGCCATTCTCTGTCACTCTCTGAGACTCTCTGTCATTCTCTGAGACTACAGTTAGCATCCACACTTTCCCTGCTGCATCCTCAGCATTACCAAAATGCCGTTCTTTGCACTCTGCAAATATTGGAGATGGGAACTGTGGCTCTCCCTCAATGCAACAAATACACGCATACTGCAGCATTTAGGTTGTTTTCTGTAACCCAATTATTTTCTTTTTAAAATAGCAATTAAAAGTGGAGCAGGAATATAACCGATAATAACCTGTCAGACTTTTCCTCTCTCTTTTGCCACTCTTCATTTTACTCCATTTTCTCCACGCTCGTTAAATGCTCTAGAGTATAGAACTAGATTCAGATGAGGCTGTGTTTGAGAAGCATCAATCTAACAAGCTCACAAATCTCCTTTAACAATACCCTTCTCGCCCACATTCTGCCTTTCTGTGGGGGGATTCAAGGAACATCTGTTCTGTTACAGCAACCAAAACAGGGGCTCCATTAACTTTACTGTAAGTAAAGGAATTGGACATTTTTTCCCAGACTGCTTTGCTTATTTCAAGGTCAAGTAGAGAAACTTCTAGCTGCTATACTGAAGCACTACCAATTGGCTTGCTTTAATTCTTTGACCTTTCCTTGGTTGCAATGTTTTATACTGGAGGTGATGGCAAGAGCAAGTGAGATCTCTTTATATTCCACTGACTTATACAAGTTCCAGTGAGGTCAGCAACCCCAGTCTCCTCTACATTCCTCTATCCTGCATTTTTATCATTGCTTCAGAGTGATGACACTCCTCCATAGCAAATGCTGTCAGGATCCTTCAGAAGAGGAAGTTCCTCTCAGGCACTAAAGACAAAAGAGATGCAGCACCATTAAGATGGTTCTTGGATACCTACAGTTCTACAAGAAGTCTGCAGCCAGTCTGTCGTGCCTTCAGTAAAGGTCTTCTTGCACTTACATGTTTATATCAGATGGACGCTGCCTTAAATGCCACTTAGTACACTCAGACATTATTTATTACAACAGGGTGTTGCAGACATTTCAGTTTCACGTGGTTTCACAGACCCAGGGAAATAAAGGGATTCTTCTGTCTCGAGAAGCTGAGCCAATAAAGCACAGTGAGGGCTAATCACTGTTCTCCAGAATAAAATAAGTAAAATGACAAAAATCACCCAACTCCTTTCCTGGGGTTTCCACTTGCTTCCCTTAGGTTGCGTGTGAACCTTCTGAGGACAAAAGGCTGTCAAGGATGCTGCAAGCCAATTACTACAAGCTCTTACAGTAGAAAGTGAGATAGAAGAAAAATATGTAATTTTGACAAAAGTACTCATTATATTCTCGAGTTGATGGCAGTTTTCAAAGCCACATAATTGCTGATTAATGTGAACCTGGAAAATGACCATTCAGCTCCAGTCAAAAAGATGGTGACTGACCTTATGGTACCTGAACGCATGGGCATAGCTAAGGTGACAAAAGGGTGTTCTTTTACATCAAGGGAGCTCAACTGAAATTACGTACGTTTATAAGGTAACACCCAAGAAGACTGCTAGCTGCTGCTGTTGAACTGACCTGGCATCACAGAGAAGTTGGTGGGGTGAGAGAACTCAATTCTGGCCAAAAAAGGACGCAATGCAAAGGTTGGTCTGTGCGAGCTGCCAGCATTTAGACAAGCTGTCATGCAGTGTCATGACAGGCACTGTCAAAGCAGTACCTCTTTTTTCTATCTGTACTGTTCCTATTTTATCTTTGTTAATTGTTTTATCTCACGGATAGAAGAGGATATATTAAACACTGTCTTCTGTTCATTATCTAGCTTAAAACTGTCCCGTGCAAATCCTTACCTGAGCTTACAGAACGTCCTGCACAGTGGTGTACAGCAGGCCTTACATCTGTGACTGCAATGTGTGTTACAGACTCTGGTCCTCCAGCTCACTGCAAAAATCACACGAGCATGTCACTTCCACTGGCAATGTTCAGGCTAATCCAGCAAAGCCCTGGGACAGGGCGCTAGCAGGTCAGAAATATTAAGAAAATCTATTCTGCAAGGATGTTTGGCTGTAATTTAAAAAAACAACAACTCAGAGACTGGTATTTTGACACAGCTGCACATAATGTCCAGGAGAAAAAAAATACGACTGTGTTGAGTGAAGGAAGCATGAATGGCAAATTGAAAGCATCCACACAAAAGTGCAAGATCCACAGAGGATATCAGCAAGGACAGTAAATAAGAGGCTCGACAGGAAGCCAGTCTGTGCACACATGGCTAGATTTCAAGATGCATTGAGTATCTCTATAAATAATTTCTTTATTAGAGAGCCAATGTGATTTACAAGTATTGGATCCTTCGAATTATTATCTAGCAAAAAGTGTAAAAGGCACAACTGGTTAGCGTCTGCTTGGAACTCCAGTTGCTTTAAAATACTTGCAGCCTGCATGGCTCAAAGCACTTTATTTGCACAGAAAGCTCTGCTGCATTTTGCCATTAAAGGAAGTCACTTACGAGGTGGAAAGTGGTTGTTGTTTGACAACATCCAGCACAGGGAAAGAACCACATTGTGCCCTGTTAACAAAGCAAATACACACAGAAAGAAAAATAAGCAGCCAAAATGAAATGCTGGGGATGAACCTTGGGCTGACACTCTAATGCTCAGAGCTGAGCAGAAGTGCCATGTATCATTGGTAGCTGTGAACTCCTCTGTTTTTAAATTATAGTTAATTGACTAAATAGAAAAATCTTCTAGAATTAGAGATCCAAAATCTCACCCTTACAAAAAAGACATTGGACAGGTTTTTTTTTTTAATTAAATGACACCTAGCTTGGACAATCACTTCCTTGAGAGATGCTCATTAACAGTCACCGAAGTGGCAGTCTATTCTCCAGTTTGCTTTTCAGTTTCTGATTCGGCAAATTAACTTTCAGCATCAGGCTGATGTCAATATTTGTACTCCACAATTATAGTGTGTTTGCTAAATCACATTGCTTTAATCCAAAAGGCATTCTGATTCCCATTTAGACCACGATCTCAGGGTGCTCAGCTTCCCTGTAAAAGAGCCGCATGCCCTCGGGTCTCATGGAGTCAATGCCATAAGAGATTGCTCAGCTCCCTTCAGAGCTGAGTCTCATTTCTTTAGGAAAACCATAATTAGAGGTTAGGAGCCAGGTTTATGCAATGTAGGTTGCAAACAAGCCATCCAGTTCTCATTTACAAATCTCTGTTAACTGTTTTAATAGTGGGAGATTTGAGGGTGAACCAGCACCTCTTGTTAAAGTAATGTGTCTTAATTTCCTGCCCTTTTTTTGCCTCACTGAGGTGTTCTCCAGCTCTTCAGCATCTAGGAGAAGAAGCAGCTATCTAATCAGCTTCTCTGAAGGAAATGCCTCTTTAATGAATCCAAATCTCCAGCAGGACTCAAAATAGCAAGGCAGTAAAGTCAGAAGTGTTTATAGAAACTGCATTAAAACTGCTGGCATCGCGGGATCTTGGAAATGAAGACTGCTGACCCATCGAGATGCTGTACCAACCTCATCCCTCCCTCCTGCTATACACACTTGGCTGATGCACATATTCATACCCCCATTCTAACCCCACAGACCATTGAAATCCTTTCTTGCCCTCTCCCTCCTGCACCACCTGACCCACAAGATTTCACACTGGAAAATTACAGAACAGAACTTCAAGACATTTTGGCTGGCATCTTGGTGTTCTGTGTTTATTTACGTGTTCTTCCATTCTCTTTAACTGTATCTGACATTATTCCTCACTTCTTCTGCGTGCAAGACTTCCTTCAGACAAATGCATGAAGTAGAACTGACCAGCATTGCCAATCTGATGCTGAGGAGACACGATTGATGCTACATGTAATCCACTTTGGTAGTACACGAACCTTAAGCCCTGTTTAAGATTGCAGCAGTGCTTCATGTTGGAGTTTTTTAATGCAAACCACAGAGCTGATACGTCTACTATGAGACCATCATCTTCTCCTCCTGCCTGTCCTTTTCCCTATGGCATCCTCAGTGAGGACAGACACAAGGGGTGTCCATCTCTGCTCCAGGATGGCTGAGCTGGATGAGGTCCTCATTAGCAGGACTGAGGTGCTGTTCCTCCTCCTGATACCAACACTGCTGATGGTTTCATCATCAGTCCAATGAACTAAAGCAAAAGAATGCTTTAGACAGATCAAGAAAGCTCCAGCTGCTAAGGTTACCCAAAGGTGAAAGTTGACAGAAGCCCACAAGGACTCAGCATAGAGACATCCAACAAACAAGATGTAATAAGACTGTCTCAAGGGAGCCGACATGATTAAGATTGTGGTGTCCAACCTTATCTCTGACAACACGCTGCCTCCCAGCTACAAATGTTCAAGTGTTTATAAAAATCTGACAGGGTAACTGCAAGAAATGTAATACAGCTCATCATGGGGGGAAAAGATGGTCGTGGAAATAGCTGAGAATTGTGTTGGCAAAACTATTAAGCCCCAAGAAAAAGGGACTATTTTAGTTACAAAGTCCTTTCTATGCTAATGATAATCCATGAACATTAGCATTCCGCACATTAGCTGGGTCAATTTAGGCCAGAAAAACTGTTTGGGTATGACAATAATTAACTATTAAATCCAAATAGTTCACTCATCCATTCCTGAAGCGCTCTACTGAAATCTCTCAGGAATGTAAGCCTGCAGGAGACAAGCTCAGGTCTGCTGAGCTCACCTGGCTGGAGACATGAGACCTTCATTCTTTCTTCCAGCAGAGCAACACAGGAGGAAATTTTCTAAAGAAAATTAGTGCAAGTGTACAAAATAAAGAAGAGAGAAAAAAGAATCCAAGTATTCTGTCTCCTCTGGACAGCGATTTAAGTGATAATCGTATTCTGCTGCGATAAACTAACCAACCAGATGTTTCAGATAATTAGTATTAAAGTTAGATTTTTATAGCAGCTGTTTTCTTTCTGCCAGACAAGCAATGTATCTGCTTCCTGGGCAAAGTCTTACGACAGGATGTGTAAGACGTGACTGTGATGTGTGATGGCACTTGCTAAACCATCCAGCTTGAATCACGGTAAGCATAGTAGCATGTGCAGCAGCTCACTTGGGTTGCCAGGTATGCACTTGGTGGGTTATGTGTGTGTTCCCACAGCTTTGCTGCCTTTAGAACTCAACCTGGCATAGGCTGGCTCTGTCTCCAAAAGCTAAATGGCAAGACCAGCAAACTCCAAACCTTTGTTTTTGCAGGGAACTGTACAAATTCCACTGACGTAATTCTAAATCCTCAAGTGTTTTAAAAGACACTGTTCTATTTTCACCTATTAAAAAGTCTGTTGGGTTATCCATCCTGCTTATAACACTATAGAGGCCATTTGGAGCAAAGCACATCTTATAGAATCATAGAATCTAACTATGTTAATAGAATTAATATCCAAATCTCTCTACCTAGGGACCTTTCCAGTCTTTGATGTGACTCAGGTGTGCCTGAGAAGTTGCAGCAAGGCAAAGTTCAGCATGGGAGGAAGATGTTGGCAGCTGATGAGCAAAGGGCAGCAGCTGATTGTGCTAGGTCTCTCATGTGTCTATCAAGCACTGGTTTGCAGTTCTGGGCTTGGGTAAAGGTTCACCAGCTCAGGTGGAGGTGGTTCAACATTAATTTTCACCATCATGGTTATTGTAAGTGCCCCAATAAAGGAAGAGCAAAATGGAAATCTCTAGACAGTGATAACATTTTGGAAGGAGGCACTCAAAAATTCTGTTATAATGTCAGTGCTTTTGATTTCCCAGTGTGACAGGTGATGATTAACTTCTGCTGGGAGGAATTAGGATGCTCCTGACTTCTATTTTCACAGGCATCTTCCTCAGTATTTAGGAGTTCAGAAGTCTAGAACATCTGTGAAAAGGAAATTTAGGATCCAAATCGTGTTTTGAAAAAGTTAGCCTCTGTTTCCACAGAAAACTGTTCTAAAGACCACTAACATCCCAGTACTATATGGTTCAATGCTGCTTAGCTGAGAGTGAAACAGCACGAAAATGTGTGGCCGCAGCCCCCAGTCTACACCCAGAAATGAACTGGAAAAGTGCACCTGAAGAGCAAAGCAGATCAGGTTTTGCAGGTAGGCCAAGAAGGAATGCAATCTGTAATAGTAGAAGTGATGATTAGCGGTTTTTAAAAGAAGATATCTTCTTGAAATTAGAACTCGAGGTGAGGGTGACAATGAAGGCCATCATCAGAAAGGCACATGGCTGGGGACATGAAGCACTGGCCTGAGGGCAAAAGCTTGTTCGTGTGCTCATGGTGCTTCAAGATGACATCTCCTGTTTTGTGCTGATATGGCCTCACCTTGAGCACTGTGCGCCACAAAAAGGACATAAAAGTTATTAAGGAGAATCTACAGAATGGATGTAGATGGTGAAGGATCTGCAGGGGGAGGTGTGTGAGGAGCAGCCGAGGTCGTTTGGTCCCCTCATACAGCCACCTCACAGAGGGGCAGAGCAGCAGCACTGATCTCCTCTCTGGTGACAGACACATCTAGGGAAAGGCATGGGGCTGTCGGGGCAGGGTCAGGTGGGGATTAGGGAGAGGTTGTGCAGGAGTGGAACAGGCAACCCAGAGCAGCAAGCACAGCTCAAAACTCCGGGAGTTCAAAGAGTGCATGGACATTGCTCTCATATGGAGCCTGTGGGTTTTGGGTGTTGCTGTGTGGAGCCGAGAATTGACCTCGATGATCCTTGTGAATCCCTTCCAGTTCGCGATGTTCTGTGATTCTGTTACCGTTCGTTTATTTATTTATTTCGAACGTGCAGTATTTATAGGTCCTCCCTTTGCCCTTTAGTCCGCGTGCAGGAGCTTCTCAACGGACGCAGCCAGGAGGGAGCTGAGAGTAAAGCAGAACCCTGGGGCTGGGGGCGGCTCTGGGGGGCTGCGGGACCGCGGCTCAGCGAAGGCTCTGGCCGCAGAGGAACGGACCGCGCGTATCCCGGGACGGGGCCGCCCCGCCTCCTGCGGAGCGTCCGCCAGCCCCGTGCTTTCCCCCGCCCCTCTCGGCGGCGGGGCTCGCGGATCCGGCCTGCGCGGGGCTGGCGGAGCGAGGGAGCGCGGCACGGCGAGGGGAGGAGAGACGGCGGGAGGAGGAGGAGGAGGAGGAGGAGGCGGCGAGCTGGCCATGGCAGCAGCCCGCGGGCGGAGAGGCAGCAGCCGCGGGCTGCCGCTGTGAGCGGCACCCGGAGAGAGGAGGAAGAGGAGGAAGGCGCGGAGCAGCCGCGGGGCCGCCATCCCGCGGCGGTGCCCGGAGGAGGATGCCGGGGAAGCGGGGCTCGGCGGGCGGCGGAGAGCTGCCGGGGGCCGGCGCGGCGAGGCAGCGGAGGCGGCGGAGGAAGGTGTCCTGCTTCTCCAGCATCCAGCTCTTCCTGGTGTCCGAATGCGCGCTGATGCTGGCCCAGGGTACCGTGGGAGCCTACCTGGTGAGTGCTCCGCTACCCGCCGAGCCGCGCACCGGGGGAAGTTGCCGTGAGCGCGGGGCAGCTCGCCGGCCAGAGCCGTGGGGAAGCCCGACTGCTTATTTGTATGTGTATGAGTGTGTGTGTGTGCGTCTGACTCCAGCCCGGCTTTTCCCGGCTTAAATGACTCAGCACTGTGAGGGGTTCCCCGCCCGCCGCCCCTCTCGCGTGTGCGGCCGCACCTCGGGCTCCTCCGGGCGCCCGCAGCCGGGGCGCGGGGATGGATGCGCTGTGCGGCGGCCCGGCTCCTTGTGCTGGGTGGACGCCGAGAAAACCTGCGAGGAGGAGACATTCAACATTCAGCTTCTCCCTCCGCCCTCCCTCCCCCTCTTCCTTTAATCCCTATGTTACTAATTTCCCCCGTCCTCTTCAGGTGCTAAAGCGCAGCAGCCCCACGCATCTGCTCGGTAAGCAAACGCAAGACTTTGCGCTGAGTCTTATTGCGGTCTGCTGTCAGAGCAGGACTGTAGGAAAGAGTTGAGAAGGTGTCCGTGAGGCTGAGCCCATGCCTCCGAGCATGCAAAGGACTGTGCTTCCAGCAGATGCAAGTGGAGAGTTGAATCAAATTTCTCAAAATAGCGTCCTGGATTTGAGAATTATAGTTTCCATGGAAAAGAAATGTAGTCATAATCTTTAAGGCTTTTTGAGGCTATACACGTAATATATTATAAAGTGTAAGAGCTCTGCATTCTGTGCTTGTATTTGGTACTTAGCGCTGCTTCTCTCAGGCTCATCTAATTATGTAAATTTGTACCCAGTGTGATCTGTAATTTTTCAAGGTATGTGGCTAAAATGAATGTGGTTAATATTCGCTATTTATAAGCATGGCATGGAAATTTGCAGTCATCTCTATATTACAAAGCACATCAGTTTAGTTTGGGATGTACCTGTAATTCCAAAGGAATTGTGTTAAGATAAATTCAGTAATTCTCTCTCATGTGAGCAGCACCTTAGTGTGCCAGTATGTTGTTACCACCGAGCTCATTGCCAAGTGAGCTGTCAGCCTGAATGAACCAGGGATAATCCTTCGTCCAACTGATGGCCAGGGAGTGACCCATGGAGGTGATGTCACCCAGCGGGCACCAGGATGCTGGAAATATGTATGTGTGTGTATGGACACGCCGTGCTGTTGTGTGAATACCTGCTGTGCAGGAACAGCAGATCAGTCTTGAACGTGGCGTTTTCCCCAAACTTCTTTGCATTGCACTCTGTTTGCAGCCCTGCAGTTCTTGTTCTGTTTCTCCTGTCTCTCAGGCTGTGCTTTGCACTGAAGTTGTGCACTTGCTGCATGTTGGAACATTTTGGAAAACGTGCTGCCAGAGCCTCGGCTCCTTCCTCTGATGGTTAACTGCCCAGGTGCTGCTGTCCTCAGGCAGTGAAGTGCATCCTCACCAAGCTGACATTGTGCCCTGATTCCAGCCAGGCAGCTGGTCAGTGGCAGAAATAAAAAAGGAGCTCCAAACAGTCCCTAGCATCCGTAAGCAGTGGCCCAGCTGCACTGTGCAAGTGTTCCTCAGTTCCCTGTATAATTCATCATCCGTCATTGCAAATACCACGCAGTTCTCAGTACAGTGAACAGATGCAAATGTGGAATTATCTTTGGAGGGTGAATTGGGGTGAGTGCTGCACTTAGAGGTGTCGTGGGGGAGCAGAAGCAGGATGGGAGCAATGCATAGTGAAGGCTTGCAGGACCTAATCACTTCTGCAGACCTGTGAGGCCAGGTGCTGCTCGCAGGTGCTGTCTCAGGACCAAGCACAGCTGAGCACTGTGAAGTTGCTCAGGAGCAAATTAATTCACTGCTGGGCTTGGCGTGGCTGCTCCCCGAGGGACGAATTAACAGGTGAGACCAACGGGAGAGCAACCAGAAAGACAAATAGGGAGACGCTGGGGAGGCACTCACAGTGTGTAGTTCTGGGCAGTTGGATAAGCTACTAATTTTCACCTGTCAGTGGTGACTGAGCTCCATGTTCATACTGTGCTTGGCCCCATGAGTAGCTTTGCCTGGTTATTGTGTTCCCTGGTTATTCAACTCAGGAAGAGAAACCTTTCTCTTTTTGCCTTGTATGGTGACAAGTGGATTTCCTCACTTCTATCTGCCTGGCTTTGCATGAGGAGACCATGGGGACAACACCTCTGCGTGGTAAGGAAATGAGATGGGCTTGGCTGGTTAGGAGTGGTCGGAAAGCTCAGTTTTGACTTTGCCTTTTTGTGTTGGTAGATGTAAAAAGGAGCGCTGTCACTTCTTAATCTTCTTGGAGATACAGAAACTTTTTTTTTTCCCCTTGTTTTCCCTGCACAGTGAACTAGTGGTGCCTGCTCAAGTGTATGTGCAAAGTATACATTCATTATGTGGTTTTGAAGCAGAGATCGTTCACTTTTATTTGTTCATAAAACATCGTGCTTGCCAACAGGGCTTTATAAATAATAAATGCTGATAAAAATCTATACAGTCCAATTCTTTTTCCCACAGAACTCTGCAGTGAAAATACCGCAGGATGCCAATAGTGGTGGCCTATGTTTAATTAGTGTGGTGTCTCTGAGGTTCTTCCTGTGAAGTTTTAGGGAATATTTGATCAAGATCACGTTCCAGAATGTATTGCTCTTGCTGCCTGCAAAATGCACGTGTTCCAAACTGACTCGGTGCCGTACCCTGCTTATGTAAATGCACGCCTGTGCTTCTGCCTTAATTTCTGGGGTTGCTGAATATACCCTGTTATTTCCATATTCCTGTAAGGTTTTGAGTGTGCATTTGCTTGGCTTTATTTCATTACTCCTGCTTGCTTTTGGAAACTTGCATTTCCCAGCAACTGCAGCGGTGCTGGGCAAAGCGCTGCTTGTAGGCTGCAGGCATTCCTGCTGCAGAAGTTACTCAGGGTTTAGCAGCAACTTCTGAAAGCCTGGATGATTTCCAGCCCCTGGGTTGCTCTCTGGGAGCTGAGGTCTGCGGATGTAAGAACTGTGCATTAGCTGGTGCAGATGGCACGAGGAGAGAGAGATGGGAACGTGCATTCTACAGCCCTGTGCTTTTCAGGCAGTGCAGCAGCGTGCCAGCTGTGCAGCCGTGGGGCTTTTCATCATGCTGATTCGCATACCTCGGCAGCAGCTCCCCCTCCACTCCTTGAATTCCTGCAAGTGTTATATTTTGGAGTATTTTAATTGGTACCGATGCTTCCCGTGCTCCTGATGGTTTGTCGTTGGGGTGTTTTGTCACCCTGCCTGTCAAAGGCTTCTGCCCCGGCCAGTGGTGAAATCACACTGGTGAAGGTGAAGGGCTCTCGGTTTGCCGGCCACAGTTTGTGGAGCAGGAGAGCAATTTAATTTTCTCTCCCTCTGTCCTTTAGCCTCAGATCGCTCTGGTTTGAACTGACCTAGATGCGAGCACCCAACATCTGCCAAAGTCACAGGCTTCTTTAGATGGAGGGCGTGCATATGGGAAGTGCATTGGGAAGCAGTCCCTTGGTGTGCTCTGGGTATGGCTGTTCTTACAGAGCTCTACTGAGATGTCTCTGTTTGCTGCAGCTCTGAATGTAGCTATTCACGTGTTATATCGAGTGGTAGGGGATGACTGGCCTGAGCAGGAGATGGAAAGGAAAATAATTAGTCTTTCCTCAGGAGGGTGCATTGGTGTTTGCGTGAGAATGAATGCCAAATTGTTTCTTGTTTTCCTGAATGAAAACTTTGGAGCTGTGCTTAACTTTGTGGCAAGAGCTTTGCCTGTGCTGCAGCGCTCGGCTACAGCTTGCAAAAGCCATCCCAATGTATCTGCAGTAAAAGCAGTACTGTGTAAGTCCAGGTGAGATTGTGGGTACTGATGTGGTATGTGACACTATAGAAACATGGAATATTTGGAGTTGGAAGGGACCCTATGGATCATGGAGCCCAACTGCTGGCTCTGCACAGGACCGCGCAAAAATCAGACCATTAAGGGACGTGCTCCTTCTTTTGGGTCTTTATTACTATTATTAATAAAGACTTTGAAATACTAAATTGAGGAAGAAGTAGGATGAAAGATAAAAACAGACATCAGTTATCGAAGGGCTCATGCTGGAACAGACACAAATAATGTCCTGTGAGATGGAGCTAAGAGCGCTATTTGGAGCTGGGGTTTTAAAGTCATTTTGGTGTGCAGCCCCTCCTCCCCGTGTTAAATGTGGCACATACAGCACTGTTCTCCTCTGAGGTCCAAGTGCTGTAGTGACCCTGTCCAGCTGGCCTTGAGGTCAATGGCAGTGTCCACGTGGAGGATGCCATTGAGGCTTGCTTATCACAGCAGCACTGCGGTGCTGGAAGGCTCCCTCTTGTGCATGCTGCTGTGCAATGGTACCCAGGGAATGCCTTTGTCCCTGAGTGCCTGCAGGCTGGATGGCCTGGGTGAGGGTGTTCTGCAGGTGTGGGGGATGAAGCTGGGATTAAGTGTGATTCCGTATTCTGTTCCTGAAGGTATCAAGCAAACTTTTGCTCGGTTGAGAGCAGCAGAGTCCAAGTGGCTTCAGCCCTGACACAGCAAGGATTTCTAGTTTTGGGTCCTTCACCCCAGGGGCTTAGCTGCAAGAGCATTTTTTCCCCACTGAACGTACTGATTTATTGTTTTTTATTCAAGTATTTATTTTCCTAGAATAAGAATCTGCTTTAAAATATCACTGTATTTTTTTTTTTCCTTTCTGTTCTCAGCAGTGCTGAGTAATAAATTAGCTGTAATGCTCATAATTTATTTGTCACTGGGGCATTTAAGAGGGGGGGGAAAACACGGAGAGAAAATGAATGTTTTAACGGGGATGAAGATTGCCAAGCATTGGCTGGTTATTGCTTACAGTTCATTTTTCCTTAATACATCTTTGCTGGCTATGTTATTTCTGGAAAGTTGTTTCTAGTGTGCGTTTCCCATTAGGGAATATTGTCTGTTTTGCAGCTGAGTTGCACAGAAAGTTATTCTGAACCGGCTGTGCTGAGTGCATTCATAGTCGTCTCGGAAGCCTGCTGGTGTTTGTAGGGTCTGTGACTGCAGGGTGGAGGAGAAAGGTGCTGGGCTCTGGGTGCTGGTGCCTGCAGGCTCCTCTGTACTTTAGGTTGTTGTTGGCTCATTAACATGAAAACTTCATGCAAATAAGTAGAAACAAATTGTGTTCCATTCTCCAGGTTGGATTTTGAGTACCAAGGAAGGTTTGTGAGTAGCTGACACTTACACTTTGGTTTAAAGCTTTAATTTACCTTCTGCTAATAGATGAAATGGGGATAGCTACATGTTTATCTCATGATATACGCTCTGTGCCATTTGCAGTGTAAATACGAACATAAAATCCAATGGCTTCTTGATTAAATGTGTTTAAAAGGAAAACACGTGACAAGTGAGAGTGCAGACCAATTGCTTTTAATGTTTAATTTTTTTAATGGTTTTTAGCAGAAAAGTTTGGCAGCTCTTCCATATATATTTTTTTTTTCTTTTTTTTTTTCTGAGCAACGCTTGTGCAACACTTGTGAGCCCTGAAATAAAGAGCAGTCTGTTAGAAATGTTATGATCCATTGTAAAAATCAAAAAACACAACCATGTCTCATTTCTTTTAGCTATCCTTGGCCCCCTAGAACTGTTTTGCAATGGCTGTGTGCCTGTATGATGAACAGGCCTGTGAGGTTTTTATGCCCTTCGGTGTTAATGCAGCTGAGGTTTGAAGGGATCATGAATTAGGTGAGAGAACTCAGTGATGTGGAGGTCTGGGTTGTTTGTGCATAGTAACATTATGCAGTGCGACTCTTGAAATTGTAGCATAGCACCCATCTCAGGGTCAGCTGAGCTGTGATCCTTCTCTGCCAGGTAAGCAGATATTCCTTGTTCCTCAGAAAGGAGCATTTCTCAAGTTGCATGAACTTTCTTTTCCCTTACTTTCAGGCTACTGTAAAAGTTCAAGACCCAGCTTCTGTTTATACCACTACAGCAGTATAAGTTTATTGCTTCCAAAGAGTTTTTCTGCAATTCATCAAGAAGAATTTGTCCTCTGTGTATAATGAGCTAAAATGTTTCTTTATTTGTACACTCCTTGGTCTCTGGCTGTTCTTTCGCAGTAGCGATGGATAACACTACTTACAAGGTGAGGTTGCAGCTTGGATGAATTAGGCTCGCTTTGTCTTCTGATTAACTCCAGATGATTCGGCAAAGTGGTGAAAAAAGCATTTGAAGCATCGTCTGAGGAAGTTTAAATAACCAGGCGATAATACTTTGTGTAGAAGTGTTCCCGTGAAGTGCAGAAGAAATCATTTTTTCCTGTTGTGTACAAAAATGGGCCACAGATCTTGATTTACCAGGTTTCATTTTATCTGCAGCGAAATCACAACTAGAACCCCGAGAGTCCCATCTCTGGGTCGCCATGTTGCAACTCTTAGACTATCTGATTCTTTCAATGCCATTTCTTTGCAAATGGCATTGCCTGCTCTACAAGAAAGATTTCACACTTTGTACAGTATCAGTGTAATGAATAGTGATAGCAAACTGTTGATGGAGTTCCTGCAGCATCTGGCACTTCTTTCTGTTGGTGCAGGGAGGGCTCTGCCCAGTCAGGGAAGCATTCTGTAAAGGCTCAGAGAGATGGTCCCTACATCTGAGATACTTCAGTTTGAGTAGACAGGCACAAGCATGGAGAAATGCTCTCGGAAATATGGATTGAGTTTTGGGTAGACCTGCGTGGAGCCAGGAGTTGGATTGATGGCCCTTGTGGGTCCCTTCCAGCTGAGGATATTCTATGATTCCTTGATCCCTTTTTCCCAGGTTTCAAGTGAGAATGCACGTAGAGATGAAAACCGATCAAGCAAACATGACTAGAACTGCCCCTTCCCACTGAGCAAAGATAGGGAAGATACCAGAGCTGAAATTAGGCTCCTTAAGCTCTCCAGTTAGCATCTTTCTCTTCCAGCCTTATTCTGGATGTGATGCATTTCTGTGTTTTGATACCTAAACATTCCTTACTGAATGGAGGGAGACAAGCCCCCTCTTTCCACTGCGCTGTGCCCATCGTACTGAAGTTTCAGATCAGTGACAGGAGCTTGCACTGTGGCAATGCCTGAAAGCAATCCATAATTTTATACAACTGCTTGCAGCAAGCATAAAAGCAAAGTCTTTCAGGTTTGTTGGAATATTTATTAGTCTATTTTTCCGTGGTTCAGGAAGGAGAAAAGCAATTTGCTGTGGTTTGATTTTTGTTTTTCTGTTGTCCCTTCCTCATAATATCTGTCCTTTTTCCCTGTCAAGCAGATGGTTCATCTCCCCATATTCTAGACATCTTTTCAGTGTCTGCAATGATCCCATGGATGATTTCTGCATGCTTGCAGACCCAATGAATCGTAAATGTGTGGCTGCAAGGGCAGGTGTGGAGCAAAGTTTTTTTTTTCATGGTTCATAATGATCTGCTTTCTTGGTGGAGATTGCTAGAGTTCTCTTATTTTTAATATTTAAATGTCCTTTTAAACACTTACTGTGCTGTTTGTCTGTGTAATTCGTTACTCCTTAGTTTGCTGAAGCTGGAGAGGGACTTAAAATTCAGTGTTACGGTGATCCATAAAATGACAGAGAAGTGTTTGAAAGAACTTGGATAATTCAGTTGTATTGAGGTCTTCGTGACTCATCAGCATTATGGTTTCTGAAGCAACTATGTCAGATTTCCTTTCAAGTTTTGTGGTGCTTTGATGTTTGTGTCTGAATCCAATGTTTTCTCTCTATTTTTCCCCCCCCCCCCACAAAGAAACTGAAAGCATGGCTATTTGGGAAGGGATCTGTGATGTGGGTGTGGAAGAATATAGAAACACTTCAGTGGATGTCACTTCTAGTGGTATATTCTCCCACTGAACGTTAGATTTTCTGGCTGGATTGAAATGGTCATTGTTCTTGGGCCAATATATAAGGATCAGCATTGAAGTATGAATCGTGCGTGTGTTCTTTAAGGTGATACCTGGCAGTTGAGGTCTGTGTTACTTACAAATGTTACTTGCTTTCTTTGGTAGAGTTGCAGCAGGAAGAGCTGAAAAAAGGTTTTTTTGGGGGTTTTGCTTCTTATTTCTGAGAAGGAGGATATGAAATAGCTGCTACTTCTTCCCACTCCTTGGCTTTGTGCGAATGGGGGTAGGTGCATACTTAGCAACAGAACTGAGAATTGCCTGGGAGCAGTCCTTCCACAATGCTGTGGCTGGAAAGCAATCTCTGAGAGGCTGCAGGGAAGCCTGTTGTCCTGCTCCTGAACAAAGCACACAAGTCCCCCACACTTCTGAGTAACACCAGACCTGGATGTAGCCATACTAATCTGTACTGAGGAATGCTGAGGGAAAAGAGGAGCAGCATCAGAAGCTTCCCAAAGAGAAGGGGCAAATACTGAGTGAAAGAAAATGATTTGAAAGAATCATGGAGTCATGAAGGTTGGAAAAGACCTCTAAGATCACTCGGTCCAAACTCAGTTCACCTTTACCATGCCCACCGACCACATTCCTCAGTACCACATCTCCATATTTATTAAACAGGGATGGTGACTCCACCACCTCTTGGGCATCCTGTGCCAATGTGAAGGAGAGACGCCCTGGTGGTATCCTGCTGCTTGTTGGCCCATGCTGATGACTTCCATCTGCTGGCAGTGTTGCACAATATACTGAGATGCCAAACTAGGTGTAGTTCGTTTTATTTCCCTCTAATTGAGAATCAGCAGGAAAATCACAATGTGTAACAAGGTCTTGACTTCAAAAAAGAACAACCTGACATTTGGAATTGTCATTTTCCAGCCCAAAGGTTTGCTTCTTGTAGTTTCTCTGAGCTGCAGAAAGAGCTGTAATTGCCACGGTTTGGTAAAGCTCTTCTCTCTGAAGTGTTTGGAAAGCTTTACCTTTCCTGTGTAAGGGTGTCCATGTGGCTTGGTGAGGTGTTAACCAAAGAGAGAACCTTGAGCATGTAGGTCCTTTAGGAGAAATAGGGCAGGAGTTGTTTGGGCTTACCAGTAACAGAAAACTGTGTTTTTGTTTTTGTCTTGCACAAAGTACAGGGCCGAGAGCAGTTAATTACAATGGGCCTTTCAGCCTCTGCATGAGATGCACACTTTGTTTCCTGCTGCCTTTTGCTAGTTATAATGCAGGTCCTTATGTCTGAAGTCAGCGCAGCTGCTGGCTGAGAGGCAGGAGCTGCTGCTGAAGGGCTGCCTTGTCTGGGGGTGCCTGTTTGTGAAGGGCAACTGTATTCCTTGGGAATTATCCCCTGGTTTGTGTGGTCCCGTGGTTGGTCCCATTGGAGGTGCTCAGCATTGTGATCACCTCCTGACCTTGACTGTGCTTCTGCAGGGGTGTGCATGCCGTGTTGTCTTCCCTGCTCTGGTGCAGAGGGGTGGTTTGCCACCAGGTTTGTGTTTCTGTTGTGAGAAGATGATAACAAAAACCTCATGGTTTGTTTGAGCTCTTGGGTGGCGGTGCTGGTCTGCACTGGGGTTTGTGCTCTTCTTTCTGCAAGCCATGATAATAATGTTAAAAAGATTATGTATGTGAAAGAAGCTGGCGTGAGGTTACCAAAATGGTTTCCTGTAGTCCTTGAGATTCAAACCTACCAACTTGAAAGAACTGAAGAGCAAAGGGTATTTCAAACGTCCCATATAGCTAAATAAACTTCTCGCTAAGTGGTTGTTTGCTCATTTGATGCCACTTCTGTTATTAACAGATGTTTCTGTGAATGAATGGATTTGAAAAACAGTTTGGGGGTTGTTTGATGGGCACTGAAGTGAAGCCACCCTAACAAATCATGTGCCACGGACGCAGCTTTGTGGGTTTGCTGCTTGCAGTTTGATGTGTTGTTTGGCATAATGGTACAAGCTTTCCCAAATGCAGGCCTTCTACAGGCATCCAGTGTTTGTTGTGAATTAGGATCCATCAGTGCTGCCATACTGCTCTAAATCTCAGTGCTAGCAGACAAGGCAGAAGGTTTAGATTTCTTCTTGCTTTCTCTTGTCAGCATGCTTGGGGCCTAAGGTTTGGCCTCTTGAAGCTGAGGACAAACTTACTGATTTGAATCATTCAGCTTAACGCTGGGTAAGTCTTTAGCCAGAATTTTTATTTTACTTTGTTATTTAAATAGATCCCAAATCAATCCCTGTAGTTGTGTGTAATGACTCCTGGGAAACTTTGGGTGCAGCTTCTACGATAAGCTGTAGATGCAGCCTCTAGAATGAGATCTTTGCTGTTTTTGGGTGCAGGTTGCATTCTTCTGATGTACGTGTCTTCCAGGGCCCCATGTAGTTCATTTATTTTTTTTTTTTCCCAAGGTGCTTATATATTGATACTTTACATCTTGGGTATTCTATGGATGGGTGGATGTCCAGAGATCAATCTGTTGGCCAGGTAATGACCCCGGTAGATCTGCATGCAGCAGTGAAAATGCAACTGGGAACCAAAATGATTTTTGCTTTCTCCTTTATTTGTTCCCACATAATGCAACAATTTGGACACTTTCGATTTGATTCTCAGCACCCCTGCTCCCTCCCTTGCCCCAGCTGCTCCCAAAACCAGGAGATAGATAGGGAAGCAGCAATTTGTTTCTTCAGAGCAACTTCTCTCTAAGCAGCCTGGTGGCATTTTGGCAGGGGTAGAAGAAAACTCCAGCCACATGTGGGTTATGTTTTAAAGGCAGGGTTTTGCTTTGCAGTTGGCTGTCTGGAGCTGTTGTGTCCAAACTGACTGCCTTCATCAATCAAGACTGATGTCTGTGCCCAAGGAAATCTGTATTTGCATTTGAGCAATGTGACACATGGCAGACCTGGAAGAAGACAGCTTTGCCATGGAATAATGCTTGTTGGCTATGCAACAGCTACTTTATGCAGTTCTTGGTGAAGATGCAGGCTGGGGCCTTGTGACACTGGAGTTAATTTCCTGGCTTTGTCATGGACTTCCTCGGGCATTCTTTGGGTTTTTTCTCTCCATCAACTACTTTGGTAGTTATGGTGTAGCCAGGTTTCATGGACGTCTTGTGGGCTGGGATTGTGGACACTCAGTCCTTGCTTTTTGAGCCTTTGCAGGAAAAGACTTACTTGGGGCTGCTTTACTTGCTCTGTGGTAGTGATGGATTGAAGAGCCTGAGGGTATTATTTTTCAGAGATGCTTTCTGAGCCACAGTCAAATTGACAGAAGTGACTTACTCTGAGTGTCTCTTTGAAAATGGCACTTTCGTTCCAAAGCCACTTAAGTGCTTCTGAAAAATCTCTTTGCCTATTATTGATTGCAGTGGATTGCTTCAGTGGTGCCTGGCTTCATTTGAAGCAGGCTGGAATTAAAAACTAAACATTATATGCCTGGCTAATAAACTGCCTTGTAATTAGTGCATTTGGGAGGCAGGAACCAGGGGGAGCTGATATAAAGGGAATGACATTCCTGTAAAAGCTGTCTGAAGAATGAATGAAGAAATATGGAAAGAGATGGAAGTGTGGCATGTGAAATGGGTGCTGGGAGTATACTGATAGGAAGAAAACAGGCATGAAGCTACAAGGAAAGCTTTAATAGGCTTACATTAAAGCAGACAGAACACTGAGCCTAGCAGCTAATAAAATTGCATATAGAATCATCTACACCGATCAGACAGTTGGAATTAATGCAACCTACAGCCCCTGTTTTCCAGCTTCCTCCATGGAGGGTGGACTGGATGCATCAGCAAATATCTCCAGCATCATTCTCTGGCATAGGAAACCTGTGTTAGGAACTACCTGGACTGCTTTGCTGGCATAGCAGGGGCTTAATTATGCTGGGTTACGTGCTTGTGTTCATTTTTTGGTCTGGGGTTTGGTATGGTGTTGAACAAGGAATGCAAAGCCATTCCAACCCTGTAGTGTTGTGCTTTGCTCATCTCAGGTTTTGGTGGCTAAATGGAGGAGGTGGTGACTTCTGTTTTTCTTGGGTGTGCTCATTGAATTTTGCAGGCTCTGGTGATTGTAGAGTGAGGGAGGGAACCCCGTAAGCTGCTCTTCAGTGCCTGTCTCTAACAAGAGTGGTTGTTAGTACTGCAGGCGTGGGGTGAAATTTGGCCATCTGCGTGTACAGCCTCAGCAGACACATTTGTTCATTAGCTTTTTGATAGCTTGCTTCGTAGTGAACCCCAAGGAACAGGGCTCCTGTCATGTGGTGAGGCATCTCATTGCTTCTATCTGTTTTACAGGGAACATGTTGAGTCCAAGTGAGACTACAAGAAGTCTGCAAGCAATAGCTAGATCTCAAAGTTAATTATTCTTTAACTACAAGATGGTTTTTATTGCCTGTATGGGTTTTTTTTGCGTGTTATTTTAAAAGGCAAGTGTAAATCACCTTCTGTTCAGGAGTGAAGTGGCAATGTGCGGATGATAACATGGTAGGGGATACAAAGTTGCATGGTTTGTGCTGTGCTCTGAGCTGCCCAGCTTTGAAGTGCACGTCACAGGTCTGCCCTTCACAACTTGAACCCCTCTTCTTTGCGCCTGAAGCACTCAGATAACAGCAAGGTTCTCAGGCAGGAATAGAGGTCAGAGCACCTTCTCACCCTGCTTCCTTGCCTGTTTACACCACAAACTCTGCGCTCGCCTCCACGCCTGCCCTGCTCTACATTGGGGAGCTCGGCAGCAGCAGGCACACAGCTTCCCTTTGTACTCTTGGACAGCGTGGAAGGAGAGCACAGTGCTTTGCAAACAGCTCTGTAGGAGGGTGTTAGTTAGCAAATGAGCAGGATGACACGGACAGCTCTTGCGTGGGCTGCAGTGTGAGGTGGGGAGAAGCAGCTCATGTGGTTGTGGGACCGGTGTGGGGTGTTGGATTTGGGTGCTGGGGACCCCCTAACACCACCTGCAGAGACTTGAAGTTCTATGCCTTTATTCTGTGAGTTACCACAAAATGCTGTG
Organism: Lagopus muta; assembly: GCF_023343835.1. Classification (NCBI taxonomy): domain Eukaryota; kingdom Metazoa; phylum Chordata; class Aves; order Galliformes; family Phasianidae; genus Lagopus; species Lagopus muta. The sequence continues at coordinate 6,033,048 of NC_064442.1, read as the reverse complement.
GCTCTGTACGCAACGTGGCTGTTTTGTTAGTTCCCTTCTAAGTGGCTTCCTTCCTCCCATCACTTACTAAACAGAAGTATTTTTGTACTGGTTGATGAGAAACGGCTCTAAGTTCTCTTTAAGCTGAGTTCCCGTTTGCTGTAGCCACGCATCCGCGCTGGGGAGTGGAACATAAAACATATCAGAGCCAAAGCAGATGTAGGGGAGAAGGAGCAGGACCTGTCAGAAGCCCTCCTCTCTCAGCACACAGCCTTTATGTAATCACCGCTGTCCTTTTACCTTTGAAAATGAATTCAGCTTCTATCAAAGCTCATATTAACGCTGCTTCAGAGTGCCCTGCATGTGTCACTTCTGCCCTGCTTCTCTCCTGGTGCTGGGAGAGATGCTGCAGTCAGCTCTGCGGGCTCCACACCTGCGCTGTGACATGACTCAGGTGCAATCCTTAGTCCTGAATTCAGCTCTTCATCATAAATTAAGATAACATGAAGTCCTTTTATGACAGGTTTTCTTGTCAGGCTTGCATTGTGGTTTCTGTTGTGGTAAGTAACCCTGCTTTTATAGCATGAAGTCTTCACTGCAGATCTGTGTTGATTTAGGGGAGAGGAAGAGGCAGAGTGAAATGATGGCCCTGTAGTGTTGCAGGTCAGAATCCTGCCTCTCTGGTGCTTTGGTGGCCCGTAGAAGAGGGTTTTCTTTGCAGTAAGAGCCCCTGGAGACGTGAGCTCCATCTCTTCTCTGTGTTTCCGCTGACCCATCAGCACAGTGCAGATCAGAGCCCCTGGTCTGGAGCTGAACCCAGGATGAAGGTGCCCTGTTTGCACAGTTCAGGGCCCATGGGTGGATCTTACTGCAGCCCTGTTTGTGCCAGGGGTAGCTGTCACTCTGTAGGAGCCTGCATTTAAGTTGGTATGTACAGTTTAGGTTACTTTTTGTCTGGCTCCATTCAGCTGCTCATTGGACACAAGAAAAAAAATGTTTCTGAATGTATCAGAGCTGCTCTGATGCGTTCCTGTGGCTGTTTGCTTTTGCAGAGCTGAGCACTGGCCCCTTTCTGTGAACCCCTGCTGCTGTGTGCTTATTGCACGTGGAATTCATGCTCCTCCCGAAATGTGAAATGTGCCAGCAGTGCTGTTCTGTGCTGGGATTGAGGTCTGAGCTCTGTGCATGTTCACAATCTGTTCTTTTGCTGCCAATGAAAGTGACACAACGTTTAAAAACAAGGGTTTGTTTACCTGCTAGCTTTGTTGTATGTGTGCTGCTAAAGGGAAGTGTGGGCTACAAATGGGTTCCAGCACTGGGTATATTTGTGCAGGTAATTTGTCAAAGACTGAAATATCACTTGTGTTCATACAGTGAGGTGAATCTTTGGCAAGCTTGGGAGCAGAAGGGCTATGTGGACACTGAGTCAGTGGCTGTGATAATATTCCCTTAGGTTGGGACTTCAGAAGGGTTTTTTAGAGAGGAAAAAATGTGATGTGTCTGTTTCAGAGCAACAGAAAAAGCTGTTCAGGCTTCTTTACGTAGTTTGGTGCGTCCTGGTGCTATGTACCTGTGTCTATTTTGAGCTGCTGGTGACTCAGTGTTGTTTCATGATGGACGTGAGGGGGAAGAGTGCAATTAACACCCCCTGGCAGCCTCTGTGCTCGTATCTCTTCAAGTGGGGCAGCACTCTTTGCTTTTCCTGAGGGGTGGCAGGAAAAGGGGCCATTCCCTGCTGTCCCATAGGGATCCTTAGGAAGCAGATGCTGAAGGTAGCAGCACCTCAGTAGTGTTTGCTGCAATGATTGTTCCACAGAGGTTAATTTTTATGTTGCACATTTGATCTGTATGGATCTCATGCTTGCTGAAATAGTGGAAAGTGCTACAGCTACCAAAATATGGGCTACTGAGGCACAGTGTGGTTTGAGAAGTAGCAGAAAGATTTCTATGTGGTTGCAGCAAGGAAGGAAGGAGCCATGCATCCTTCTCAAGCAGAAAAGCTGTGCTTCTCTTGCTGCATGGAGTAGTGTCCTTTCTGCTCAGGCCACTGAAAATCCTGACCTTGAGCATGTGCTTCCCTTAGACCTTATCAATAAGCTCAGAGCTGGTCCCTAGAATATGGAATAAATTGTCCGCACCAGGCAGTGGAGCAGAGCATGGATCCAAGCTGCAAATTCCTACTGGCACCGGCACAGGAACTTGCAGATTTACTGGTGCATGTGCCTATGCTGTTTCTAGGCCAGCAGCAACAGTCAAGCTAATAACTCCCTACTTCCCAGCAGAGGTTCAGCTGCAGCGTCTATTATCCCTGTCACGTGAATGCAAATTTCTATGCAGAGACTATTTCCAGCCCCTGAGCGGAGCCAGCCTGGGTGTGTTGGTCTCACCACCCTTTTTTGCTTTCTCGTGCATTCACATGCCCAAAGCCAGCACAGGTGTCAGCATCTGCAGTGAGAACATCGTTCCCATCAGTGGAAATTGAAGAGGTGTTGAAAGGAGTGATTGGCAGCCTGAGGTGGGCCGTGCCCATAGCCTCACCATTCCCTTAGCCCTATCCTGCTTGGGTGCTGGAAGGGTGGCCCAGGGGACAACCAAGGAAAGGAGGTTGAAGGCACGTGGGTCTGGCTGTGCTCGTTCCAGGATGGCTCCTTTGGCTCTTGGAGGAAACCTGACTTTCCCAGCTCTGTAGTGGAGACTGTGGGAGACGGTTGGCGTTTGTTTTCCTTTGGGAACTGAGTTGCCAGGCAATTATTTTACACCCTTTAGCGCTGCAGACATGTCTCTTCAAGTCCGATCTCTTACCACATAACTGAGAAAATGCATTTTACATTAAAAAGAAGCCTTTAAAAAAGGCCCTTCAGGCATAAAGTCAATGTGTTTTCTATATATAACCCTGTATTATTAATACAATGAACTTATCTGTAGACTCTGTGGGTGAATATGACTTGATCATTGGAGATAGGAACAATATGATATCCATTTTCAGTGCACTATATATGTGACTCTGTAACCGTGCCCCCAGCTTTCGATTCATTTCTTAGTGATAAAGTGGGGCAATAGTGTGAGGCAGGTCTGCAGATTGCATTTTTCTGAGCATTAATGCAAAATAAACAGCCTATGGAGAGAACAAATGTGCTATCATTCAGAAACGCCAAGATCTATAGATTTGGGGCAGACAAGAATGATGAATGTGAGCAAATACTATTGAAGTAAGGCCAGAAAGGCACAAAAGCTTCCCTGGGTTTGGTTACAGGGATGGCAATATAAGTTGCTGTGGCTGAAAAAAAAAAAAAAAATTAAGCTGAGGATTGATTTCTTTTTTCTTTTTTTCTCCTTTACTGTAGGAAATTTGTCACTGTGTACAGAATGTGAGATCATTTTCCTTTTTCAATCATAGAGAAGTGTTTCAGAGTAGACTTGGGAGGACCCTTCAGCCCAGATCCCTGTGAGTGTTGGGATGTGACTGAGGCAGACAGGAGCATAGCCTTCCCTGGCTCTGTAAGAAGAGGAGGGAGATGAGGTCTGTGAGCTCGCAGATAGCGTGCAATGAGCTTTAATTACTTGTGGTCATTGTGTGTTAGGCTGTGTGCTCACAAAGACAGAAGGCTGGGTTACATGATTTCTCTAGATCCCCAGCCTGGCTTTCTTCTGAGGACAATGTGCAGGTGCCCAAAGTGATGCGGGTTACAGTGGTTTAGTTAGTGTATCTTGTGCAGGCTTACCATGGAGGAGTGTGAACTTGCAAAGCAGCAGCAGCTGTTGGTATCTAGTGCCATAGCTAAACCTTAGTGCTGTGTGGGAGATGTCTTGAGTGGAAACTGTGGAGGCAGAGGATGTAATTGCGGGGTGGAAAGGCAATTCCTGCTGCAGGAGGTGGTAGGAATGGGGCCGGCAGGCTGGTATGTGTGCAGTGCTGCAGCACAAGGCAGATGCAGCACACCGGTGACCTGTTCAGACCTGGGCTGTAGGGCACATGGATATAAGGATGCACAAGCAGCGGGGATCTAGGCAAAGCAGAGCTGCTTTTAGATAGGAAACAGCAAACTCACAGCTCCTGCTGCAGGCTTCATCCCACTGCATTTTAACAGGAGGTTGTCCACCTGAAGCCCCAGTGCTGCTCCAGCCTCTTGCATCCCTTCTGCTGAACCAGCATCAGCCTGGGCTGCGCTCTTGAGCGCTCACCCTGCTCACAGCACACGGCAACTCTTTCTAATCCTCACAGCCCTTTCACATGATGTCAGTATTTCACAGGGACCTGTAGTGCCTTTTGTAACATTTACATAACTCTCGGTAAATAGAGCTTGTGTCTGGGAGCTGCCATGGCTGATCTGCTGGGGAAATATGGGCAGCGCAGTGCTGTCTTCTGTTCCAGCAGTTACAAGGGCAGCAGCAGCTTCCTGCATGCAGACTGCAGCTATCAGTCAGGTTACAGCTGGGAGATGCTTGCACACAGAGAGCCGTGTTAATGTGGGGTGTAGGAGAAAGCGAAAGAATGATTTTAGCCACGGGCTAAGAGGTTGGCTTTGAATTAATGTTAGTAACATCTCTGCTATGCTAATGCCAGCATTGTAGGCAGAGTGTGTATTTAAGGTCACGGCCAATGTTAAAGCAAGGATTTGGACTGCGCTTTCTCAGCTGCTGCCACTCTGGATGTAATGCCGTTGTTGCTGGTGCTCTCTGATGCAAAATCTGCATGTTGACATTTTTTTGTGTTTATTTTCCAGTCCTATTTTGGGTTTTGTTTTTTGTTTTCCCCCCCCCAGTCTCTGTGTTTTGGAGCCCACTCTGCTAATGCTGGTGTCAGCGCTTCGCTCTCAGATGCTGCTTTCTTCTGGGTGCTTGAGGCTGACGCATGATACATCGCTTAATAAAGGAATAAACTCCTGCCTGCTTTATCAGGACGGTTTGAGTTTGGTCTTTCTCGTCTGCTTTTTGTTTCTTCACCGAAGCAAAGCAAAAAGCTGTTAGCAAAGAGTAGAGCAGCTCCGTGGAGTGATGCAGACTGAGTCTCCCTCCCTACTGTGTTTTATTACAAAAGGGGAAGGACAGCCCAAGTCCAACTGAAGTAAGAGCAGAATGACAGCTGGGGCTGCTGGTTCTAATTCCCAGGTTTGTCAGTGGTGTACTGTCCCTGTCACTGTGAGTTTCGTGTAGGAAAGGTGCAGTCTGGAATCCAGCTTTCTGAAACTTGAGCACTCTGCCATGGCACCAAAGTGTTTCTAAATGCCAGCCTGCTTTTAAGTTACTTATGTATGCATGGTAAAAGCTGACAGTTTGGCAGGCAGGCTCAAATGCAGGAGAGACTTCCAAAACTAGTTAATGCCTACTCACCTTGGGAAATCACTTCTCTTAGCTTCAGATCAACCATCCTAAGTTATGCCACCACGAATTAATTCCATCTGTACTTGCCTCGCTAACATTTGGCTCTCTGTGCCTCAGTTTACACAGCTGAAATGTGTACTTAGGAGTTTCCTATGTAGGTATGGCTCAGAAATGGGCAATGTGGATGTGATTTTTTTGCCTCTGAGGTCAGCGGCTGAACTCCATCAACTTCCTTTTAAGCGGCTGGAAGTTGTGCTTGGAATCTAGAAGCATGAAGGGGTCCCCAAAGCCTGGCTTTATGCTGCCTGCAGGCTTTGCTGATGTTTGTGGTATGAGGCTGAGTGCTGGAGCCCTGCTGGTATGATGCACTGACCCTATTAGCTCACGTCTTGTGGTAAAACCAATCCATGCTGTGGGTGATAAATGGAGTGCCTGGAGGGCCAGCCTTGGGCAGCAGGATGCTGTGCACATAGCTCTGCTTTGCTGTGACTGTGTCTGTCCCTGGATGCTCAGCCGGGTCCCACGGAGGGTTGGGAAAAGTCACATCTCCCTTAGATGTGCACTCAGGCACTGTTTGCCAAGCAGAGCGGCTGAGCTCGCTGCAGCAGGGACAGGCTGTGCTGTGCCATCATGTACAAGGTCAGCATTTTCTCCCAGTGAATCCCAGCACTGTTTCACCCAGCAGGAGCTGCACCCTGTGTTCCAGATGGAACAGCAGTCTCCTCTCTCTCAGGCACACACATACCTTCACTTGGCTTTGCTGTGGGGTAGGACTTTTGCTGTGGCGTTGCCTTCAGTCAGAGGGCTGAGATTTTAGGTTATAGTTCTCTTTGCTTTTTCTTTTTTTTTTTTTTTTTTTCCCCTTGCTCAGTTCTTGGCTCCTCAATCTGAGCACTGACATAAAATAACAACTGCTTGTACAGGACAAAGGCTGAATACTCAAAAATCCCAAATAAATGATTCTTGTAGGCCTGACCTCTCTGGGCTGAAGTCTCAGGGCTTATGCAGAGCGGAGGAGCTGCTCCTGCTGTCTTTCCCTCACGCTGCTGCTGGGGCTCTTTGTCCAGGCTGTGCCCTGCTCTACCCTAGCAGAGGCCAGCTGCCCCTGGAGAAGAGCTGCTGTCAGAATACTTTAAAGTCGGTCAGACTGGCTCCTTCTTCGTGAGGTTTATCAGCAAAGATTTTCAGTGCCTCCAGCGGGAGGCTATTTTTACTCTATCCAGAGGCCACCTTCTGCTGTGAGGTCTTTACAGCATGGTGTGGCTCTTTTTAACAGCAAAACTTGCCTGTTTTAGGACAACCTTAAGTGTTGTTATCTTTTGCATTCTGAAAAACAAGGTAGTCTTTTATCTAAGGGTAAAGCTTTTGGTGTTTCTGTGACACGTTCAAGATTATATTTCTTTATTTTCTTATGTAGATCAGACACTGCTTCAGACATAAGAATGCACTGAGTTTTCTCTGTTGAACAGGGGTGGCAGTAAGTGAGGTGCCCAGTGTTTCCTCTTCCCTTCCCCATTGCTCAGGGCTTTGACCACTGTGTAAAACTCACGGTGCGTTTCATTGCCCCATGTAATCAAGACTGGTAGATGCCTTGAGATCACCAGTTCCATCTTCCTGCCCTGTGGCAAGATCAGTCATACCTGTAGTGTTCCTGAGGGATGCTGCTCTGTGTTCTTTTCCAGTAGCCCTGCGGCCTCTCCAGGCAGTATATTTGCATACCTGACATCCCTTGCCATCAGAAGGCCACTTCCCCCTTCCCCCCCTTCCAACCTTGTGTTTAATCTGAGTCAGCTTTGCTGTTGTTTCAGCTTGTCGCTTCTTATCCTGCCCCTTTTGAATACAAAGAACAGGTCATTCCTTTTTGCATCAGTCTTGAGATTGACGACTGTTCCTGTGCCTCTTTTTCAAGTTAAATAGCCACCACGTTACATTTTCCCTTCTTTATAGTAGGTTTAAATCTTCTATGTAAATCTTAATTTGCTTGTCTTCTCAAAGCCATTCTGTAATTGAAGATCTCAGTCATTAACTAATCCACGAACAGTTTAAGCCATTTGATCACCGTTTTATTTAAATGCTTTAATGGAAGCCTTCTATGCCAGCCAAATTGCCTATTTGTGCATCGCTGTCTCTGACTGACTTCCTAAACTTGTGCTAGCATGCGAGCCAAGTATGTGCAAGGATTCGCAAGGCATACAGGGAGGACAGAAAGCAGTTTGCATTCCCTTTCAGTAACTGTCTCTGGATTTCTCTGTTGCAGGTGAGTGTTTTAACCACCTTGGAGCGGCGATTCAACCTCCAGAGTGCAGACGTGGGTGTCATTGCCAGCAGCTTTGAAATCGGCAACCTGGCCCTCATCCTTTTTGTGAGCTACTTCGGAGCCCGAGGACACAGACCGCGCTTGATAGGATGTGGAGGGATTGTCATGGCCTTGGGTGCCCTCCTTTCTGCGTTGCCTGAATTTCTGACCCACCAGTACGAATACGAATCAGGGGAAATACGCTGGGGAGCTGAAGGGAGGGATGTGTGTGCTGCCAATGGGTCCACCAGTGATGAGGGACCAGACCCGGACCTTATCTGCAGGAATCGGACTGCCACCAACATGATGTACTTGCTGCTCATTGGAGCACAGGTCCTCCTGGGCATTGGTGCTACCCCTGTCCAGCCCCTGGGAGTTTCCTACATTGACGACCACGTGAGGCGGAAAGATTCCTCTCTGTACATAGGTAAGGCTCTGTTAACTTCTCACTGGAAGTTTTTCCATGTTGGTTTTGTCTGATTTGTTTCCTGTGGAAGGGCTGCCTTCAGGTGTCTTCTCTCTATGGTGCTGTGCTGGTGAAGGTAAGGTGGCATTGGTCTGTTTTGAGTGATAGTAAGCAGCAGGGAAGTACCTTGATATTTTCTTTTGTTGTGGCTATGGTAAAGATGGACAGCCATGGTAATGGAGAGTGAGTAGTTAGGAAGCTGCTGTTTGCCCAGATTGCTTTAAATTCTGATACTGGTTGTTTAAGGTTGACTGAAAAGGAGGTGCATGTCTTGGTCATTTCCACCATCACATTTTAGCAGGGTCCGTTACAGAGTAGGTGCTGTGACCCGATATACTCCAGCGGGGTGCCAAATAATGTGACCCATGTAATTAACAAAACAGGATGAAGAAGCTGGTGTTGTCTGCTTTGAGATACGCTGAACCAAGAGTTGAGCTCATTATTGTGATGATCACATTGCAAACGTATTCCAGATGCCTGAGATATGAAATTTGTGTTGAGTTACCCGGTGAAGCATCTCTGGTTGTCATAAAGTGCTCACTGGTTTCAGCAGTAGAACCCACTGCAGCAGATTTAAAGTGGGTGCTGTGGGTGAAGTTGTTTACGTGGAGGGGAAAAAACAAAACCAAAAGCTTCACTAGCTTGGCTCACCCTTCAGTCTGCAGTGCTTGTCACTAGGTAAATGGCTCCAATGCAATAAATCACAATAAAGTTGAAGTATGTGCTGCTGTAAATGCATTTCTTCTGTAGTTGTTAGTATTATTTCTAGGATCTAAAGCTCCATGCATTTGTGCTTTCATCCTTCTCCGGGCTTTCAGCCATCAACTGAATGCACATTGCCATTAGTGCTCTCCTTGCTATGACATTTACCAAGCTCCCAGCCATAACTGAACACAGCTGTGGCCAAAGCTGGGCAGTCCCACTGACCTGAAGGGCTTTAGGTGTCCTGGGATAGCACAGCTACACAGCATGGCATTCCTGGATGTGTTCCTACGTGACTTAGAGGTTCTTCTACATATTCGAAGCGTGTCCATATTTTCCTGTCACTGGCCATAAAATCCTGATATTTCTGTCCCTTTGTTGCTATTAACCTTGCCTTTGTTCTATAAGGGCTTGTGAGGGATCCACTGGGCAGAGCAGGGTGATATGCAAAATACATGATACTGTACAGCCCAAAGGTGAATGATGAGACTAAAGTCACTGGGTCAGCTTTGCCAGCATTGTAAATGATGAGCTGGAATTTGCAGTGATTCTAAGATTATCTGTTTAAAAAAAAAAGATATGAAGAAGCAGCAACATTCAGTCTGTTCCATGGGCGTTTTTAAGCAATGCTTCATGTCTGAGAACAGGATTAAGGAGGGTGCATAAGAGGAAGATTAGGAAGAGTGATTCTTCTTGGTCCTTAGATACATTCTTCTTGCATGCTGAAATAACTTTATTTAAATAAAGTTGGCAGATCAGCTGTGGCTGGGAAAACGCTGCCAGAAGAAAATGATTTCTGCTTACTATGTGCTTCCTTCAGAAATATGCATTTAACTGTGTAGGGTTCCTTTCTACAGGTAGACTGCAAAAAAAATAAAAATAAAAATTGAAATTACTGGCTTATGGGAATCCCATTTGAGTGTGTACATGTGAACTGTGGGGTGCAGAAGAGAGCATGTGTACACCCAACCGATCAGCCATGCCGGAAGTGAAGTTCAATGTCTGTCCTATCCCAACCTATCCATCACAAGTAGGTTTTGGAATAGGGGATGATTAATTCTGACATCAAACTGCATTCAGTTGGGTTATTAGAAATACAAGCTAACAGGAAAAAATGAACAGGAGAAATATTGCTCTGTGAGTGAATATGAATGGAGAGGAAGCTGTTGGAAACGTGTGTCATTTTAGATTTGAGAATACTTGAGAAGTGGTCAGAGTTCTTATTTAAGGTGTTATTAGAGAATTATTTGCTCGGGCTTGTGTTACACTGATTATTTTTTGTTGGTGTCGTCAATGCAATTTTCAGTGGCCTTAGCAGAAAGCTGGCTGAGCAGCTTACCCACTTCATTCTCCTTTGTTTCACAGAGGAAATAACTGCAGAGTGTATACTGTCACTGTTATATTTATATCAGTTTGATTTCTCATAATAGCATGGTCACTCAGTGGGGGCTGCTCTGTGTGTGACCGGATAAAATGTTTTTTGGGTAAGTTCCCTCAGTTTAAATTAAGAGCAAATCTGGCATAGGTTGTTCCCTTAGGATAGAAACTAATTAATGACAGTAGTAATAGTCTGGCCAAGCTTTCCATCCTGGTTGGCTGCTGGTAAGAAATGATCTGATTGACCAGTCCATGTTGTCTTCAGTGTGTTGTCAAGTACATATGGGCTGTACTGTAGCCAGGGGGAGGAAGCAGTCTCTTACCTGACAGCTAAGTACTAGTTATTGCACACCTACAATAAAATCCCTCTTTTGTCCCCAGGCAGTGAATTAGACACAAATAACCCCTTGCACTGAGAGTTTTTTCCTTCCCTCTGAGTTGTACTGGAGTTCAGTGGAATAACTTCAAGTAACCTCATGTAAAGGTGTGTGACAGTGCAGGAAGACTGCTCTGTTCACCAACCAACATCTTTTTCTTTTGTATTAGTATAAACGCATGTATGCAGTTGCGATACTGAATGGGTTTTAAATTGGAGCTTTACTTTACTCGTAATGAAAGCCATAGAACAGAATACGTTTATGGCCCTGAAGTCTCAAGTTCTGCATGCTGTGTTTTCCCTGCAGGAGATGGGCAGTGCACCTCTGCTGTGCTTCCTTGGGAGGCAGAGGTTGCTCAGGCTTGTGCTCAGCCAAGGAGGTGGGGATTCGTGGAGTTTTGTAATTGGAGAGACAGGATGAAAGATTACGGAGAGATATCTCTGTGGCATGGGCTGCTGACATGTAGCTTCATGTTTCTTGAGTTAACTGTGGGTATGTTACATATTTTTTTTTTTGAGGCCTGCAATGTGTTGATACCAAACTCAAACAGATCCTGTTGCTGTAGTAACCAACCCAAGAAGGGCTGTGTTGTGGTAGCTGAGGGCACACACCAAAGGATGTTCAGAGGAAACAACATTAATGCTATAGTGGTGTCTGTTCCTGCTACCCCTGGGAGATATATTCCCTTCCATGTCACCGAGTGACACATGTTTGACACAAAAGTTCGTAAAGCTGGCAATAGCAGCCAAGAGATAAGAAAATATAGGAGTTTTTGTGGCTTTATGAAGAAGGGAAAGTCTGCTTTGGTGCTGGTTTGCTTCCCTTTCTCCTGTCTGTTGTATTTAAGGTCTGAACTCGTTTTTAAAGATCAAAACAGGGTGATTATCCCTGTGTATTAATTGGCATTTGGCATAAGTAACCACTCTGATGGGAGGAGCACCTTGCTCCTGCAGGCTGTGCAGGGCTCATCATTACTGCAACTTCACTAATGTCAAAGGATTCCATCAATTTGTAGCATCGTTTGTTTTAAAGGGGGGGAAGAGGGGGAGAAGTATGTTGAGAACTACTCACTACACAGTTCCTTTTTCTACCCACTAATGACTCACTTGACATTTCCCACTTTTCTTAGTTCCTTTTCTGCTGGATCTTGCTGAGTTCTGTTGAAATCAATGAAGACTTTGTCATTAAGAGGGGGATCAGAAATGTTACAGAGCTGATACGGGGGAGAAAAAAATCTGATCTGACTGGTTGTATGGATTTGCTGCCTCTTGGATGAGTAAGAGCTTACATGTGTTTTCTGGTCACTGGAGCACCCATGTTGCTTTCAGCACTGGCTTGCGTGCTTGGCAAGAGCCAAGGTAATGCTGTGGTAGATTAATGTTATTAGCAGTCTCCTTATGCACCTTCTGGGCTTCCTGCAGCATTTAACATGTGCTGCTGAAGTTGTTGCATCTTGTCTAGAGCATGGTTACCTACAGAGCAGAATGAATGGCTTCTGGAAGCCAGCATTAGATCTGAGACAATTAAAGGCTGCATTATATAGAGGAAGTTGCTATTATTCTGTCTCCTGTTGATGGAGGAAATTGATATTGATGTTGCAAGAGAGCACTGCTGGGTTGCTTGGCACATTGGAAGAATGCTGTGTTGGTTTTAATGTGCCAGAGATTTCCTTCAAGTTTGCCAAAGTGATCTCAGTGTTTCACTTCATGGACTCACATCCCATGTGTTACCTTTCACAGCCTGCCCAGAGAAGCTGTGGGTGCCCCATCCCTGGAGGTGTTCAAGGCCAGGATGGATGGGGCCCTGGGCAGTCTGAGTTGGGGCCTGATTTACTGGTTGCCAACCCTGTCTGAGGCAGAGGAGTTGGAACCTGATGTTACTTGTTGTCCCTTCCAACCCAGACCTTTCTGTGATTCCATGATTTGCTGGTGTGGGAGACCTGGTGACTCAGAGACAGAACTAACAGGAGCGTGGATCTCAAAGAAGTCCCAGGAAGGGGACTGAATGGTGAGAGTGAATGCTCCTGAGTTATTGGTGTAAGAGGCAAACTCTGTGTTCTCTGCCCACAACTGCTCGAATGGGACTAACCAGTCCCACAAAGGGGATGGGGCTGTGAGTGATCCCTGCTGGCTCTGAGCTTTGCAGTGCTGTGGGGTTATTTTGGGTTGAACGAGTGCAGACATCTCTGTTTTTGCCGTGACAATTGCAGAGAAATGCTCGCTCTCACATTTCGTGCCTTTCTTGCTTGCTTGAAGCACCAAGCTGAGAGCTGAGTTGCTGAAGAGGAAGGCAAATGTGCCCTAGTTGGAATTTTGCTGTCTCCAGGGATGAATTTGTCCAATTGAAAATTCACTTATGGTAGCTTACTTCAGTCAGAGTGACAGCAAGCATTGTGTTTTGGTGATGCAAGAACTTTTTGTCTACTGACAAGAATGAGATCTGAGTGTTAGTATCTATAGCCATGTGTTAATAGCATGTTATCAGCATAAGATGCTGAAATCATCGGAGTTTGATTCCACATTATGTGTGTGGTAACACAAAGAAGTAGTACTCAATATCTATTGGGAAACTCACATTGGCAAGCTAAGCAGTTGCTGTGAACCTCAAAACCATTCATCATCTATGTATCTGGTGTAACATACATTAGGGTACATCAGTAAATATTTCCAAAGCAAAGAAGGAATTGGGACTTCTGATTTTAAAAACAAAAGTGAAAATGTTGATCTGTGGCATTATAGAAAAAGCTGAGAGCAGAAAAACTCAACCCTCTGTAGGGCAGTTCCCATCATGGTCTAACTAATAGTCAGTATGAAACTCACTGTATTTGAAGGGCTGTAGGATGGGCAGTCAGTGACAGCACCTTTGATGGCAACGTTTCGCATTTATTCTGAAGCCTGTTATCTGGAGGATGTGGTACGTGGTTCTGAGAAGCATTGAATATGTTGGAACTAAAAGCAGACTTTGCAGATGATCGGGCTTGCATGCTGGAACCTGTTTTGTTCTTTACAGATCTTGATTTCTACATAATACGTACTATGGGATGGCAGCGAGCACCCTGAGAACCCACAGAAATGCACTGAGATGGGCATTATTCCCATCTCTGTAGAACTGTTTTTTCCTGCTGGGAAATTCACCTGGGTTTTCAGTAGCTGGATGATGGTTGACAGTGTAGTGGAACTGCTAATTTTGTCTGACTGCTGACAACTTTCTTGTGCAAGGAATAAGTGTGTCTTGCTTAGGCTTGCACTTGCCAATTCTTTCCAGCTCTTTTTGCTGGATGATGCTTCCCTGAACTCACCCACCTACAACTCAGCAGTCAAATGCTTTCCTTGCAGCTTTTCTGCTGTGCTCACATTGGATCTTCACTCAGTGATGCTGTCCACCTCCATGTGGACATGTCCCCTTGTAACACACCTGTCATAACATCCTAGGAAATTAAATGGAAACATAAACAAGCGTGTAGAGAGTATTAGAGCAGTAAAAATAATCAGCTAACAGGAATAGCCTTCCCACTGCAGGCAGGCTGTTGTGAAAGGCGGTAGCAGAATGGATGTATTTGTTCAATTAAATGTATATATGCACACACCCATAAGTACTATGAGCTCCGTTATTTTCCAGCAATTGTTCCAGTTCCCTTAACCTTCTGCTAATAGCTTTTTTTTGTTATGAGCTGAGCAAATAAAGCTTGGGTCCAACACAAATGAATCTGTGAGAGCATACTGAGGGTGGGAGCTGTTTCCATGTTACTCTGCCCTGTGTTCCTCACAGCTGTTTTTTTTGTTGTTTTTTTTTTTTTTAGTTGATAAGGATTTGCTGATTTTGATGTCTTTGTAAAATGTCATTTTTGAGCATATTGGTTTCTCTGTCATGTATTGAAAATGGTCATCAGCTGAGAGCCTTGTGGGGTTCAGCATTTCTGCAGCAGCCTCTTGGAAATAGTGCTGTGGGAGAGAGCTGCTTGTCATTTAAACAGCAGGCATGCAGAGGATAGTCTATATTAGCTCTTGAGTTCATAAAATTAATTAAATAGATTGGAAGGTGCTGAGCTGACCATGTCAAGAATTAACAAGCCAGCATGTCATTTTGGTGGTAGTTGTAGATGGTGCCCTCTGGGATGAAACCTGCCTCTGTCATTGGGTGATGTGATGAACTACTTTGATTTGCACTCTGAAGGGGAGAGGTTGCTGCAGGTAGGCTGGGGCTGTGATCCTGGGTGACTAGAACTAAATGAACTAGAGTTAACCAGAGGAATAGCTGTGACGTGAATCAAAATCATGAGATGGCCCAACAGATCGTGTTTTGTGAGACCTAGTTCTGTGGAGATATCAGTGCAGTCCAATTAACTACAGTATCTGATTTCCTTGGATAGACTGACTCGGATCATGAAATCAAATGGTGGGCGCTATGCAATACAATGAAGTAAAATAATCCTTAGAATGCTTCTTAGAAACCAGTGAAAAGAGCTTGTTGAGGGAGAGTCCATCCCTGGTGCAGTGTAGAGAAGGAAGAAGGCAATGTGTGCAGTGACAAACCCCAGCCTCCCATCCAGTGGAACTGTCACCCAGCTGCTGGGATTGAACCTGCCAGACATCTGCCTCCTCCTTTTGGGAGCTGTTAGCTCTGCTGGCAGAGGCTGTTGCTGCATTGCTGTTGCTGCCAAGGTGTTTCCCTCCTGACCAACCTGTCACTTGACAGCTACATCTTCCAAACCAGCCCTGGGCCTGAGGAATGTGGGACAGATCACTAGCTCTGTCTGGCAGTGGTACAGTACAGATGTAAAAATGATGTTCTTCATTCACCTATAGGGTTTGGTTCACCTTGGGAGTAAGCTTGAGACTCTTCTGACTTTTTTTTTTTATGTCGAGGGAAATCTGCAGAACTATGGGCTCAGGGAAAGGATGAGTGCTTTGCACTGTGGGAAGATATTTTCCAGTCCACTGTCAGCACCATGGGAGTGGAATGCACGCAGAGCATGGCACAGTGCAGGTGCTGCAGGGGGTCTTGGGGCTGCAGAAGGACTGCTTGGCTGATCCAGGTTGTTCAGGTAGAAGTTTGGCTTCAGAGACGTCACACTGGTTTTGCTTTAAAAGACTGGGGTTTGATCTCTACGTTTCTCCTTTGAATTTTGCTATTTTGAAACACTTGGAAACTCTTTGCAGATTAATTTTTGCCAAGGTACAGCCATTTCATTAATTGTGCTGCTAATGAGATATTTGGCTGTTCCTTAGAGGAAGCCTGCTCTCATGAAGCCTCCTTTTGATTTCAAAAGTAGGGTTCTTTTGTCTGGAGTAGTCCTTCCAAATCTGGCCCTTTATTAACCAATTAAAATGTGAGGATTTAAATATTTTCTCAGATGGCTGTTAGCAGCAGGTCATGCTGTGCTTTAATACTTCTAAGCACTTGGCTGCATGAACCTCGATAACACTGACCATTGCAAGAGCCAGTACTGACCATTGCAAGGGGCAGGACCTCACCAAAGGCAGCAGATCAAAGCAACTGGGGAAATTCATGAGTTTGAACAGGAGGCAATATGGACTGAGCACCAGTTCTCCCCTCCCTGTCTGTTTCTGCTTACCTCTCTCTTTCCCTGCAGCTCTCTTCACTTTGCTAGCCTTGATGTTGGACAAAACGTTCCTGCTGTAACTGTTTGTGCAAGACACTGATGTTTCTTATTAGAGTTGAAAAGAAATAATATTAAGGGGGAAAAATGACAACTGGGACAACTTTTGTGCGTTAGTCATCGCTGCAGAGACCAATTACCCTTGTGATGAAAGACCACCTGTATCTTGTTAGCCATCAGCTAACACCATATGGATGTCTTAATTCAATCATCAAAAGAGTAATACTTGTTAGAGGGAGCGTTCCCTCTGTAGCTGGGATCTGCAGAGGGAGACTGAAGGGGTGGAGACGTGGGAAAGGAGCTGCAAACAAGCCCGGCTGCTGCGGAGGAGGTTTGGGCATCAGTGACTGCTCAAACATCAATTAATGCCCTGCTGTCCTCAGCTGGGGGTTGCCTCAGCTTTGTATTCATGATGGCTTTGTGCCGTAGGTGCAGTTTTTTCTTTATGACAAGATGATGTCATAAAGTGACATTTAGGCAGTATTTCCCCCCCTTGATTTTGATACATCCTTGCAGCATAAAGATGTTTTGCTGTTGTTCTGTGGCAGTGCATGGCAGGGGTGTTGGAACTAGAAGATCTTTGAGGTCCCTTCCAACCCAATCCATTCCACGATTCTATGTCTTTGTCAATGTGCTCTGTAACGGCATAGTGTTCTGGTAATTGTACACAAGTTGCTTTGTGTGCTCTTTGAGCCTTGTGTATGCAGAAAAGAGGTTCCCACAGGTTCTGGGACAAGAGGTTTTATGTGGAAGAATAACACTGAGGCAGATGGAGGATGCACGTTCCCACTTGGTGGATCTTGCTCTGACTAGGATGATGGCTCGTACTTGAGGATTTGCTTTTTGTTTCCCAGCTGTCACTGGATCTGGTAATATACACTTCTCATCTCTCCAAACTTTGCTTCCTTTCCTGCCTTGGTGAGAAGTACGTATCAAATGGAAGCTCTTCTGTAGCTGGATGCACCACCTTGTTGGGTGCTTAGTGTCCTAAGGGTGCTTGATTTACAAGCAGTCGTAAAGCCCAAACTAAGGATAGGTTAAACCAATACTCTTCTTTCAGCAATGTGTCCAGTGTTATAAAATAAGTGATTGGAAGGGTGAGAATGGAGGTCCCTTCCAGCCGAAGCGATTCTAGATTCTAGAAAGACTGGATGTTGTGTTGAGGGACGTGGTTTAGTTGGAGCTATTGGTAATAGGTGAATGGTTGGACTGGGTGATCTTTTAGGTCTTTTCCAATCTTGGTGATTCTATGATTGCAGCCTCTGTAGGGTGCAGACAGCCCTTCCTTCTTGGTGTCAGAGGGGTTAAGAGGTCTGGCTTTTTGTCTTTTAACACCGTCCTGCTCCTCCTCTGCAAGCTCCTCTTTGTTTCCAAGAGTTGTGTGACCAAAAGCTAAGGTGTCTTTGCATAGTGGAGAGTGAGGAGAAGGAGGTGGGCTTAGTACAGCTGGGCTGTGCACTGCTCCATCCCTGCTTCCAGAAGCCTTCAGGCAGGAGTGCTCTGGTAATCCCTTGGTGCTCTGGTAATCCCTTGGGCTGCTGCAGAAGTGCCCTGGGGGATGCTGGGTAAGGCACAGGCTGGTGCAGCTGGCAAAGACTGGGGCAGACCATCCGACTAGGTGAAAAGTGTCATCCTAAATGGGTTTTGTTGATGCAGTGAATAAATTAGTTCTGCTGTCCTCTGGTATTCCAGGTCTGAGTAAACATAGGAGACTTGCTCTGTGCTTTCAAATCAGCAAGTTTGGGCTTTATTAGTCTTCGAGGGGCCATAAATCCTTGGGAGCAGGAGGAGGCAGCAGAAGAAAGGTAGTGCAAGGTAAGGATACTCTCAAGGAAACCCATGCTGCTTGCTAGGATCTAGAAAGGCAATTTGGAATTGAATCTATGGGGCACAGGGGAGCCGTTGTTGGATGGGGCAAAGATTTGGGAAATCTGCATAAGCAAAGGCAAGGAAAAGACAGAGAGAAAGGATGAGGGAGGAGAAGCATAGTGGTGATCAGCAATGTGGTTAGATAGGAGAAGAGGGTATTGGAGCAGAGTTAATTAACACAGGAGCTAAGCTGATATAGGAAAACCTGTGGTATATGCCACTTCCATGACATCTACAGATGTCTGGATCTTCACATCAAAAGATTCTTTAATTTCTATAGAAATTCAGTCTCTTAATTTTAATCAGTAACCATGGGAATTAGGTGACTAAATGGAATCTGGGCTAAATGTTGCCTTTCTGGAGCATAATGCTTAGGTGATTCCCAAGAGCGTTGCCGCATGCTTCCTCCTGGGCCACGGGTTGCATGTGGTCTCTGTTTTCCTGCAAAGCAAGCTTGTTATGTGACTGAGCAGTATGTTCTGATGCTGGGTGTGGGTGGAGGCAGGAGGAGAAGCAGCAGGCCTGTTCCCAATGAGATCCTGGTGTTTACTGAGATGCTAATCACTGCCTCCAGCCCATCCTTAGTCCTCTTCCCATGGCACACTGATGAGAAGCACTGATAACATTTGCAATGTGTAAAAAGCTTATAAGAAAAAAAAGACACTTCTGAATTTCAGGAGCACTGCTGTCTGCTGTTGTACTTTTTGGCTGGTTTTTTTTGTTTGTTTGTTTTGAGGGATATTTTTTTGAGGCTGGAGGTGGCAAAGGAAGGAAGTGCTTTGTTTTTGGATTGGATTTGCCACCTTATTGTTATATAACGCACTGTAAATCAAACTCTGCAGCAGCAATCTGCCCTTTGACTTGTCTAGACACTTCCCAGGTGTTTCTTTACATTGTCTACCAGATTTCTATCCCATTTTCCATCATGAGGCAGAGAAATGACTTGCTGCCCCACCTAGCTTGTCAGTTGGCAAATGAGAGTGAGAATCTAGGAATAGCTTGTAGTAATCTTCCTGTGTTCTGCTTGAACGTATAGGTTTGAGTTCTGCTTCAGTTTTCTGGCGAGGAGACTTGCTAAGCAATGAGTCTATGGTTCTTGTGTCTAGTTGTGCTATTTGTTAAAGAGGCTTTTGGGATTTCATTGAAGTTGCAACCCAACTGGAAGTCCCCAGTATTCTTTGGTTTGCAATAGTCCGGGGAGATGGAGGAGCAAAGCTGAGGGCTCAGAGCTCACCTCTGGAGACGCTGCTCTCCAGGAACTGCTTCTGCATGAAAGGATGCTGCACTCTACCAGAGTCTTGGGTTCTGTGGAAGGTAAGTGGTTGGGGTATCCCCCCTACATGCACTTCAGATGCAGATTGCATGGGATTACTGCTGAATGACAGCCAAATCCCAGGCAGTAGTGACAGTTTAATCACACTCCTATCTCTGCTGGATTCACATAATTAATATAAGCCCTTTTGGATGGGCGACCTGTGATTTATCTGTTGCTGCTCTTGGATTGTGCAGGGCTCTGCATACAGCCATGATGCTCCAAACACTGATGATGATCTAAATCCCACCTGCATACAACTGGAGACTGGGTAAATCTCCATTTACAGACAAGTAATTTGCTGCTCCCTGGAAGGGAAAAGAAGAGAGAAGAAGGCCTGAGGTTAAGCCAAAATGAATGTTTCACAGATGACTTCAAGGGAAATTAAAATGGGATTTTTATTTTAACGTAATGTCTGCAGGGAGCAAAGAACATGATTAATAAACTAGAGGTTTGTCAGTACCTTATGGTCCTGGCCCATTTCGGAGGTGATGTAGAGATCAGTGTGCAATGGATAAATTAATTATGGTGCCCTTTCACATCCAGTCTGAGCTGTGCCTGTATCTTCTGCCCTTTGTGACATCTGGAATTGTGGTGAGGAGGGAGAAAGTGATTCCCAGCCCTGTGGCATCCTGCAGGCCTGTAGTCACTAGCTGAGTTCTTCCCTCCTGTTTCCTTGTGTTTCTTGAGCAGCTGGATGTGGTCTAACACCGAACAGGGCACACTGCCTCCCTCTTCCTTCTGCTAAATAGTCCAATGTCTTTTACATTGGAACTGGGTGATCTTTAAGGTCTCTTCCAGCCTAAGCCATTCTGTGGTTCTAGGTGCTGGCTGTGTGTTTTCACGAAAGCAGTCAT
Source organism: Lagopus muta (assembly GCF_023343835.1). Taxonomy (NCBI): domain Eukaryota; kingdom Metazoa; phylum Chordata; class Aves; order Galliformes; family Phasianidae; genus Lagopus; species Lagopus muta. The sequence goes on along the minus strand of NC_064442.1, from coordinate 6,012,871 downwards.
TATTTCCAAGCTTTAATTATAACCTTTTTCTGTTCAATAAAATCATAAATATAATAATTTCATATGGGGTAAAACCACTCCTCATCAATTGCAGTGGAATTCTTCCTCAATCTTGACTGCATCCGTCTGTGCAGAAGGCAGAGGTTTTCCCCAGTGTTCTCTGAAAAACAAATGCTTGTGTCCAAGCTTGAAAATTAGCATGAAAGTGACATTTAATATTTGGCCGACAGCAAAAAAAAAATAAAAGAATAAAGCCTGTTATTTGCAGCGAGCTTAAAAGCAACCTCAGCTGGGCAGCTTTGCCTGCCTGGTCCATGCAGCATTGCTGGCGTGGGAACTGGCAGTGCTCCCACTGACAGCTCGGCCTCGTCCCACTTCTCCCTCTGCCCTTGGAGGAAGCAAGAAACCCCTTGCAGGGAATACAGGATGATGAAAGCTTTTGCTGGGAATGTGAACTCAATCACTTTGCAGGCAGTAGGTGGTCATATGTTGTCTCTGATTTGTAGTTGGTGCTTGTAATGTGCACTCATCACCCGGTCCGTTCTCGTACTCCTCGTAACAGCGAGTGTGGAGGCATTTTTCCTATTGTTTTTTGCCTTGGAGCAGCTTAGAGTTAAGGGTTTGGATGCTGTACAAGTGCTGGGTGCCCTGTGAGGGACCGCAGGTTGGGATAAGTAGAAGAAACATCGAATACAACAAGAATAGCTGGAGAATGTTTGTGTGTATATATAGGATGGGATGTCTGTGTTTTCAGCTGCAAGAAGCCTGGTGTTTAAGATTCATGTAGAGCATCATTTGCAACAGAATAAATATCTTGGCATATCACATTTTACACAAGAGAAATGCTTCTGACTTTCCAGCCCTTGGTATCTGTAATTCGCTTGAAAGAATTGCTGACGTCTGCCCAAATGCCAATGTCTTCTCAGCCGTGTGAACTTAATATCACATCTCCAGCTTTAGTCTTTGAGCTGTGCAGCACAGCTAAATGCAAGCTGTGTTCCCAGCACTCAGGCTGACTTTTAACCCACCAACTTTTTATTTATCTTCCTCCCGTGCTTGTTGAATTGCAAAGTCAACCTAATTCCATTCTGGGGCCTCTAAATGGCATGTGATTTCTGCGTGATGATGGCAAATCTCCTTTGGGCTGTTCATACCATCTGATACTGTAAACTGAACAAGGGTAGGTCAGCAAAGCAGGGCACTGGTGTTCTTTCCTTGCTCTGATCACAGAGGCCTCTGAACACTCTAACTGTTGTGAGGGTTATGTGTGGGATGTATGATGGTTGACGCTTTTTTTCATGCAGAGATATAGCTCTTGGACACTGGAAGTAAGATGGAAAGTGTAACTTTACCATGAGATGAAAGGGGGCTTATACCATTCACTGTTATTTGTTCTCTCGTTCGTTTCGCCATTAAGGACGTAATTTGAGCCTCTGGGTTCCTTCTGATGACTCAGGTGCCTTTTGCACAGCAGTTCACTTTATGTAGCCCCTGAGTGGGGGAAGAGCGGTGACTCTGGATTGTTTAGAATTAAACACCATGTACTGGAGAAGGAGTTTGGGATTTGGTGCCAACCTCTATCGCCCTTCATCCCAGAGCCCTTTGAGTGCCAGAGGAGGGGGGCAGCGATGCTTGGTGGGATTTGGTCCTGCTGCTCCATGTGTGGTTCCCCAACACTGCAAGAGGAATTGTTGCTGCTGCTGCCATCCCCTCCCTTCCCAGCTGCTCTGGTTGGTGTCAAAAGTGAGGTCTTAAAAAATGAAATTTCATCTTGGTGCAGCTATTAGTGTTACATGCTGCAGGAGAGCTCTTTAAGGAGGACGATGACCTTCATCCATGTGGAATAAGTGCTGAATAATGGAGAACTTTCGTGTTTCCTCAAAAAGAAAGTGGCTTTTTAAATCTACTGGAGATGTTAAAGACATTGAGGAGGAAAGCAAATTGCATTAGGAAATGATGGGCAGAGTTTGTATGGAAACAGAGCACCCCAGTCTGGCAGGTTGCTGCTGTTTGCAGAGGTTTCTGTGAGCTGCACCCACTTGCCCCACTTGTCCACAGTGGTACCTGGGGACCTTTGTGGGCTTGGTCCTTTGGCAGTACGTTCAGCTGTCTCCTCTCTGCCTGGGTTCTGTGTCACCAGCCCCCATTCCAGGTTTCTCTGTTTTCCTTGGGCTGATTCACATTACATGTTTCTCTGATAGCCCCTGGCAATGTGTGATGTGCTTCAGCCATTCGTTCTGTGGAAAGAACTGCATCTTGAACAACTTTGTTATAGCCTGCTCTCCATCTACCCACCTTTAACTTCTTGCTTTGAGAAAGCATCACTTCTCAGGTCCTCAGAGCAAAGCTGTTGCCTCATCCGTTATCCTTTCCATCCCTTACCAATCTTCTGGGTGTGAACTGGGCTGCCTTGTTGAAGAATGAGTTCTTATGATGTGAGCAGAGTTCCTCAGGATGGTGTTGTGCCTGAAGCATCATCAGCTAAATGATGAGAAAGCCCAGAGCATATGTATCGTGCTGGGATGTGAGCTGGGGGAACATGTCATTGGAGATATGAGGTGGAACAGGTTATTCTGAAGGGTCTGCATAAGGCAGTGAAGAGTCACTGAGAAGGGATGGAAATGAAAGCCTACACATGTTTCCCACTGAAGTTTGCCAAGTTTGATCTGGGGTCCTGTATTCGAGTTTGTGGTTCTAAAGCCTCCTTCCTATGTTTTACAGCTGCTTTTTTTCTTCTCATTGAAACTGTTTTGAGGGGTAGGGATTGTCTTTAATCTGGGAAGGAACGGAAAAGCCAACAAACTAACTACACTTACATTGCTTCTATGTGGCTTTTTGTAGCATTTGCATGCTTCTGGCAGCGTGACAAGAGAACAAACAGTTTCATCAGTGCGTGGTTATGTCCAAAGAGGTCTGAGAGAATACAGCAGGCTTGCTTGACAGGGGCTGAGTGGAGATATGAAAACAGGTTCTCCTTACACAAGAAAAGAAGGAGCTGGTGTTTGGGCACAGAATGAACAGCCACTACTTGGCAAAGCAGCAACAGCTACTACGTGTTGGCAGTACTTGGGGATTAGGCAGTACACATCTCAGTGTTTCAGAGGACCTCTTCTTGGAGTATTGTTTTGCCCGGCAGTGAGGGATCTGCTGTTCCCAGCCCGGAGGGGGGTTTGGCACGTGGGTGGGACTGGTTCACGTGGAGTAGGACAGGCAGTGCCTTAAGAAGGGTTAGAAGAGGACAGTATCCTGGATCTGTCCTGGATGAGCAGAGACATGTGTAGCACCACTGAGGAGGTAAATAGGAGCTGCTCTTTGCAGAAGAGCCTTTGGCTCACTTCCCACAGGTCACCGAACTTCTTTGTGCATCCGTTTCTACAACGTGCAAAGAGGAAAGCCAATGAATATTTATTATTCTGTGCCCTGGGTGGAGATTTTATTCCTATTAATATTTGTTCACTGCATCTGTGGAAGCTTTTGTGTCCTCACTGTGTCCCCAGCAAAGGGTGAACATACAGAAGGGCTCAGAGAAGGTTGTGAAGGGGCCCTCTGCCACCCCAAATAGTGTTCAGCAAACCTTTCTAAAGCTTGTCTCCTGGCAGCCTTCCCTTTGCCTTTCCACTTTGCTTGTGATTATAGCAGGCTCTCCTCGAGCACATCAGTCCCTAATGTGCCTCTCAGCATTGCACAGCTGCGTTAAGTGCCTGGCAGAGATGTCCACAATGCCGGCGCTGTGCGGTGCTGTGTGCTGCGATGCAGCCCCTGCTCCCCCTGCAAGGTGCCCTGATCGTGCTCCCAAAAATCCCTGCTCTTGGAGGAGGTTGGAGGGGAGGGAGGGGAAAAAGCATCGCACTTTATGACTTAGATAATGAGGCATTTATGAAATTCCTGGCACACAAGTGGCATCGACGTTCTCATGGGGGGAAAACCAAGGGAAGTCAGGCTTTTTATGCTGCGTTGACCTTCTGCCTTTGTTTTTCCTGCAGTTGAACTAAATTAATTTCCATCATGAAGAACGTAAGAAACTGAATTTAGAAACTGGCAATCGGGGAAAATGTGGAAAATATATAGCTACCCTTATCTGTACCTACCGGTGTGATTTCTTAGTTTGGATTGATGTCTCTGCTCTGGAGTCAAGGGCTTACTCTTCTCTGTCTTGTTTTGCAAAAGAAAATACTGTTTCGTTTGTCAAGAGTCCATAGGAGCTGCTGTGCACCGGTTTTTTGTGGAAAAGCAGTCTTGGGTTCATGGTGCACCTTTTTTTTTGCCAGTGGACAGCAGCAAGGAAGCAATTAAATAATGATGGTTTTTTTTCTTGTCTTCCTTTGAAAGGGAGAGAAACTCGCGTCCATCCTCCTGTGGTTACCCTCCCTTTCATATGTGCATTCAGGTTGCTTTCACTGGTGAGCAACAGCTTAGGGGTTTCTGTGCTGCACTGAACACAAGAGCAGTTGTAGCCTGGGTCCCTTTATCTGCCCCATCTCCCATGAGTGAGCCTCCAAGTGGGGCAGAAGCCTTCTGAGGTGTGAACTTCTGGCCATCTGCAGCCAACTTCTGAGCATTCAGTCGTGCAGTTTGGAGGCTGCATCTGGAGCATCGCTGTGTTGAATTACCCTTTATTTTCCACATTTGTCTAACTTGATTTTTAAACTGATTTACATTTTGCAGCTGCAAATTCAGTGAATTAAATTCTCCCTTTCAGATTGCTTTTACATGTTGCACTTGGGTACCTATAAGCTCTGACATTGAAAGAGAGTAAATGTTTTTTGTTCGCCTCTCCGTGAAATGTGGTCATCTCTTGTTTCCATCTTAAGTTACCATTGTAGCGAGGTTCCATACTCCCTTTCCATATTTCCAGATCTTTGCCTTCCTATTGCTGTTTTTTTTTTCCCCATCGTTTTGAAGGTTGGATGATCAGACATTCACGTTTGATATAAGATAAAGGCTTATTTTGGAGTTGGACAGTAATATCGGGGTGTTTCCTTCTGTTTCCAATCCCTCTCCCAGGTTTGCAGGATGGTTTCTTTTGGTGTGAGGGTAGCATGGCTTGTTTCCGTGACTGTAATGTACAGCCTGAGCATTGTCTAGCTTTGCAGCAGCCTGGTGCTGAGATATTGAAGCACTATGATTGTCCAGTCATTTTGACAGCTCTGCAATTTTGCCATGGAGTGGAGGTGGTTAACCTGATTTTTTAGATCTTTTTTGTCTCTTATTGAATTGAGGGCTCTCTTTAACGTGACTCACTTCTTACCTAGACTGTGCTAAGTACATAAGAATTGCTAAACTGGAATGCAGTTTGTTTGGAAAGTCTGCAGCAAGTAGCTGAGAGCAGGAATTTTGAGCAATTGGACTGGGGACCCTTTAGGTTTTTGAACAAGGGAATAGAAAATGAGGGAAAAGAACACTGTAGGCACAGGTGCCTTTGTTGCCTATGTGGAGGTGTCCCTGAATGAAGGCATTAAAGCATTGTGCTATGTAAAATCAGCTATTATATTAAAATCAATGTACTAAAAAGGCAGAGCCTCAAAAGTTAGCCCTAAACCTACATTTCTGCTGCAGTAAATGTTTTTGTAAAAATCTGTGGAGGGTGCTTACTCAGCAGTGTGAATTCTGTGTAATTACTGAGCAGAGAATTATAGTTGTCATGTATTGATTTCCCCTGTTTTTTTAGAGGTTCCTCCTTTCCACTGAGCTTAAATGCAGCTGTAGTGTCAGTGTTAAAGCATGGAAGAAAGGGTAGCACATGCTGCTGCTATTCAGTATGTAGGTAAGGGATGCATGTAGAAACACGTGTCTACACAGACTGCAAGAGCATCTGAGCCGTATAAGACTGCCAAAGGACTGAAATTCCCTTCTCTGACCCCAGAAAGCTCAGCTGCTCCAGCGCTCAGTATGAGCTCATCCCATGCTGTTGCTTCGGGGGCAGCCCTGCAGATGAGTGCTTGTGCAGTTCTGTTTCTCTCCTGCCTTCCCCGTGGAAGCCGTGTGTGATGTTCTGTCCTCAGTGTCATTCTGGGATGCTTCTGTGGGATGGTAATCTGCTGCTTCACCTCACCATAGAGATGATGGCAGTGCTGAAGTGTCTGTCCCTTGCGTGCTTCCGTTTGCTTTTGTTTTAAAGCCAGAGGATTACGTGTCACCTTGGGTCAGGATGTTACCATCACAGAATTGCACTTTTTCCACTCATCTGTCCTGAGCACCTACACAGGATTATTCTGTTTTAAAACAAGCAAATGGAGCTGCTCAGGGGGGCTTTTTTCTTCGTTGCATTCTATACCTGAGCAATTTAAGCTCACTAAACTGAAATACTGAATAAGGATTTGTGACTGTGTAGCGAAGTCCTCTGTATTTTCACATTCCCAGTGAAGGCAAGTGTTTCCTGTTCAGAAAACATAAGGTCCTGAGACTGAGGTCACACGTTGGTTGAACTGTGTTCTTTCTCAATGCCTTAGTAGAACTGGTAGGAGGAGGAGTTCTCATGGCTGGAGGTGCAGGCAGGACTGCTCAGTGCTCTGCACAACTGCCATATAGCCTTGAGGTCATGGAATCATTTGAGTTGGAAGGGATCCTTAAAGGCCATCTGGTCCAACTCCCCTGTACTGAACGGGGACACCTACAGCTGATCAGGTGCTCAGAGCCCCATCCAGCCTGACCTGAAGTGTCTGTCTGCAGGGATGAGCACCCACCGCTCTCTTAACTTTAAGGATGTGTTATAGCTGAGTGCTGCTGGTTATTTTGAGATAGAAGGAGTGGGAAACTTTCCTATGAATGCAGGAAACAAATCTTACCTTGTGTACAGAACGGCACGGATAATTTCCTCTTCTCCTTCCTTCGATTGTGCCAAAGCAAAATTACATCATTCATCTGTTGTTTTCTCTTCTGCAGAGGTGTGTAAGTGTAAGCTGTCCACCCAAGAGTGAGCCAGGCCAGAGATAAAAATCCTGCACTAATCCTCTGTCTGCTTAATTTCAGCTAAACCCACACATCTTTCTGCCTTTTTACCTCTGTGAAGTCAGCAGGGAGGCTCCGTGCAGCGGGGGAGCTGTCTTGTTCTTTGTTTAACCTGACAAAACGCCCTGCATCTCTGTGGCTGTGCGGCCGTCGCTCCTCCCCTGCTTGCTGCTGGGCTGTGTGGGGTCACCCCAGGTAACTGGCAGATCTGAGATGATGAGGTTCCACCGTATCCAGTCTCGTCCTCTCTGTTTAGTGCAGACCAACGAGAAATAGCACCTACAAATCACAAGTGGCCTATTGCTGCTGTTGAGCTATTAACGTGTTTAATTGTGTCCAAATCCAAAAGCCTCTGATGTTATTTGGCTGGGGGAAAAAATAAGAAAGTGACAGGCTTTTGCTGTTAGAGGATGCAGAATGAAGCAGACTGTCTATATTTCATTGAGCTATAAGGTGCCTTTTACTGTGATCATGGAATGCTTCAACCCAAAGTAATTCAGCTCTTTGCTCTGAGTGCACAAAAACTGTAACGAAGATTTGCTTTTGCAATGAGATTTCCTTCCCATGCAGGTCTGAGCTATACCCAAAGTGCTCAGCCCAAGTTGGAGTGTGCTGACAAACGTCTGCCGCCTTGCTAGCAAATGTAAAGAAAAATCTGGTAACGATGCATTGAATACTGATTTATTAAGTTCTTCTTCCCACGCAGGCAGTCAGAATGAGCTGGAATAATAGGATCAGGTGAATAGGAACAGGCTGGTAGGGAATGAGTTGCTTTTCTATGGGCAGCCAGCAATAGAGGTAGGAGAAATTAAATGGTAATCTGTTTAGAGGACAGAAATGCCACCCTGCAGTAAAGGGAAAAATGTGCTCCCCCCATGCCTTCTAGTTGCTTTCTAGGTCTTGGGCATCTATAGCTACACCTCCTTGCAGCCTTGCACAGCGTGCATCTACTCAGGGATGGTAACAGGACAGATCCAAGTCTTTCTTGCAAAGCTTTCTTCTTGGACTTTCATAGTGACCCCAGAAGGGTTACTTCAGGCAAAGACCATGGAGCATGTGCTGCTCTAACCTGAGGTTCTCAGCTCTGCTTGCAGCAAGTAAACTGAGTCACAGGGATGGCATGGGCAGCTTTGGGAACGTGCTCACTGCATGTTAGCTCTTTGAAAGGGACTGTTGCCAGAGCAACAGCTGAGCTTTATGGAAATCTGGGTCTTACTCCATGTGCTCTGACAGCAAAATCCGTAGTGGTTTTTTTTCTCTTGGTTTTGAGTTTTGCTTGTTTTTTTTATTATTATTTTTTCATCTTGGCTGTAAAGATAAGTGTCACTGGTGTCAGTTGAGTATAGCTCATCTGTTTGTGTTCCAGCAGTATAAGCATATGAGGGACTGTATTCCTGCATAGTATAAATCAGACAAGAATTCATCTACTCTTCTCCCCACCCCCACAGTGAAAAACTCAGGCTTAACCTGGAGCTTCTTGTACTTGAAATTAAAAATATGGGTTTCTTTCAGTTCTGAAAATGCCAAACCTCCGAGTCCCCACCTGAGACTTTCCTGCAGCTCCCTCCTGTAGATTGCGGCGGTGCCCTTGTGTTATAGTGCAAAGTCATGTTGGATAATCATGCATCAGCCTAGGAAACACAACTTGGCCCATGCTCAAACCTGTTTCACAGTTCAGAATACTTTGTACAAAAGGTTTTTGGCTCATATAAATTAGCCTGTGCTGCTCCTGCTGCACCATTCATTTTAGGTTCTTATCCTTCCAGGCATTAATGTCTTTTGGCCGCGTCCTTTCCTTGAGGCCTTAAAAAATAAATAAAAATTGCTTTTGCTTGCTCATATTTGTGGTTTTTTGTAACTAATCCATTTCTCTAACAGATGTGCTGTTTCATTTGGATTTATAAAAGAAAGATGATAAAATGCCCAACCCAAATACTGAGGTGTCCTTGACAAATACATTCAGAACAAAGCAGCAACTTCTGCTGTGTGCAGCAGGAGCTGAGCGAGCTGCCCAGCATGGGGAAGAGCAGCCCTGGGATCCCTCCTGCAGAGCATCAAAGCTCCCATCCTTGTTGGAACAATATTTGGTATCACGTTGGGATGGGCCTGATAACCATGATGCTTCCTTCTCTCAGTAGTCACTGATGAAGCACTCAAAAATCTTCTAAGAGTTTTTGTGAGTGCAAAAACTAATGAAGCTGGCATTCCTCTGGATTTGGGACAGGGATTTGTTGACTTTGTCTGCAGGGTTGACACAGCTTATTGAATCCTTTCCCTGTGGGATGCATTTGTAAGGTTCTTTCCAATGTGGATTTCTTAGTGTTTGGTAGTTTATGGGTTCCCACTGAAAATTGTCTATATTGTGAAGAGAGTTTGAGTCTTTCTGTGAAAAATGTAGGAACTTGTGTGTCCAAAGAAGGGCATCAAAGTTGTGAGCACAAGCCTGAAGGAAAGTGGCTGGGGGAGCTGGGATGATTCAGTCTGGAGAAAGAAGGGCTCTTGAGAGACCTCATTGCCCTCTACAGTCCCCTGAAAGGAGGTTGTAGTGAGATGAAGGTCGGCCTCTGCTCCCAAATAACAGCCATAGGACAAGGGGTGGTGGCCTCAAGTTGCACCATGGGAGGATTAAGTTGGATGTCAGGAAAAATTTATTCTCATAAAGGTTGGTGAGGCATGGAAACTGGCTGCCCTGCGAGGTGTTGGAGTCACCATCTCTGGAAGGTATCTTAAGGAAAGGGTAGATGTACTAAGTAGCATAATCTAGGGTGGACACAGGCATGGGTTGATGGCTGGATTGGATGTTCTCATCTTTCCAACCATAACAGTTCTATGAACTTCTATGTGTTTGGTCTCTCACCTCTATTATATTTGGCCTGAAGTCTGTGTAGGCTTGAACACTGGACAGACCTTGAGGCAGGATTCTTCTGCCCATGCGTCCTTCTTGCTGTGTGTTGTTGAGCACAAGGGAGCTGAGCCCAAGGAAGGGCCCAGGAGCTGTGCCTCTGATCTGGATGCACTCACATGCCCACAAAAACATGTTTATGTCTGTATACGTTTCCAGCCTGGCTTTCACTCAAGCAGAAATGCAGGTTCGTTACATTCATCTGTTCATTTGAAAACACTGGCTCTAACTTCTATGTATTTTAGCTTTCTCATCCATTAAGTACTCATTTGCTTACTGCACAAATTTATTGAGAGGATTAATTGATGTTTGCATAGAGTTTTGAAACCTTGCACAAATATTAAGGTTATCGTTAATAAGCCTGTTGGAGTAACAGAATTATCAGATAAAATAAGCAAAGGCTGAACTATCTCCATGCTTTACAGCACCCTGAGCTTCCAGGCTTGTACCAAATCAGGTGCTCAGAGGTGGGAACTGTTGGGCTGCCCACCCCTTTGCTCGGATCTGGGCACCATGCAAGACTCCTCCTTCCTGTAGTGCCCTTCACAACCCAGTTCTCACGTCTGCTGCCTGGCTCATCAGTTTGCAAGTAACGGAGCTTTAGGCATTTCAAGTAGCTTCAGAAGTGTTTTGTAACAATCCTCAGTGCGTGATTTGTTTTCGGTATTCCAAACTGAACTCTTGAACTGTATTTTGTTGGGATTGTTTTTCAAACTCTAGGTGCATTGGGGGTGAGTTTCCATTTTGGAATGCTTATTTTCTTGATGTGTCATGGCTCTTTGGATAAGACCTTTTCCCCCCCCCTTTTTCTGCTCCTGTAACCTAAATATGCCAGCCCTGAATTATGTCAGCTTCTATCGTTTTCTTCAGGGCAACTTTCTCGAACTCATGTTGTTTTTGTCAGCTTCCATGCCTGTATCTCAGTGCCCTGTCCATTCCGCGTGGAAGTTCTTCACCCTCTAGGAAGGAGCAAGTAAAGCAAATGACATTTATGCTGAAAATTAGTTTCTCTTATCATTCTGAAGTTTTAAGAACTAATCTGAAGACACATCTCAAGTCCCTGGCATTAGGCAGAGAACACATACACCGTATCTCTTTCACAAACTGGATTTTTTTCTCAGTTTTTCTGTCTTTTTGCTACTCCTGGCCTTTCAAAATAGAAATTACTTCCACCCACCATGTTCTGGAAAAAGCTGTTTGCTGTTCTAGCCATAAGGCTCTCATTAGAGTTAATAGGAGGTATATGACTAACCCTTGGTGTGCACCACTTCAGAAAAAAAATCTAGTTGCTAACATGGATTTTGTGTGGAAAGTATTCTCTGTGTAAGAAGAGGGCTTGGTTTCCTACTTGCGTTATAGCATATTTATGCTCTATAACATATTTATGGAGGAGTTTGCAGTGTGCTCTGTATATTCTGGAAGGAATGTCCCCAGACCTGCTCCTGAAATAGTGATGGAGGTTGGCCAACACACAACAGCTTTGGCACTTCCTATTAGCACATTCGAATCAGAGCTCCTTCTGGGAAATACTGAGCTCCTAAGGTGCTTGGGTTTTAATTCTTCCACATCCTGCTTGGGCTTCTGCTTCTTCTGTGTTCTTCTCTGGGACTCGTGTTTAGAGAGGAGGTGCCCATGCTTTAAGCACTGGGATGGATGGGCATCCTTTTGAGCTGCTCTGAGAGTTGGACCACTGTGGCTTCTCTTCCTTGTGGGTGGTTTTGTATGCTGCTAACTTTGTGGCCTTAGCCTTCCACTCCATGTGGGGCTGTCTGCTTAAGGCAAGGTAAGAACTTCCAAGCCGAAGTCATTACTTTGCCTGTAATCAACCTGAACTACCTGATAGCCTCAGGTAGAAGGCCTTGTAATCACATAAACATTTCCCTCATTTGCTGGATGCAAGCACTAGTTGTGATTCAGTGTGTCTTTGCAGGCTTTTGTCTCCAGCACCCAGCAGGTTGATGAGTGAACAGTTTTGCCCCTGGTTTCTAGCTTTTTAAATACCTCAGCCCTGCGTCAATAGCTGGCACTGTGCAGGGAAGAGCAGAGCCTTTCTGTGCATGTGAAGTGTGCTGAACTAAAGCCAGCAATCTTTAGAGTTTTTAATTACCAAACCATTCAAAACCTGCCACCTCGGAGGGAGATATTTTGACACCGCTTGAAGGTTTTAACATCTGTTCTTTGTACAGAGCTGAGGCACTCAGTGGAATCTGTTTAATTTTTCTTTGTCAGATATTTTACTCTGTGTTCCTATAACAACAATATATAGTTTGGGGGGAGCTCTGTCAGCAAAGACAGCTAAGTTTTTTTTTTGGTGCAAAAATTAGCTACTGAATCCTCAGCAAGCAAATATGAGCTCACGTTTGGGGAGTGGGGTTGGAGAGGAGTTGCCTGAGTTATAGTCCTGTTGAGACACCGTTACCTCCAAGAATTTGGATGAATTATTTCAGTGGTGCTTTCCCCCTTCACCAAACCTTACAGGGTATTGTAGGCTTTACTGAGTAATGTTTTCAGAGGTGGAAAAGCAGTTGCTGCTACTAGGATACAGACAGAAACGTCTGTCAGACCACATAGGGCTGTTGTTTGTTCCTTGTGGGCTGTGGCTGGATGTTTCCTGTTTGTAATGAAGGGTTTTCTTGTGGTGGTGAAATGCTCTCATTTGGGATATTGTCAAATGCTATAATGGTGATGGTAATCAGTAGTGTTCAGTTTACCCACGTGTTACTACTTCTATTCAAGGAAAAACTACTAAAGTGCTGTGACACGTGGCACTTAGTGAAATCAGCGCTGCGTTGCTTGGTGTGGTTTGAGAGGGCTGTAAAAGTGTTCTCAGGAGCACTCAGGTTCTCACACAGATGCTTGCTATACCTTTCACTTTTCTCATACAGGAACCAGAACAAAAATGCTGTTTTTGCTGGCCTCTTTGAACTCTACAGCAGTTTATTTTTGCCTTGCTGCCCCTGTAGTGCTGGTTACAAGCCTACGAGACAGTAAAAATCAAAGAGCAGACACTGTTCCAGAATCCTCCCAATTGAAATCATAAGAAGGCAATGAAAAAGAGGAGACGCTAATGTTGATATCTGAAAGCAGCTACCATTTCCACCTTTCTGATTTCTTTGTTTTACTGCTATGGTTTGAGATAATCTGAATATTCCAGTCTTCCTGTTGTGCTGCTTCCCCGTAAGATCACAGTGATGCTCTAAAAGCTGTTCTTGATTAAGTCTGCTATGGAGAGGGTGTGGGAAGGAGTGTTCATCAAATGTGGGTTGATATTCTCCAAAGTTTTGTAGAGCCAAGCTGTGTTGAACTTCCCATCTGTCTTCCAGGAGGAACCCAAAGCAGCTGCTTGCTCGATGGTCTGATCTGTGCATGCACGTGTCACATTCCTGCTCTGTCGCTTTGAGAAAGCTTACTGCTTGATTCTGGTCTAATCTTGTCAGTTAAATGAGGGCTGGGCTTGAAAAGAAGCTTGTAGCCTTCTTTCCCAGCTGTTGCACAGAAAACGTGGTCCTTGCTTGCTTTACTCTGGCTTCAGCGGAGATTGACAGCATGGCTCTGGCAGCAGCCTTGCTTGCTGTCATGGCAAGGCTTCAGCACTGCATGTGCCTCGCTCCTGATGGAACAAACCTTGAACAAAGCAAGCTTGCTTTTCCTTGGGCTCTAGTAGTAAATTGGACTGGTGAAGCAAGATATTTATCCACGCTCTTGGAAGCAGCAGCTGATAATAAGTATTTCATACCCCAAACGTAACCCTCAAAATACGGGATCAACCACAATGTAAGCATTCTCAAATTACCGAAGTTCAGCCTGAAGAAGCTCTGAATTAAATTTTGTATGTACGCCCTAAAATATGCACACAATCATGTTCCAGAACAGCAAAGCTAATAATCTTTTTTTCTTGCTTTTTTCCAAACTCTGTTGGCTGTGTGAATGTATGGCATGGGCTGGGTGTCTCCTGTCAATGGGGGCACAGTGGCTGCCCCTTCTGCCACAGCAATGGCCAGATGTTGTCCCTGTTGTGAAGGGCTGAGCATGCAGCTACCTGAGGATTCACGGGGCTTCCCTGGATGCTGCAGTGGTGTTGGCATGGGTTTGTAATCCCAGTTGTGGCCCTTCAAAATGGTGTGTGTGCCAGGGAGTATCCTTTATCTCTAGGGCACAGTTGGACCTCTCTTTCAATGCATTAGCAGCTCTTCTGCTTTATCTGTGCATTGTCTTTTTGTCTTGTCTTTATTTTCTGGGATTTGCTTTATCATCCAAATAATATATATATATATATATATATATATATATATATATATATATATATATATATATATATATATATATATATATATGTATATATATATGTACACATTTTTTCTTGTACCAGCTGTCACTTCATTCTTTAGCTTTTATCAAGTTGATCTCAATTTTGAGAACATTTCCTGTTTCCTGCCACTCATAGACACTATTCAAGTTTAGGCAGTAAGGTGATGGTTAGACTGAAATTGATCAGAAAGATTCCAGCTAGGACAGAAAGGAGCATCTTGATTCAGTTCTATGGGAGCCAAAGGCAGGAGATGCCAGTTAAGCAGCTGTCAAAGCCTGCAGTGAAATAATGTGGACCTGCAAGATCTAGTACAGTGCTCAAAGTTGTCTGCCCTGTGGGATCTTCCCATTGAGTGAAATAATGTCCGTGAAAGCCAGCAGGACCTGGCAAAGCAAGGGCTGCAGCCACCTGTGAAGGCAGTAGGCACCCACCATCACTCTAAGCATCATTTGTGCTGCCTAACTGCAGAGTCTAAAGAGGAGAAGCAGATCCTGGAGGAGATGCCTCATTGACATAGCAGCTGTGGGAAAGGATAACTTCACAGGAGGAATAACTTCAGGGATGGGTGAAACACAGAGAGAGAAAGGAGCTCTGCACGGCTCCCTGCTGTGGTGTGCAGCTGTATGCAGCAGTAGACTATTGGTTATGACAGAAAGAAAAAGTTTCCTCCGTGTCTGCAGGTAGTCGTGGTGTTTAACCTTTCTTTTGAAGTCTTGGCAGACTGTAGTCTTTATAAGAGGCTTTTAATTTTGTTTAGATGCAGAGCTGAACTCAGGCAGCGACACAGCCACATGGGTAGGGCTGGCATGGGACTGGAGCAATGTGGGGCTGCATAGCAGTCCCTATAATAGCACAGAATGTATCTGTGCTGCCTAATAAGCCCTAAGTTCCTAGTTCTGTTGCAAGCTTGATTCGTTTGTTGCATAAATCCCAAACCTGATGCAGAGCAGATCCACTGTCGTCTTCTCCTTGGTCAGAAGCAGGGCAGTGTGCAGGGGTGAGTTGTGCTCCCTGCGAGTGCTGAAATTTGCCTTTGGCAAGGCAGCAAAGGAGGCTGCTACCCACCTTTATCTTTTATCACTGTTAGATTCAATGTTTGATTTGACCAAAAGGAGAGCTGGTGTAAGCTAGGCTGAAATTCTTCAGGTGAGTGCTTCTCATTCTTATGAAGAATCCCCAAATCCAGGCTGCTTGTGCCAGCAGGTCGGGGGATTTCAGGCCCTATATCCTGACTGTATGTTTGGTATGGAATTAATATAAGTGGTTGTTCTTCACCAGAATCAGTGATGATGAAGGGGCTTCATATTCTCAGTGGCTGAGCATGGCAGCAAGGTGTTATGGATGGGCTCTGTGCTGCATGGCTGCTTTGCTCCCCGAGAATGGGCCATGGGAAGCCAAGTATTTGAGTCAACTTTGAATGTTGCTATTACAGTTTTTGAGTTAGAAAACACCATCAGTACGTGCAGTTGTTACAGAGAACTATTTGTGTCCCCAGTGGGACACACTGCCTTCCTGCCGTGTGCATAAGTAGTGTTTATAGTGTATAGACTTCAGTAGGGTGAGTGCAGATGTAATTTATGAGCACTTGCTAGCTTTGTTTTTAGTCAACTAGCTTTACCTTTCTGGGCCACAAACCAGCTATCCTGTAGCGTGAGGGCCATCATATTTTCCAGCTGAGTCAGTGTGTAGAGTTTATTAATAAATCAGAAGGAGCAGAGTCACTGCAAGTGCCCCTTGGCAAACCACCTCTGTTGTGTCTCGGGTTTCCAAGCCCCAAAAGTGGAAAGCGATACAGGCTTCCCCTGGTGAAGTTTCACTATTGAAAGATGCCCTCTTTTGAGACAGTGGAGAAAATATTTTCTTAAAACATATCTGGCTTTAAAAGTGTAGTAGTGGTGGGTCCTTGCCAGCAAAATCTCCTCTTCAGTCTTGTGCAAATGTAAACAGTGGTGCACTGGAGCTCTTCCTGGAGATGAGTAACTGACTGCCAGCCCTATTCTGAGGAAAGAAGAAAGAGGTGAAGGAATCTCCATTCTACCACAGTAGTTTGCATAGCAGTGTTTGTAGGTCATTCTGGTGATATTATCGTTATAATTTCACTGTGTGGTTATTTCTTCTTCATTGGGCTCAAACTTTAGTATCTTCTTAATTGTTATCCAGCTTCAAGTATGAAAATGCCAATTGGTTGAAATTGGGGGGGAAAAAAAGGCAGAAAACCCATCACCACCACCAAGAAAGCCAACTGTGAGAAATAGGAGGTAACTAATGCATAAAACATGCCATGTCTCTAGCTTATGGGGAATTCCAAGCAATAGGTGACTTCATTTACTTTTCAGGCAAGTGTGTAGTGCCATTACTCTTCAAGATAGTGACTTCCAAAAGCATCTGAAATTATCTTCTGGAATGTGTGTTAAGATTTAGGTGGCATCTCCAGATATGTGGAGCGTTTCTGTGTGTCTGACAGTTATATAAAACTTTCTCTATGTAAACCAAGAATGCTGATTTTGTTCATTGATACTTTACAAGGAAAGAGGAGAGAGCAGAAAAAAAGCTGTGTCCTACACTTGAAAAAGTAAGGCAAGTTATCTTCTTTTTTGCTGAGGGTAAGTATTTACTTTTGTGTCCTAATAGAGATAGAGCTGCCCAATGCCTGATAGAATTCCTTTTTAATTGGCTAGTTGTGTTGTACACATCTAAAACCCTATTATAGGCCTCTCCCAATGTACTGCATTTGAAAGCCCTATTCACACATATTTGCCTAAGGTTGGTTTTGACTTATATGTCTCTCCAAATCCCTATTTTCTTTCTCTCGGCTCCAAGCTGGTAATAAGATTTCTTATCTCCTTGCTTATGACTCCTTCAGGGCTGCTGACAAAGGGGCCTCAGCTGCTCTCTTCATATTATCTGGGCAGATATCAGTTGAATTTGAAAGGGTGGATTAAATAAATACTTTGCTAATGTTACCAGACCTAACTTCATTACTGTGATCCTGCAAAGGAGGAGAGGAGAGGGGGAAGAAAGAAAGCACTGGAGCAGTGGTGTATTGTGCACACATTTCTGTACATGAATACATGTATGTAGACATAAGGTACCAATGTAAGACTTTGTCTTCTTTCTTTTAAATGTCTAAATTATAGATTATTTATAGATCTGTGTAATATAGAATACTTTCTGCTTTGGAAGAAAGTACTGGAATTGAAAAGAGGAGTGGCTGTTGTTGATATATATCCATTTTACCCCAATCTCTTCCTGGGATGGGTGGTAGATCTCTTTATGCAGGTACCTAAGCCTTAGCTTATCAAGGAGACATCCGTGAGTCTTGTTTTATGGGCCAGAAGCTTTCCTGCCCTCTACTTCATATGAATCAAAGTTTCTTGGGCCTCTTGAGCTCTTCCTCCTGCCTGTAGCATGGGGATATTGTGCTTCTGGTGCAGGGAGGTTGGCTGCAGTGTTCATGATCTGATCCAGTGTGTAAGAGTGGTGAGACATAGGGTAACACGGTTATCTTCCTGATTATCTTGATGGTTAGTTATATGCAAAGTTCTTTGCTTTGGTTTCCTCTGACACCCCTTACCTGTCCTGTCTGGTCAGACCACAGTCCTCATCATCAGGGATGATGCTGAAATTGTTGGATCAGAATTTCCCAATGCATTTGAGGCTCTCCTTTCTCTTGGACTTTCTAAGCATTAACAAAACAAATACTCAGCGTTGTGCTTTGAAAATTTCTGATGAAAGGCAAAGCACCTCTAGGAAGAATAGGCTCTCCTTCCCCTTTGCATTGATTGATGGGGAAGCCTTGGGAGGCTGGGGAGTGGAGACATCCTTTGTGGATGTGCTGATTTGTTCTGCAGGATGATTTCTTCTGGAGTAATTGCACTGACACTGTTTATCAGCTAATGAAAACCTATTTCAATAACACCAAATAGCAAGGATAAGTGAGTCTGTTTTCTCTTTCTCCCCCCTCTGAACATCCGTTATTCATGAGCCTGTTCTGTTCACAACTCTGGTGGATTGCAGAGGATAAGAAAACCTCATCCCACAGCTTAATGAAACCACATGTAGGAATGGATACCTAGATAAGAAGAGTCTCACTTCTCCAAAAGCAGATAAAGTGAAAGGAGGAGAAACCGCAGAGGAAGCTTCAACTAATTTCAGCCAAACTCAAGTGGAATCAACTTTAAATGAGGAGATTCATTTTTCATCATAATTCAGCCCTTTCTCTGCTCTGTAGGCCAAGGATCTGTCTGTGGGTCATGGTGTAGTGAGCATGGTGGTGATGGGTTGATGGTTGGACTTTGATCCTAGTGGTCTTTTCCAGCCTTAATGATTCTTGAATTCTAAGTCCACCTCTGTGCAACAAGAAGGACTCAGGAAGCTCATGTGCTTTTTGGTACGAGCACAACTGAAGCTAAGCCATGCTCTGAGCCCACATGCAGTTCTGTATATAGGCTGCATGTTTTCTAACCTATGTTATTAAGCTGCAGGCTAATGATAGTGCTCCAGATCCAAGCGGGTAATTACGTTATTTAATAGAGAGGGAGTTCTGGATCCCAGTAGTTGACAGAAGTTTAAACAACAAAAGAGAAAAGAGAAGAGAGATGATGCGCCGTAAGTCCTGTTTGTGCTGTCTGCCGGCTGGGTCTCCATGGGAGAAGGCAGAAATGAGAACAGAGAGCAGTTTGCTCAGGCTGTGCCCCACACCCCACGAGAAATCACATTTTCTGATGTGAAATAGTTGCAGTAAGCTGGTAGCAGGGGCTTTGCTAATGCCACAACCTGACCTAGGATGAGAGCGGTGTTATGAATTGACATTAAGACACTGGTGTAAGGCAAACAAGTTTGGGCTTAAATTGATAGAGACTTGAATTAGGAGGAAAACAATATTCTATGAGAAGTTCTATTTGCTGTAGGGCAGAGTGGATCTCCATGTAGAGCCAATTTGGAGGTGATACCAAATAGGATGGAAAAGGTACTGGGACGTTAGCCTGTTCCTTTCTTTTCTGGAGGAAGGACATGCTGTGAAACATCACTGCTGAGGCACTGGTAAATCCACACAAATTGAAAATTGAAGTATTTCATCTCTCTCAATTGTTAGCTCCCCTCCTGTCACCTTAAGTGTTCAAATACTTGCCTGTTCTGGAAAATGCAAAGCAATAAATGTGTTGTTAGAGATGTGATTTGATTTTTGTACTTGTGGTTTTGTTAGTACAGAAGTAAATGGAAGACTGTCTTGTTAGTACAATTCTGCTTGCAAAAGTCAAAAAGCTGTACAAATGCCTTACTGGTGCACCCACGATGAGGCTGAGCAGGGTGCACTTTAACCACCACAAACTGGTAAAGGTAGCTTGCAGTTGGAATAGTGCAAAGCCACCCAGGGTGCTACTGGCTGCTTTGCTTCTTTTGAGCACCTCCTGCTAATACAACCCCCTGAGGGACAGTAACTCCCCAGCACTTCATCCTTGTCATCATCTGTCCCATCACCAGCTATTTATATCATTACTGGTGCTGTAATTTTATGGCAACCAGGACGGCAGGTGGCTGTGGTGTCATTAGTGCATGCATGTGGAGGTAGAAGCTGCAGTTTTTGCCTGGGATTTCTGTCCATCAGAGCCCATTTCAATGTGCTGCTCTCCTGGGAGAGGAAGGGAGGCTTTGGCTCACTTTTTCTGCTGGAGGATTGCAGGATGGGAATCACATGTAAGAAGCTGTTGTGTATATTCCCCGTGGGTGGCCAGCCCACATTGTGTGGGGCATTCTTGTAGCCTGTTGAGTGCTGAGTCTATGGTTTTGCTTAAGTGGCAGCCAACACATGCCTGCAGCAAGGTGAGGGCATAGAGCCCAGCCCAGAGGTGGATTAGCACCCATTCCAAGGGCAGGACATAGCCACAATAACTGCAGTGCCCCAAATCCTGGAATGTGACTAGCCTTTCATCTGTTCTGTGATGGATTAACCTGTATGGACAGCTGCTTAAGTTTGGCTGGAGAGCAGAATATTTCCCCAAGCATTTCTGAGGGTCACAGTTGCTAGAGACTCAAACAAGGGTTTTCCCATGACCTCCAAGCATTCGATATCAAGGTTATCAGAGACATCTGCCTCTGACTGCTTGCCTTCTGAGCTTAGCCAGTTATTTTAGGCAGCCTGGCTCAGCCCATACACGTGTGCTCGCTGATATATGCAGGCAAGCTCTTCCTATCTATAGGAACCAGGCACCCAGCATTTCACAGAGACTATAGACTACCAAAATCACTGTGAAAAGTTCCCAAATGGTATATATATGTGGATATAAACTTCAAGAGAGAAGTTTTAAATACTAATTTTCTGAAAGAGTGGTCAGGCACTGGAATGGGCTGCCCAGGGAGGTGGTGGAGTCACCGACTCTGGAAGTGTTCAAGTAACGTTTGGATTTTGTGTTGAGGGACGTGGTTTAGTGAGAACCATTGGTGATGATAGGTGGATGGTTGGACTGGATGATCTTTAGGGTCTTTTCCAACCTTGGTGATTCTGTGATTATTTGTAAATGGCCAAGAGGCCGCCTTCTCCACTGCCTTGCCTTTGGCCACTGCAGCAGTCAGGACGAACACTATTGCAGTTGACAGTGGGTCCCCTCTGTCCCCTGAGGATGGAACTGCCTCTTCTGGGGAGAATTTCCCCAAGAGCAGATGTCTGGTTAGCGGGAAGCAGAGCTGTGAGCTGAAGGGCTGGCAGCTGAGGGATGCTTCTGCGTATGATGCTGTGGGGAAGGTTGAACTTGTGTTTTCCCATCACTGCTCTCCAAACAGTTCTTGGGTGACTTTCCCATCCAAGGCTATTCTTGGTGTGTGCCGTTTCCAGGAGATAGAGCTTTCTGCTTTATGATCCCTGTAGATAAGTTCCTGCTTTCCATTTCCCCAAAAGAAAGACGTTAGCAGAAGTGGCTAGGTGATACCATAACGCAATATAGAAGGGCAGGGACTGGAGTTTGCACGTAGGCTGTGGTTATTTTTGTTGTTGTTATTTTTACCTCCAGAAGGGATGCCGCGCAGCCTATACCCGTAGGTCGCATCCTCCCGTCTGTATTTGCAAAGCAATCTCATTGATGTCTCTTGGCAGGCATGAAAAGGGAGAGGGAGCAACAGATGTCTGAGGTGCTGCTCTGCGTGCCCCTGGGCACACCTGTCAGAAAGAGCTTACAGAGGAGGAAGCGAAGGAATCATCTTACAGCCAAGCCACACAGGGGGACTGTGAATGCCTTTTAGCAAGCAGCTCAGGAGAGAGAACAGAGGTTATAAGCCCTGGCTGCTTTTCTCCAAGCACGAGTTTCCAGGTGTTTCTTTCCTGTAACTACCTAGGCCCCTGTCACAGGCAGGGCTGCCAACCAGTAAATCAGGCTCTAGCTTAGGCTGCCCGGGTCCCCATCCATCCTGGCCTTGAATGTCTCCAGGAATGGGGCACCCATAGCTCCTCTGGGCAAAATGGGCATGGTCACTTCATCAGTAAACCAAGCTTTGGATACCCTTATTCTTTCCTTCCTTTCCCTTGTATTGACTTTTGGAATGAGATAATAAACCATTATTTCCTCTGAAGTGCAATGACTAAGCTGGTTCCTACATTCTGCTTGTTCTGATGCTCTGGCAACTGTCCTGAGTGTTTTACACAGAGGTGTTTTGGTGCCACCAGGCTGGTGGCATCTGTTATGGTAAGATGGTCAAGATTAGAGCGCACACTGCTCTGGCTGAAGGTGTGCCCATCAACACCAAGCACATGTATTTTTGTTAATGTTTTTGGAAATTGAGCATATTTCTCCTATTATAGATACAAGTGTGCTCCCAAGGCTTTATTCTTAAACTCACTCTGAGTGCGTTTACCTGCCTGCAGAAGCATTTGGGGTTGCCCTGAACTGAGACTGTAATAAGCTCATTGGTACGCCTGTAGCAGTATTAAATTAAAATGAACACATTTGCTGTATTCAAATTGTTGATTTTTTTCAACCTTTTAAAAATAATAACCTGTTTTCATTATTCTTTGTTTCTCTGGCTTTTGATGCATGTCTGTAGTCCAGCTGGGGGTTGCAGCAGCCAAAATGCTGTGAGAAGAGTCTATTTTTCTGCTACAGTGAAGCATATTGCAGCAATGCCTATAAACTCGAGCAGAGAAGAGTGCCTCATTTTACTGCATTACCTCCTTTTTGTGTGCTTTGCTCCTGCTTTTGGCTTTTAAAGGAGAAATCTGCTCTTGCACTGAGGGTAAATTGAAATTGACTCATCTTTGAAGCTGTAGTTGTTGAATCTGGGTCTGTTATGGAGGTGTCTGGTGCTATTTTGCCATATAATGAGGGTTCCCAAAACATGGCTCGTCTGCTTGTGCTCTAGAAAGCTTTTTGACCTTGGTTTGTGATCCAGGTTATTGCTGTTGAAGCTTGGCTGATGAGCTGAGCTGGTTCTTTGCTTGCTAAAAGCAGTCCTGATGTGGAAAAAAACATGGGACCTTCAAGGCTGTGTGTAATGCTGCTGGGAGGGAAAGTGATGTTTGCTTGTAAACAGGAGAAGCTAAGAGATGTGCAAGAAGGTGAGCTGCTGAGATGCTCTATGCATGGCATGGGATTTGCTGGGCTGGGAAACTAGTGAATGAATAGCAAGTTCCAGACATCCATGGCAAAGTGGTTTCCTACCTGAGCACAGGTTTCCCAGCAGCAGGCTTCCCTAAACCCTGGCCGTGTGCTGGGCCAGTTCTGGGGACACCCCTTTTCCCTGCAGCTTCAGAGTGCCGGGCCAGTGTCACCTGGTCCTGTGTACTGCAGGATGCTGATAGAAGCTGGATAACACTAATGCTTTGCATTAATTTGGCCTCTTAGAGAAATCAATCCATCACGCTAATTGGGTGCAGTGCTTTGGTGCCAGGTGGCTGTCTCGAGTCTAGAGAGTTGGAGCACATATGGTCTGCACTGACTTCTATTAGAAAAAGGAATTAGTGCTGGACTATCTCTGCTTTTTCCTCTTGCAGAAGTTTTATAAAAGATATGCTGAGCCATTGCTGATCTGACTTGCATCCTTTGGAAATAGTTCCTTAACCATTGCAGTTGTTTGATGATGGGATGGAGATTTAAGCTCCTCTGTAGTCTGTGTCTCCAAAGAAATGTTAAATATTTCCTAGCTTTGAGTATGTACTGATTAATTGCCCTGGTTTCTTTGAACATTGAGCAGGTGGAACAGAGGCATCTATCTATATCTTTGTGTCTCAGTCTTTTAAATCGTTATTGGTAAAAATCTTGAAGTTATTTTTTTTCAGCCTTTTGACAGAAATGACTCTTACATAAAACAAGCTTTGAGAAAATTTTGGCTAGCCTGTGGGAAGTGTTTTCAGCCCCCTGTGCTGTACGTGGCTGGTGGTGTCAGGCCCCAATTGAATGACTGGGAGCAAAAAGGTTGTTCCAATACCAAGCAAGTGTTTGCATGAGAGATGTTTGGGTCCAGCTGCACCTGGAAGAAGCCCTCTCCTATTTTATAGAGATGCTGCCTGTTGTTGAGTGACTTTCATACCTTCCCTTGTGCAATGAAAACTCAAAGCCTATGTATGCCAGTGTGGGGCATCTACAGGAATTCTGCTTTGTCTGAATCACAAACCCATAAGCCAGCCTTTCCTTGGTGTGTGAAAAGCAGTCAGGCAAGTGCAAGTAGTGTGGTAGATTCAAGTCTGATAAATTTATAAGGTCCAGTTAAAGTGCAGAAAAGAATTTTCTCTCATGTTATTCAGCCATCAGCATTTTAGACGTGATGGGAAGAGTGTTGGTGCTGATTGCTGGGTCACAGCAGTCCCTGAGTAAATAAAAGCAAGGCATGTAACTTCCCTCTTCAAAGTAAAGTATTTGATTTGAAGGGAAAGGCAAAGAAAAGAGCTTCTAATCACAGTAGCTGCAGCCAGAATCCGCTCCAAGTCTTTGTGCTGATATGCTGTGTTAGCAGGTGGCGTTGGCAGGCGCTTGGACTGCTGTTCTGCTGCCTCTGGTTTGTGACCATGTAGTTCAGAGTCTTTGTAAGTCTGTGTCTCATCCTGTATACATTTATGCAGAATTAGTAATGTGTCTTTATTCCCAAAAGATGTTGGAAGGGTCCCTGATGCTCTGTAGTGCCAGGCACAATCAATATCAACAAAACCAAGAGTTAACACCATCACTGCTCAGACACCAAGAGAATTGGAGCTCTTGTTTGCGCTGTCATGATCCTGGGGCTGTGCAAAGACCTCTCCATGATGGAAAACACGTGGAGTAAATGTTGAGCAAACATTAAAAAAACACGCAAACCCAAAATACATTTGAGTCAAAGAAATTGAGTGTCTGTCTGTTCAGATTTGTACCATGACTCATGGCTTGGATTTTGGGTGATATCAACTCCTCATTGCATTGCCCAGTGTCACATCCCATTGCAGGTTAAGTGAAGCTTTGCTTTCTGCTGTCTGTGCTACTTGGGAGAGAGAAGCTTCTTATGTTGTCCAGATGCTTCCTGAATAATCCATCCAGGCTTTTGGCTCTCACTGAATGTTAGAGAGTTCCAGAACTGAAAAATAATTTGGGGGGAAAAAAATAATATTTTCATCCATTTGTTGATGCTCCATGGGGTGTGCTAGTACAGTATCAGGATGAGCCAAAGTGTTCCCCCTTCAGTTATCTGCTGGTAGTAACTGACTGTCTCTGGTTTGTCTTGTTTGGTCTTCCCCTTAGTTGTTTAGGTGCCCAAAGAGCATTTCCAGATAACATCTAGCTTTATCTTTTGTGGTCAGAAGTTGCTTGGGTTGGCACAGTGATCTCAATGAGAGGTAAGAGACTGTGTGAGCAGTCATCTGCATGGCATTTGAGATGCGTTTCAGGTGATGAAAACACTTGACAGTGTTTGCTGTTCTCCCCTTCTGAATGACTGATTAAGGAATAAGCAAGAGAAAAGAACAGGTTTCTAGATCCTAGGTTAAATTCAGCAGATTCACTCAAAGACTGCTTCTGCTAACTGGGGGGCACTGAATGTGAGGAGGCACCATGGCTTCAAGGTGTCCTTCTAAAGAGAGAATGGCACATTTGAGAACAATCCAGTGTGATACTTTATAGCTTTCTCCTGCATTGTTTTTACATTCCAGGATCCCTGACCTGGAGGTATGTAGTTGAGCTTGTGGCTGTTTTAACTCTGCCTTTCGTCTTTTATCTCTTCAACAAAAGTTCATCTCGTGTGACCAGAGAAATGAGAGTTTGGAAATACTTCTTTATAGCCCTGCCCTCTCAGTGTTGACCGTAAGCTGATTTCCACCAATATGTACATATGCTGATGGCCAATCCAGTCCAGTTTTAAATGGCTTATGTGCTAAAGTGACATTTGGGAAGCTTGGCCTGCAGTTTGGTAGTTGTGATCAATGAAGTGTGTTCCTGTTGGCTTTCCCCTGTGAGTTGAGAAGGTCTAATTAGACCAACTGAAGTCAAATTATTTCAGGGTGCAACCCAACAAAGATTTATTTGCTCATGCAGGGCTTCAGGTCTTCTGCCTCTTGTCATATCACTAGCCAAGGCAACACTGTAACTTTCAACTTTTTACCTACAAGATTGGTGACCCTGCACACAGCAGGGGGGTTGAAACTAGATGATCACTGTGGTCCTTTTCGTCCCAGGCCATCCTATGATTCTATGAAGATCTCCGATTTGAGGTTTATACCTTTCTCACATTTCTTAGTTCAAGCTCTGTGGAGATAAAAAGATCAAAATGAATGTGCCTTCTGTTCTCAGCACCATAAAACCATCCCCAGAGCTATGCTGATAAAATTTCACGGTCAAAGTCAACTCTTGAGACACAAGATGGAGAGATGCAGCTCACTGTGCATACTCCAGAGCAAGATACCATTTGTGGCCCTTCCATCTGAAAGGACTTTATGGATCCCTGGTGTGTAAAATGATTTTGGGACTGTATTACAAACTGAATCATCTTCAGGGAGGAATAAAAGTTTATTGTTTCTGACATCTTTTCTTTTTTTTTCTTTTTCTGGCAGTTTTACACTTTGACATTTTTCTATCACAACTTGTTTTCCTACTCACTGACCCAAAATATCATAATGGTCTGGTTCAAAGGCCACAACTAGCCTCGAATTTTGTGCTCTGTTGAGCCTTCATTTCAGTTCAGCTTACTGAATCGTCAAGTATCTACCTATGTGAATTGGCAAGAGATGGAAAGACACCACTGGAATTCTGATGGCTGAGAAACTGATTGGGGCAGAAGGCAAGATTTCACATTGCTGCTACTGCATTATTCATGGCAAAATTAAACACCAGGTTTTGACCTTGAAATACTTATTATTTTTTTTTCCTGCCTTTAGGGTTAGCTATACAGGCTGTAGCCACAGAGCTGTTGCTAGGATGCCAGGAAATTGATAAATGTGTTTCCTGTGTGCAAACTAGGCATAATTTCTGAGCTATCCATTTTGGTGAGATCTGGGTGCTACCCCGCAACAGTTGGAGGTGTTGGCACAGCTCTGTCCAACCTGTGTTTGGCCTCTAAAGGATAAGTGTGAAGGTCAGCTAAACTGGAGGGCAGAACTGATACTGAAGGCAGTGGTCTGAATGAGCAGCTGAAGGGTCTTTGTCACAGCCTTCTCGTTGTTTAAATAGGTTTCCTTTAAAAATGAATTCCGGGTTGAAAAGAGGCTGGCAGCAGGGAAGATGTGAACATTTGATGCATATCCATGGCTTCTTTTTTATTACTTACTTGAGATTTGGCTGCATGAGATGCTGTTGTGTTTAAAACCCCTTCATAAAACAATAGATGTTTCCAAACCACTTCTGAGGTGGCCACTGTCACAGAACTCTGCCAGGGAACGGTGTGGAGTGGGACCTTTATAATGTACTCGGAGCTGCAACATTGATCTCTTGGAAAGAGCAAAAGTGAAAACAAATTCAAGCTTAGAGATGTGCTAGAATTTGAAATACGCTGTGTGAAAGTTGTTAGACGAATGCACAACCTCTTCCATGAGCAGCTGTTATTCACTAAGTGTCCTGAGTATTAAGTGCACACCTATTACTCCTTATAATTACTATCGCCTCAAGGTTATGACCATAGAATGGCCTGAGTTGAAAAGGACCACAGTGATCATTGAGTTTCAATCCTCTGCTGTGTGCAGGGTCGCCAACCACCAGACCAGGCTGCCCAGAGCCACATCCAGGGATGGGGCATCCGACCTCCTTGGGCAGCCTGTTCTAATGTGCTACCACCATCCTCTAAGCGTACAACTTCTTCCTAATATCTAACCTAAAGCTCTCAGTTTGAAACAATTCCCCTTGTCTTATCAGTATCCACCCTTGTAAACAGCTCCTTTATGGTCAGTCAGTGGAGTTCACTGGTGTTTGTAGCTTACTCTGCCTGTGTGGAGGAATGCTCAGGAGCATGTGTTCTTGTGGAGATTTTGGGGTGCAACATAGAGATTGGAGGTCTCTGTTAGCAGGAGCTCCCCTCTCCCCACAGGTGGGCAGCACCATCCCAGCACCAAAGACACGTAGGTAGCAATCGAGGAATCCTTGCAGTGCTGAGAGTGAGATTTCTCACTTTCTGGGCTCTGCTTTGCTGTTAGCAGGGAAACATGCTTCCAAAGCACAAACTGTAAAAGAGGGACAAGCAAACAAGATGTAAATTAAAGAAGAAACAAACTTCAGAAGAGCTTCTTTTCTTTCATGGTTTGATTCAGAGAGCCACTATAGTTTTTGGTGCACCGAGGCTCTGTGTTACTGTATTCTTTAAATCCATCTTCCAGTGCTGTTGCACATATAGGCAGGCCACCACTTTCTATGGCACTTGGAAGCTGCTTGCACAAACACTGGCTTGTAGCTAACAGTAAAGAAAACACAGAGACCCTCCTCTGTCTGACTCCATAACGTGCATAAGTCTTAGATCTTAGCAGAGAAGTCTGATTTTGGAGATCAGATGCACCAGCTCTGTATGTGCTTTTAAGCACTCCCCACACACAGCGTAAACGTGGCTGCGTGTTTCGGTGGTGTAACAGCTGGAGAGCATTATGGTGTGACAACACAGCTCTCCTACACTTTGTAAGAAATTCAGTTTTGTCAACCTACATTTACTTCAGCCTCCACGCGAACCTGCTCTGCAATCTCTCACTTGTGTTGTTGCAAATCTGAAACACTGAATCAGGAAGCAGAAGCTTGCCAAAATTGTTAAATAAGCTGAGTCCGTGTAATTTGGAACCTGCCGCTGTGTTTTCATGCTCACGTGGTCCTGGAATGTGTCTCCTGCTGGGAGGAAGGGAGCATTTGTGATTGTAGTCATTGCACTAAATACTAATTGTTCTTTTAATTTGTGATTTAAGATCGGATGTTTCTAAAAGTTAGGACCATGCAAAAAAATCTATCTTCAGCCAGCTACTGGTTTGAGCCGAGAGGCCTCATGTGTGACATGTGAGCAGGGTAAAAAGCATCCTTTTGGGGAAGCCTATATTTAGGAGTTACAAATCCTACCTCTTCCATGTTCTGTCCTATTTTTAGTCAGGAGCGCTTCCTCGCTCCCAGCTGTGATCTCCAGGAGCTTCCGTGCCATGTCACCGTGCTGAGAGCTTGTTGCCCATTATGGAACATGAACGCTGTGATAATTGCACTGGGTTAACCAGCGACAAAGTGGTTATATTTTAGTTTCGTTTTTCTTTCCATACCCATTAGTAGCACTCTCAAGAAGACAGTTAAGCTGCATGCAGTGAGCAGGCATGGATTAGCAGGTGGTCTGACAAATCCTGGCCAGCTCTGTGCGATGTTTGGTGGAAAGGACAGCATGCTCCGTCACCTTCCCCTGCTTCTTCCCCAACCACAATGCCTTCCAGTTTCTTAGGTTCCAGACAAGACATTCCACATACTCTAAGAAAGAATTGTACAGAGACAGCAGGGCATGGAACAGGATTAACTCCTGTGCCTGTGAGCGCAGTGGCAAGAGACGTGAATGTCTCAAATGTTGGCAAAGGGGAGGAAGGTAGTGCAAGAAACTGACTGCTCACCCAGTTTGTGGATTTAGAATACTAGAATCATTAAGCTTGGAAAAAACTGCCAAGATTTCATAGATCAACCATCGAATGAACCATCACCACCATGCCTTCTTCTGAGAGAATGGGTCAGGGGCCTTTTGGTATATAGTAGCTTCCTTTAATGCACATGGGAGTTGTAGCACGATGCCACACAGCAGATGTTGCTTTTTGAGAATGGGGTCAGAAAAGGTTTGCAATGAGTAAGTGATCAGTAATTACCCTGAATGGCCCTGGGTGAAAGACTTGCTGACTCCTGCAGCTCCGGGTCTACTAGATGCTATTTAATCCCACTTGTAAGCACTTGAAGATACAGTGAGCAAAGTCTTTGCAGGTGGGACGCAAGGAGCACGTTTGGAGAGCTGAGTGAACAGATGTGATGAACAGGGGGCAGGGAGGGCTGAGGTGTGCAGGAGGGCGAGTGGTGTCTGTTGCTGTGTGTGTCATGACCGAGTCCCTCCACTGAGACAGCTCTAAAGCAGCAGCACAAAGGCTCCCACAGTTACTTTACTGACTTTATGCAGTGTTCTTAAGCCCCATAAAGGAACTTGTGTCCAGCCAGAGCACAGCTCATATTGAAGCTGATGACTACACTGCCTGCCTAGCGACATGGCACAGGACAGGGAGGGCTTGGAATGCTGCCTCCACACCTGGCTCCTTGGTTCTGAAGGTACACACATCTGTGCTGCCGCATCGTCCTGCCCGGCGGTGGCTGGATGTTGTTCCATGGCACCTAGGTCTGCTGTCCCCCAGCACTGCTGCCTCTCTCCCTCCCTCTTTCCATGCCTATTCTTGTGGCTTTGTACAGATCAATTGGCTTCACACTGTTCTAAAGAACCAGAGGGGAGGGTACACACCCAAAGCAGCTGAATTTCTCCAGTCTGATCTATCTCTTAGGTCCTCTGTGAAACTAACTCCCAGAGAACCGCTCTGATGATAAAATGGGCACAAAAAGCTTTCAAACAGTGCATTAGGCTACTTGGACTTTTTTTCTTTCTTTTTTTTGAATGCATTCTTTTTAAGGTTGATAATGCTGAAGCGATAGGCTTTTTTTGGTCCATTCACTTCTGTTTTTCTGTTGCTGCACGGCCTGGGAATACAATATGCTGCTCTGCGATGGCAGACGCTGTTCTCGCAGTGTTCCCATCGCATTCAGAAATAGGAAGAACACGATGTACCACGAACAGGATTATTTTTGTGAGTCTCTGCTCCAGCTTTGCAGTTCTGAGAGCTTCAAAGATGTCTGATCTTTGGCATGTTTAGGGATGCAGAACAAAGCCTCGAGGCTCTACTTGTTGCTGCCTATGCAATCCCGCCTTGTTTCCCTTGTTTCCGCCTTGTCACTGGAACAGGCTGCCCAGGGAGGTGGTGGAGTCTCCTTCTCTGGAGACGTTCAAGACCTGCCTGGATGCCTACCTGTGCGACCTGGTGTAGGGAACCTGCTTTGGCAGGGGGGTTGGACTCGATGATCTCTGGAGGTCCCTTCCAACCCCTACAATTCTGTGATTCTGTGATTCTGTGATTCCCAACTTCTTGTCCCAAAAGTGTTTTGCTCCTGGTCCCACCAAGGTGGTCCCCATAAAACTGAGATGAAAGTGGCCTGAGACATCTTACTCAAAGGGCATTCCCAACATCTGGTGCTTTTTTCAGGTGTGCAATGCTGATTGCAGCCTCTGGAAAGCAGCAGGCATAGCCAGGGGATGGTTTGTGTCTGGTGGGATGAATTGTCTCTGGGCTTGTGCTCCTGTCCTTGGAGAGGATGAAGTGCCTATAACTAGGTGCCTCTCTTGTGTCTAAATAGATGGGATGCGTCTGAGCTGGGGAGAGATAACATGCTCAGTTGATTGTATCTGTGAACTCAATGCAGACAAGTTTCCTTTGGCAGCAAAACCCACAGAAGTGCTGCGTTGGTTTTCCTTTCTCAGAGTGCTGAGGAAGAGATTGCTGCACATGGGTGTCATCAGTCAGGAGCCCTGGCTGCTGTCCTTTACCTGAGGCTGCTGTGTTAGCACTGGGCTCAAAGGATGAGCCTCAGCAAGAGACCAGGCTTAATGTGACGGGGAAGATGGCATCGTCTATTTGATTTTTAATTATCTGCCTTTAATATAGTTCAGGCACTTGGAGCTTTATTTTTAGAGACTGACTCCGCTTTGTAATTAGGTATAATGGCTGAAATAGCTGTTCTTTAATGACCCAGTTCCGATCAGGATTGACACTGCAGCCAGATGAAGTGTTCTTATCCTTTGCGGCTCTTTCCCTTTTCTTATAGTTTGGGGTGAATGGAAGATCTTGGTCAGAAAACTGGAGAACCAAAGGAGCTGGAGCTGCCCTGTGCTCAGTTCCCACCTCTGTGCCAGGCAAGAGGCAGGTTCTGGCCTGATAGTGTGGGTGCTCAGCCACAGCAGCACAGGATGAGGTCCTCTGTGTCACTGCACACAGCTGTTGTTCTCCTTAATGACAGCATTGTGATGCTCACACCCAAAGATGAAACTTAAGGAAGGCTTTTTCTGTCCCAGCTGCTTTCTGTTGATGTCTGCTAACCTAATCTGTGAGTAGGAACCTAACCTCCTTGGTTACAAAACACTGCAAATAATGATGCCAGGAGCGAAGCTCTATCAGCCTTCTCCTCTTAAAAAGATTTGTTGTATAATGGTGTGTGTTGGGTGTTCTTGTCCTATGATTTAAGGCTCTGCTCATTGATTTAAATGCTCTCCAAAAGCATTATGAACCTGCATCTGGGGTTGAATTTCTGGCTTGCAAGCCTTACAGTTCAGTAACTCACAGGCTCTTCTTAATACACGCCTTCAGGAGAGATGTGGCAGTGAGCACTGAAATATATGCTCAGTTCACAAAGGCAGCAGTGGCTGCATCAGATGATGAATATTTGTTCATCCTGACACCGAAATGCAGGCTTTGGCTGGGGGATCCAGGTATTGTTGTGTCACAGCCATATTTTATTACATTTTAAGCTACAGCAACTGAAACGACACAGTTGCTTCCACATGATAAATAAAGGAAATAAAAACTGATTAAATAACAGCCCCCTGAAAGAGGAGAAGCTGCTCGGAGCTTTCAGCCTCCCGATCTTCTGATTTGCTTTGTCTTTGCTTTTTTCTTTTTTTTTTCTGGAGATGCTTTATGG
This sequence comes from Lagopus muta, assembly GCF_023343835.1. Lineage (NCBI taxonomy): Eukaryota > Metazoa > Chordata > Aves > Galliformes > Phasianidae > Lagopus > Lagopus muta. The sequence goes on along the minus strand of NC_064442.1, from coordinate 5,980,551 downwards.
TATCCAGTAAAATATTCCCTGGGAACGGCGTTATGTAACTTTCAGCAGTGTTAATGTGTGATGAGATGAATGCTGAGCCATTCAATTAACACCACGCTATTACTTCTGCTGATACGCCCAGACATATTAATGGCGTCTGCATTGATAGTGGTGGATCATAAAAAAAGAATACTGCTGCTGTCAGCAGTAGGATTTGCCAGGTGGAAGTGCAGAAGGGTTGACCTTAAGGTGTAATGAAATCCCAGGGCTGCTTGGTGCCCAGCTGGAGGTTCCCTTCCCATCAGGAGACTTGCAATTCTACAGAAGCTTCCCAGGGTGAGTTCTTTGTTGCTGAGTGGACGTTTCAGTGACTACCAAGCTGCTCTGTCTTTTTTCCTTTATTTTCTGTTTTAGAAACAAACAGCAAGAAACAAATAAACCAGACAGAGGTGGTCATAAAGTCACAGAATGATTAAGGTTGGAGAAGAGCGCTAAGATCACCAAGTAGTAGCAGTCCAACCCCAGCCCACCCCCACCATGCCCACTGACCACATCCCTCAGTGCCACGTCCCCACGGTTCTTTAGCTCCAGGGATGGTGACTCCACCACCTCCCTGTGCAGCCTGTGCCACTGCAGCACCACTCTTCCAGAGAAGAAAGTTTTCCTAATATCTAACCTGATCAGCGGTCAAAACCCACAGTCCCTCTCTTTTAGGGGAAGAAGGAGCTGGGAGAGTAATGACAACTGTGATTCAGGAAGTTGTAAATGGGAAGGAACCTCAAAGTATCTTTGTGATGGAAGAGATGAGAGAACTTCAATGCATGCACATAGGGTAATTTGTCCCTGTACTGGGTGCCCCCGGTAGATGCAGGCTTAAGAGCTTGAGTCAAGTATCCCTTTCAAATTACTTATTTAACGTTAAATTCTAAGAAAAATATTGTCATGTCTTCAAATTTCTTCTTTCTGAGAACAGAACAAATTGTCCTGCTGTGTTTAAGTACCAAAACCTGACATTGTCGACATCTGAAAGCCGTCACAGAGGTCTTGTACGGCCATAAAGCATAACCCACAAAGCACTGTGCCCCAAAAGCTGTTGGTTATGCTGACCAAACTGCGTGCTTGGCAGATCTAGGAGTACTCATACTGCTTTAAGTGCTAGGAGATGAACAAGAAGGTCATCCATCTCCAGAGCACATGTTGCACACGTTGTCTCTGTGTAACTCCCACCACCAGAAGTTTGTTAACAGGTTTATGGAGCTGGCTCAGATTTATGGCAGAGGAGCAGAACGTGTGGGGAGCACTGTGGGACTGAGGCAGGCCCTGTCCCAGAGCAAATGCTTGCCCTTAGCAACAAGCACCAAGCAGGTGCTGGGCTCAGCAGCGTGGTGTGAGCTCTTTTGCTGTCAGCAGCATTTTGTGACCCCTTTAAAAAAGAGCACGGTGCGCTCGCAGCAAAGCCCTGCCACATGGCTTCATGTGCAGCCCTGCTGGAGTGGCAGATCCTTTCAGGGACTGCTGTGCTCCTCTTGCAGCATCAACTTGAAGGTCTTAGAGAAAAAGCATGCTTTGTTGTTGCTGTTGTTGTTTTTTCCTTTACTTTTGAAAATCTGCTTGAAAAAAAAAAAGAAAAATGGAGAGGTCTGCAAAATAGGAGAGATAGGATAACGTGCCAAGTGCTGGCTTTCATCCTGTTAGATCTGTTGTAGGGGTGATATTTGCTTATCCTCTGTAAGAGTTGGTCTGGCCCTAAATCAGAGTTCACACCTGTAAGCAATTAATGCCAGTTAATATTCATCATTTCAGCTTGGCAGGTAACTGATCCCGCTTAGTTTAACCCATGCAGTACAAGGATGCTCAGCACAGTTCTACAGTGCAGGTGCCCATCGTGTGAACCAGAGCCCCTGTGCTGAGAGGCCGCCCATTGACCATTCAGAAACCCCTCAGTCTGCACTGATGCACCTCTGTGCTTGCTGCGTGCTTAAGAGACCATTTGAGTGCTCAGGCTTTAGGAGATGTTGGCTGCTCTGCTTGACTTCACGTTTTAAACCTGGGCTCTGGAGATGGAGCAGGGTGGCAGGTTGCCTCCAGAAGTGTGCTGTCCTGGTCCAAGCTGTGAGCCACCAGTGGGTTTTATTTCATGGCTCTTAGGGGAGAGCTGTGCAACATACACTCTGTAAAGCCTTCACCTGCCCTGGGCATGCATGAGCCATGGCTGCAGGAGATGCCAGGGAGGTTTTTTCTTTCTCAATGGCTGAGGGACTACAAGCTGTGCTAAAAGCTTACTCACCTGCTTCTAGAATTACTTCAGCTCATATTTTCCAGTTCAGCCTAAACAACATTTGTTTTTCAGAGCATCCTGCGTGGCAAGATGGCAGAATGAGCTCTCTGAGTGCTGCTTTATGAACCCAAACATAGTTTGTTTCCCTGACCTTACCTAGTTGGGAGTGTGCCAGCAATTTATATCTTGTCAGAACAGAGAAAGGTGACTTTTTTTCCCTCGTGAAATATGAGCCTGGATGTGAGTATCTGGACATTGTCTCTGCAATAATACAGTTTTCCTCCAGAACCACCTTGGCGTCGTGCCCATGTAATTAAGTCAAAACGAGTAAGCAACACGTGCTCCGACTGTGCCATGTGGTTCCTTATTGTGTGTGCTACAATGGAGCTTCTCAGAACACGCGGGTTAATTAACATCTTTTAGGGATCTGAATAATAGATAATGGTGCACAGGGCTTTAATATGTTGGGCTCTAATCAGTTTATTAGAAGACAGATGAAGACAACACAGCAGGGCTGTATTATTCTTGCCTATAGCCCTGGAAATTAAACTGCATAGCATTTATTTGAAATTAACCAAATGAGATCTGTTTAAAAATGTACCAGTCCCAGTTTTGTTCAGGTCTATACTTAACTTGTTTGTTTGTTTTCACTGTTTCTGGAGGGGAGAGACAGCCACGTTCAGCCCCTTCTGCAGTGCTTTGTAGCACTTGTCAGTGTTGCTTTCTGAAATTCCCCCTTAGCCTAATTACCAGTAGAGCCTGTACCCAGGCAGCATTAATTAATCAGATGCAAATGGCAATTTTGAAGGTGGCAGCGGTGACTGCTGTTGGCTGTCTGCAATGAGCTTTGCTGCCCACTTGCTGGGCAAGGCACAGAGGAGCTGTTAGCATGCAGCAGGCTCTGTGCTCACCTTTGGATGTCAGAGGTGGGAATCCTGCCCTCTTCCACCCGCACAGGGCAGGATGCAGCAGGGACACTGCATGTTGATCAGCAAATCTCCTTTCTTTTGCCTCCGCTACCTTGTGGAGGGCTGTCACTGCTCTGCCACATCTGTAAGCATTGCAGAGTCATCTGGGGATATCTGAGTGCTGACCTGCAACACCTCTCATTTTAAGACAGATTACTCTGTGATGTGTCAGATAGTGGAGCTGCTTTTCAGCTTGCCCGATGCATGCAGGAGTCTCACAAGCTAAAAGTAAGGTTTTGCTTCTAGAGTGTATTTGGCTTTTCAGCTGGGTGTTGTGGCTCTTTACAGGCTGCATGCAGAATGTGCTGTTGTCCAAGCATTGGCACAGCCCTGCCTGTGGTGCCAATGCCCCCAGCTTGTACCCCTGTCACTAATGGAAGTGACTTGCAGAACCTTGTGGGACCTTGAGGCTGTCCCTCAATTCCCACCGCTGCTCAACAGGCGGATGCTCTCCTCTGCTGTTCCCCAGCAGTGAGAAAGCAGGTCAGGTCAACTGACCTAAGCTCCTTCTCAAAGGAAGGAAGGCAGTGTTAGGCAGTTTTTGCTAAATCCTTTGAGATCAGGGACCGTGAAAGGTGCAGTCCCCAAACTGAGTGTTACTGCTAAACTGAGTGACCTTTTCCAGCCCCCTGTGTGCCAGCTGTGGTTCATTCCTCCCACTGGCCTTGAGGAGATGCTGACCTCTGATCCCAACAGGCAGAGCTGCTCATCTGACCACCCCTAAACCAAAAGGGCCAGGTGGCTGTGAGCAGCAGAAATAGGTCTCTGCTTGTTGTGTTCCTTGAGGCACAGCCACTAAATACAGCTCCAGGAGGCTGGAAACTGTATACAATACTGCCTTTTCCCTGCTCTATTCGTGTCACCTCTACTTCTTCTGATAATGACAATCAGAAGGAGCAATTTGTATTCTCTCAGCCCACAGAGATTGTGCAGGGCAGTTGGAGCACGGAGTAACTTCCCTGAGATGACAGCCCCTTGTTCACGTGTATTAATTCTCCCGCTTTTCCCTTGGGATTATTCAGTAGCCAGACAGCGTGCTGCCTAAATACCAGCAGTGAGTAATGAGGATTAAGTGTTACCTCTTATGCTATCATTATGAATATTTCAGAACTTTCTGTTCAGGCTTAACTGCTATTTTGGTGCAAAAAAACCCAAGTCTTGGAGTTGAGCTGCTGTGGCTGTGACATCACGGTGCTGTGATTTGGCTCTGGCATGACACACATCCTGGAAAGCTAAGCTCCCTCAAGCCTCTTATGTAGATGTGCCTGAGAACTCTGGGTTGGGAAGGAAGCGTTTGCTAGTGAAAGTGGTTCGTCTTTAGTGTGCAACAAATGCCACTTTTCTGACTGCTGCTGCTGCAGCTTTTCATTTGGCTCCTTTATATATTTTATATATATATATGATGGTGATGCACCTCTGGGGAGCTGGCTGGCCAGCCCAGGCTGCCACAGCACATTCCTATGTGGAAGGAGATTTGGGGAGGTTGGACTGGGTGACCTTTAAAGGTCCCTTCTGACTAAAAATGTAAGGAGAGAGAACATCGGAGCGTAAGGCTTGTACCTTGTGTGGCAGCTTCACTGTGGGGATGAATCAGGGCCTACAGCCCCAAAATATATCTTTTCTGTTTTTCCACTTACAAACTGCCCAGAGCCATTAGTTTCTTGGCAGAACACCTTCCTCTGAGAGCTTGGTGACAGCCCTTATTGGGAATTTTTTTTCTGAAAGCTCTGGGATGAAAACATTAAGGAGATGAGGAGGTGGAGTTGATTGGTCTGAAGGGCTTTTTAGATCTTGTCACTGCCCAGGAGGAAAGTCATGAGAGCAGCAGGATGAAAGCATGCCTGTCCCTACAAGGGGACATGCTGTCACCGTGTGCTGCCCGACTTCGGGGTCAGGGGAGGGGGAAGGAGATCTGGAGGTGTAACATCCTTTGTGTGCTGGGTGTCTCTCATCACACTCCTTTTCAAGCACCTTCAGACCTTCCTCTCTCTCACTGGCACTTCTGTGCAAGCTCAGAATTATTTCACATGCACATATTAATGAAAGAGCTGGGAAGGTTTGGGGAAAGGTCTGCCTCTGTGCACTAAGAGATGACCTATTTTTCTGCACATCATCTTGTCTCGCTGTGACAGGACCACAAGCACTTTGCTGCTCTGCACAGTATGCCGGGGAGGTGGCACAAAGCAATGGATTGGGGACGGGGGCTTTGTTTGCTGCTGGCCATTGCAGTGGGACAGTCACAGCACATTTCTTGTCAGCATCACATTTCTGCATGCATCTGCTGTTTAAAGCAGTAGCAGTTTTCAGATACAACATCATATCATCCTATCTTTTTTTCTCAACTTGTTTACGGGTTCACTGCTCCTATAAATGCTCAGTTTTGCATAGTGAAATTATACATGTCCCAAAGTAAAGCTGGGAAAAGCAGTCCTGCTCTGAGCATGGTGATGAAGTGCTGTGACCTAACACAGCTCTGCCATAATGCTGCTGAGCAGTTATATGCTTTCCTGTAATGACAAACTGTATGGACGCTAATACGTTTGGTCTCTGAAAATTATAGATTGCTGAACTATCCTTCATGGCACACACTTCAGTTATCATCCCGAATGGTTACCATCTCCTATTATTACTATGCAGTTAACGGTCATTTACGGGGAGAGAAAACTTTTCCCTTTCCTGAGTGGGAAGGTATAATAATTTGCCTGAAGCCTTCAATTAGCGCGCTGCAGATGCACACAGTCTATGATTTCAGTCCCAGGTAATTTCCTTCAGCCGCATGCCTGGCTACAGTCTCATGCACAATCTTGTCAAAACGCAATGATGAAAGGATTAGAGCTTTTTCCTACAGCCTGCAGCTTTGAGGATGATCATAAAGGTCGCTCCTGGATCAGAAAATCTTGGGCTTTTCTGCGCCTTGTTCACTGTGGCAGTTTTCTGTGAGGCCAATTCATTCAAGTGGGTGTTCTGCAGGTTTGCATCAAACGGGTCCACGTTTTTCAACAGAATATTTTCAACATTATATCATTTGAATGGGGGAAGAAGCTTCTTAATCTCAGAAGAGATGAAACAATCTCTCGGTAGCTATTTTTCTCTCGGCGCATAACGATCCAGTAATATCAGTGAAGCATTTGGGGAATGTTACTTTTGGCAAAGAATTCGCAAGGCTCGGTGACTTGTCTCGACGTAGGACTAAGGGAAGTATTTCCACAGGAATGGAAAACTCTTATTTTTATCGAGCTGTTCTTCCAAATTTCCCATAGAGGAACTCAGCTCTTTGAAGCCAAGGGTTCTTTTCCTGACAGCCCGTGGCCGGACACCAGTGGCCATGGGCATGAGTTGATGTTTAGACTTAATGATCTCAGTGCTCTTTCCAGCCTCAGTTATTCTATGAATCTGTTCATAAGTGTTAATCTCCAAACCGGGTTAAATTGTACATTTAACTGTGTAAAGGAAAAATGGCAGTGAGGGGAATTAATATGGAGGGAAATGCTTTTAGACTTGCAGCTCCATTGTGGAAAGGAATGTAAACAGGATAATGTGAAAACCATGTCCCATCCCCTCCCCATGGTTCAGGTTACGGTGGGAAAGGCAGAATGGAAGTTTCTGGCAGACGCATGCCTGCTTTGCAAGGCAGAAATATGCCATAAATACTGAGCACTGTCTGCTCTGGATCCTTCTAAACATACTGGTAGGTTTAATAACAAAAACCTTCTGGCATGTGATAAAAGAACAGAGTGAAAGCAAAGGCAGAGTGTTCCCCTGAGATGGCCATTTCGTTGGCAATGGTTTACCACAAAACTAAGCTTGTGAATTTCATATGTTGTATCTGGATTCAGTGACATATGGCAGAATATCACATTGATTTGGATCGGGATCCTGCGGGTAGCTTTACAGAGATCTATTCCAAAGGAAGCTGTGAGCCATCATGCGATCGTGAAGGAATGCAAGAGAGGGCAGGGAGGTGGACAAATCTTCCTGGTGACCACATCCACAGAGAAATCTGCCATTTGGATGGTCCTTCAGCAGGATGTGTGCTGGGATTAGCTGCTCTGCAGCTCAGCAATGTTGTCGGTCGTATTTCCTTTAAAATTTGTTGGCTGTAGAGAACGGACATTCATGTTGAGTGTAATTGTGATTACTCACGTAGGGCCTTGCAGCTCTGTGAAGGTGCCAGGTGTTGTGTCCTCTCTGCTTGTGACGTGTGCCAAGCCCAAGACTCTTGCCTGTGCTTGATGACTGAAGATAAAATTAAGATGTGATGAGTATTAAAAGGAGAAGGACATAGTTCAGTGGGTGACTGTGAGAACTATGAGGAGGGATCTATCCAAGATTGTAAAGGACCTAATGTAGAGTCAGTGTGTGTATTGACTGGGCATTTCCTAATAACAGTGCTGTAAAATGGTGTAGAATTGAGATCAAGCATCCCTAAAACCTTGAGAATACCCTTGGTCACATTCCTGGGTGCTTCAATCCTATGTTTTCTCTTTTTTCTAGCTTGTTTAATGAAGAAAATACTTGATGTGTGTGATATGCAGTAACAGGGAGCCTCTTACTGAACCAAGAAAGAGCCTGATTTGTCCTTGTATAAGGCTTTGCCCCTGCCTGGTGTTAGCAGTGTCACAAACTGCCATTTCTTTTTTGGGAGCTGGAGATGGTAGAAATTAGAGGGTAGAAGTTCAAAGGCAGAGGAAATGAGAGGTCTCCACTGGACTAAAAGACCTGTTCTCCTGCCAAGGCAAGCTTGCTGCATCCTATCAACCCACAGATGAACTCCTGACAGCGCTTTGAGATCTTTCCATGATGCTACATAATGAGCATCTGTAATAGCTATAAATACAGGCAGGGCTTGTGGCCAGCCTGCTGCTGCAGAGACTTTGGCCACAGAGCTACCACTGCTTTCCATGGTCACAGAGTCATAAGCAAGGGCTCTAGGACTTCATGTTTTAAGATCCTTACTCTCTATCAGTAATGTATTAGCCAGTGTGCAAAAACTCAGTGCATTCAAGACTGCCTCATTGCCCAAAGCCAGTTAGTGCATGCTAAGAAAGGAAAGGGAGGGCTGATATTTGGCAGGTTACAAGAGTACAGCTTTTTACAAGTTTTATTGTTGTCTATATGGTGGCTTTGGGTTTGCTCATGTAATATGAAAGGTGCACATTGCCAGTTGATGTGGGAACAATGGGGAAGAAATTGGTGCTTCTTGGGTATTCATGAAGGCAATACCACTATAGAAAGCCTCTTATTTTTGATTGCTTTGTTGTTGAAAGCACTTTCTATTCTCCTTTCAAACCTACCTCTCCCTGGAGTCAGTCTTGCAAGAACCACCCTTTCTGGTTGCATTACAGTGGTTTTCAGCAGGACTCTAATAACTAAGGCTGGAATCATAGCAGGTGGTTAAAAGGGCCCTGTTGGTCATCATTTTGAGCCCTGGCAGAAAGCCTGCCCTGGAAAATGTAATTACTGCCCTTAAGAATACCACCAACTCTGCCAAAAATAGTAGAAGTGGATTACCATCCAAAGCCACAGCAGCTGGGATGCGTGGCAGCGGCACAGAGCGGCAGGATCCTTCCCTGTGGCAATTCTTTCAGCTGGATTTCATTAACGGTATGGGTTTCTTGGAGTGCTTTGTGGGACTGGGCTTGGAAGTGCCAACAGTGGCAGTTTGCTGGCAAGGCTTGCATCAGGTGGGTGGTAACGAGTTGTAATCCTCTTAACCAGCTCAGGTCCAGTCAGAACAGTTTGGTTGTCTGAAAATTTCGTCATCTGAGTGCTTACCTGTGCAGTAGTCTCTAGGGATGAATTTCTTACAGGAACTACGTGCTGGAAGCAGTCAGCAAAAGAAGAGACGCCAAGAATTCACAAAGCCATCTTGGAGCTGGGCAGGAAGCATGACTTCTGCTCAGAGATATTTGCAATGACTTGGTTGTCTACCAAGAAGAAGAATTGCTTGCAAAGAAGACAGCTTAAAGGCAATTAGAGGGCTTCAGATGATCTTGGTGGTCTCTTCCAACCTTTGTGATTCTACAATTAATTTCAAAAGAAAGAAAAACTCCACCTTCTTGAAAGCATGAAGCCTTCACTAGAATAACTTCCCCAGGCCAAGGCTCCGTCCCATTGAACACCTGGAACAGAGTCATTCTGGTGCATTAAATGGGATATTTCAGGTGCTTTTGATTTATCTCCCAGTTTAAAAGGTTGTCTGTAGGAGGGAATTGTTCCTCTTACTGCCATTGTGCGGGATCTTCATCCTAGGCTTCATTCAAAGGGCTTTGTTTTCATCTTTGTGCTGTTGTTGTGGATGCTTAATTAAGGGAGACAAGCCCACAATGATAGCAGCAGCTGTTCTGTGCCCTAGGGAGAAAGGCAGTCATCAGGGACAGGGTCCTATGTGTCACAAAGGAAAATATTTGTATGAAAGAGGCACAGGAGAGCTTTGAAGTTCTGTCTTTGTAAGAAGCCTCAACAAAATGTCTGTGTGACCTGTAGTTTTGGGAACTGGAGAGACGGATTTGCTGTGCTGATGGAGTGCTGGGGATGAGGTGCTGAGTGGTGCACTCCATCAGCAACACAGTTCTCTGGCTCCAGCCACTCGGGTTTGTGCTCGTGGTGCAACTGAGCTGCTAGAGAGTGCCAGAAATTATACTGAAAGTAATCTTAGACTGGGGGATTATCCTGCATGCAGCCAGCTCCCCATCCCCCATTACAGACTGGCATCTGGCATCCCTTGTTCTTCGCCATGTGGGGTAATGGGGGTATCTGAAGGAGCCTGTCTGACCAGGGCATCCCATTTTCTGCTCTTCCATGCTCTGTGGGAGCGCTGCTGTCCCAGCATCCTCCTCCTGTTTATTTCTGAGCATCTCTGTAAGATGCCCTCATGAGCCCATGCCTGGCTTTGGGCTTCGGGCTGCATTTCCTGTGCTTCAGACACAGCCCATTAAACTTCCAAATGATGCACCTAATGATAACAAATAGTACATGTTTCAGTCTTCCCAAACTCTTCTTGTTGAGAAGGGTGCACAAAGCCTGTTGAGCAGTAAGATTGATGTGCAACAAGTGCCTCTGGAGCTAGGACTGTACATTGCACACTGCAGATGGGTCACCTCAAGGGAAGGAGATGGGTGACCCAAAGCCTGCTGAGGTCAGTGGAAGTGTTCCCACAAGCTTCGGCAAGGTTTAGGTCAGTGCAAAGAATGACTATTGTCAAGAGCAAATACTTTTTCTGCTGTTGTTTGCAATACAAGGAAGCAGAACAACAGAAGTTTTGTTTTTAATTTCCTTCCCTTCTTGATGGCTCAACCATTGCTAGAATAGATTAAATCTATTCTGCAGTGAAAAGCACGGCCCTTTCTTAAATGGTCAGTACTGATAAGTGTTATCAGCCCTGCATTCCCAGCAACTTGCTTTGCATTTAGGTGATTCCCAGGCTGTTTCTCGCTGCAATAATTTAGGGCTTGCCTATGCATACCCACTTGCCTATGGGTCATGCAGCTTATCTGAGCAGGAGGAGTGGGGGATGTTGCAAGGAAAAGCCTTTCCAACAGCGAGGAACAGAGCTGAACTTCTCTTCCTTACTGCATGGTTGTTTGTGAAAGCAGTAAGCTGTCTCTATTGACACAGAGCGTCAGTTAGTGATGTGACATGTTGTTTCCTCATATAAGATATGTGGGATGGGAAGGGATACCCCAAAGACTAAGGTTAAAATGGGAGGGAGGCAGTGTTGGCAGCCTCCTCCTCAAACCAGCATGTTCTATCTGTGAGGAACTCTGTGTGCAGCTTTCAAAAAATAAATAAAAAAGTAAGGAGGTGTTGTGCCAACCTCCTAAATGACAGATGCCACAATTTCTAGCCTCAGAAATTTGCCCTCTGTGTGTGAATAGCTCATTGTATTCTCAGTCATATGATGTTGTTTTTTTCCTAATATATTATAGTGCATAAGGAAATAAAGAGGCTTTCATGGAATTCAAGTGATGGAGATAAAACCTCCAAGAGCCACAGGAGCCCTTGTCCCCATTTAATGTGTTGTGCGGAGAGGTGGATTAGACAGATTGAAATGGGAATCACCAAATCATTATGGTTGGAAAAGGCCACTAAGATCATGTAGCCAAACCCACCCCACCATGCCCATTAACCACATCCCTCAGAGCCACATCCCCACGGTTCTTGGACGCCTCCAGGGATGGTGACTCCACCACCTCCCATTATTCCATTGTGTGATGTATTCTTATGCTTCTCCATTGGATCAAACCCATTTGGTGTTAAATGAGAAATCAATCATCAGATTCAGAGGATTACGGCCTTGTAGGGAGGGAAATGTGCCCTGGAAGTGTGTTTCCATTCTGACCTACTGTTGGCACAGTTCCTGTGAATTAACACAAGGAAGTCTGCCCTTCTTTAGCTGAAGCAGCACTGCAGATTTGGTGAAACAGGTGTTGGTGTTTAACGGCTGGAAGGAGACGAACAGAGCTTGAAGGCATGTGACTGAAACCCTGCGAAGTGTACTTGGCATCTAAGCAGACTTCTCTTTCGGAATCTTATTTGGTGGCTGCTTCCCAAGGTAATTAGCACAGAGGAATTTACTTGAAGTGCGGAAAACTCTTGTTCAAGCGCAGAGCTGTCGCTGGTGTGTTTGCACAGTACGTGTGATTTGTGGGATCCAGAGCTGGTGGGATGGGTGCTGCGTTGGGTTTGTGTGCTATAGTTAGACACAGTCATGCACCTGCTTCTCAAACTGAGCTGGCTCCTGCTGAAGACGTGGTGACAAGAACATTTCAGGGACAAGAAGGTGAGCCAGCAGGGTAGGTGGAGCGAGTGGCTTGTCCTTGCATTTCAGAGATGCTAAAGAGAGTTTAGCACTGTTGGTTTTTTTTGCTCTGTGAGAGCAGGAATACTAACCCAGGGATACACCTGAGTGGACAGGGATTTGTTTCTGGCAGAAAGTGATGGAAAATGGACCCAAACCTCCTGTAATTGCATGTCCAAGCTACCCGTGAATTGGTTGTACATACCTATGAGTATCAGGCAGTGTTTATTCCTTCAAAAATGGTGATTTATAAATAACTGCCGTGACCGTGAGCGTTTTGACAGAGGGTAATTAAGACAGCATTGTATGGAGCAGGCAGGTCTATTAAATCCCATGCAGCAGATGTAGTTTTGGAGGCAGTTCTGTCCAGAATGTTTGCATGGACCCAGGCAATTCTGCAGGTTCCTTGTGTGCACTCTGTATGTCAATATTAGGAGACAGGGTGTCTGAATGATTGCAGCTTAGGTAGGAAAACACTGCTACAACAATATCACTGCGTACATAATCCTCCATGAGTGTTCACTGCTTTAGTTAAATATGCAGAGACTGATGGAGATGGCTAGTGGATTAGTGTCTGCTATGCATCGTGCCAGGGATTGATTAGCATAAGCAAATTTCTTCTTTGGCTTCCCATCAGTGAGGAAGGAAATGCAGCAAGCAGTCCCTCAACTGCCTGGGAGTGTGTTGGGATGCTCAGAAGTGGGGAATAGTGAGCTCCCAGTGCCAGCTGGTAGGGACCATAGCAATGCTAGGGCTTTGTAGTGGGAGTGTCCCTATAGTTTTCTTTTCAGAGCTCACAGAGTGACTATTTTGCTTTCTATTGCGTTAGCAAATGCAAATTTGAGGTTTGGGGAGGTTTTGTCATAGGGCAATTTGCTCCTTTGCAGTCTCGTTCGTGATCCTATTTCGACAGCTGGGCAAACCAGTGACCCAGAGGCCAGGACAAATAGGGATCTGGGCTGGATTTTTGCTGGTTAGCTTGGCTTTTCATTATTTCTGTGCTTATCAGAATGAAGGGCAGAAGCCAGCAAATGGGTGTGTTTGGAGCTGCCAGAAGTGCTCCAAGTCGTTATGGAGCATTCAGGGCTGGGTGCTGAGCTTGTGCTCTTATTGCAAAAGTCCAGGCACTCTTTGTACTGTTCTGCAAATGTTGTGTGTGTGCCTCGGGATCCCCCGGGGCTGTCAGCGGTTGGTAAAGCATTGATCCTCTCAAACATAGCCTTGATAGTGCTGGGGACAGGGATTTGCTGATAAAACAAACGTAATGCTTGGCAATAATTGAAAATGCAAGGGAGTTCGTGGAGCAAAAGGTCTGTTTAAGGAATGAGATTTCATCTCAAAGTCAGGAGGCTTCTCCTTGGAGAAATCCTGACTTATGATGGAAATAAATATTGAAGGGGATGCTGGTAGGCTGGGGAGAAACTGCCGTGTAATGTACCTTCAGTCCAGTGTCCTTTCCATCCTAGCAACCTCTTTAGTGATTAACACCTGAGTGCTATACACAGGCCAGAACAAATTGCTTCGTAGAATCATGGAGGGCCTCAGGTTGGAAGGGACTTTAAAGTCCACCCAACACCAACGCCCTGCCATGGGCTGGTTGTCCCCACCAACTCAAGCTGCCCAAACCCCATCCAACCCTCCCTTGGGCACCTCCAGGGATTGGGCACCCACAACTTGCTGCTTACATCCATCCCCATTGCAGGCATCACTGGGCAGCCTCGAAGTAGAGCCCACATCTGGCAGGGGGCTACCAGTGTTGAGATGGGGGCAAAACTAATAAACAGTTTGTGTGCCTCTGTACAGATTGCAGTTACTCAACCTCCCCTTCTCGTTCTTATCTAATACCAGTACAAGGCTGGAGCCACTTTGATCCCCATCAGAGCAGAGACTAAACATTAAAGTGAATTATCCAAAGTTGTTCCTCATTAATCGACAGCTGCAGGCACTCTGAAACATCTGCCAGGATTGTTTTGACGTTCCCTTCGCTTCAGTGGCTGCACTGAGGCAGCAGAACAAATCAGAACACACCGTTGGTGCAGCACCACCTGGCCATGTTTCCTATCAGAGCTCCAGCAGTGCCAGTGGAAAAGCGAGATAAGGAAGAGAGAGATGGCAGTGGATGAGAAAATGATGTATTTTCAGGGTGAATGAGGAAAAGTGTCTCCTGGGAGGGGTGGGTTGGGGGCTGATGGTGTTGCTGGGCTCTGCAGGACTGCAGGCATCCACACACCACGCTGACTACAAGAGGGTTTTGCCATAGGAAAGTGCCATCTGAGTAGGACGTGGCCATCCCCATCCCCACGCCGTGCATCTGGAGGTTACATCAGCTAATAAAAATCAAAGGAAGCCTTCTGAAATTGTTAAGCTCGGCCCACAGTGCAAAAGTCTTCCTGTGGAGCCCTGATTGTTCAGGAGTATACAACATTTGCAGCTTGTCCAGCTGCCTGCCGTCCTCGGGGCTGCCGTGTCCCTTTAAGACTGGCACACGAGCTGTGTTCCAGTAATCCCTTCTCAGGGGCCTGCCCTGCAACGGGAAATGTGGGACAAGCAGGGTTTTGAGATTATCTCTTGCTCTGCAAAACTACTCCCTTGGTGCTTTAGAAAGAACTCGCTCCCACAGCAGGCAGGAGGCAGCAGCATCTGGCTGGGGCCACCACCCGCAGCATGACATGTCCCTTGTCCCCAGTGACACCCCGTGGGGTCATGACAGCTCACGTGTGTGTTCTGCCCTCTGTGCACCACATATGTGCACTCTGTGGCTGTCACCAAACCATCTGGTCACTGTCACCCTCAACAGAGATCGCATTTCGCTGCCTATTCCCCCACAGGGATGCGGTTACGTGATGCGATGGTGATGCCACCTTTGGAGGGAGGTTCCCACATCTTCCACATGGATCTTGTTTCGCACACCCTCGCACCAATGTGATTTTTGAGTCAAATATCCCACTTTGAAGTTTTTATTTATGGGCTTCCCTCAAAACCTCATTCCTGGGGTAGCAGGCAGAGCCCATAAGCTTTCCTGAGAGTGAGCTGCTCCATAGCACAGTGCACAACCTCCTGCAACCTTGTATCACGGAGATGCCAAGGCTTCTGCCTGGCTTAATGTGATGTAAGCCCAGCAGGGATGAGCCACACCTCCATGATTAAATGGAATGGGATCATCTGTACCAGCGGGAGGGCTTGAGATACTGTGTAGTTGACTGCTGATGGTCCAGAGCAGTGAAGATGCTTCAGGCATCCAGGCTCTGCTGGAATTATGGATCAACCAGAGGAGACCATGCTGGTGTGTATCCTGGAATTGGCAGTGTCTCCTGGCTGGCCACTTTAATGTTTGGACCAATCTGATGGCAAAACAGAGAAGGACAGGAAATGAAATCTTCGTTCAGCATCTCGCCTCTGTGTCTGCATCAGTTTGTTTGAAACCAACAAATTTGATTCAGATATGTTCTTGAATCAAACCTTAGCTGGTATCTAAGTGTTGTGTGGACTAAGTCAGAAATATGTGTACTGCTCCTGGACATGAGTACATCATCTTTTACTAAGCAAGGTAGGTGGCAGATAATGGTAGTATTTCATATTCATGCTAAAAAGGAATGAGAGAGAGGACAAGAGGACAGCCAACAAGGTGTTCTCACTTTCTTATTGCTCCACTTCCCACATCTCTGTCACGGTGCACTAAATCCCGTGCATTTAGCACCTGAGCTCCTTTATAAAGCAAAACCATACCCAGAATCCTGACTTTTGCTTCAGGATTTCATATAAGAAAATAAAATAACCTGGACTCAATAAGAAACTACATTCAAGACCAGGCTGGATGGGGCCTTGGGCAGCCTGACCTAGTGGTTGGCATCCCTGTCTGTAGCAGGGGGCTGGAACTAGGTGTTCTCCTCCAACCTAAGCCATTCTATGATCAACCAAGGGACAGCTCTTTAATACTGTAATATTGACATCCTTTATCCCTCTCTTGGTAACTTTTCCTGTGTGCTTTGCATGACTGACTGAGCACAGTCACTCCACTGATACATGGTACCTGCTGCTGTTCTCTCTCTTTGCTCTAATGGAAAACTGCATTAGTAGTCCTGGGCCTTATTAGTGATAAAATGCCGTCACAGAATGTCAGATCAAATACTCCCCTCTGTTCCTATCCTTTCCCCAGCCCCTGGAAAATGTCTGTTAGTTGACAGAACCAAGTAGGGTTTGGCAGATTGTTCCATTTGAAAAGATGGAAGGAAAATAATTCGGATTTCTCAGTCCAGCCCGAACAGAGCAGGGAAAGAGGGATAGAGCAGGAAAGCTGAAAATGATTACTCCCATAATTTGGAAAGAATGTTATATATATATGTTATATATGTGTAGAGAGAGAATGTTATATATATATATATATATATATATATATATAATTAAAAACAAAAACATCAAAATGCACGAAGGAGAAACCTTTCTCATCCTACTTCCTGTTGGTCTGCATAGGCCTTGCTGTTTTGAGAACGTGCCCCACTTCTCTTTGAAACACTGGGTGTAGGACGAAGCAAAGGCCCTTCTGAAGAGGGTCAGCCTGCCCTGCAGAGCAGGAGGTGTTTGTTTGCAGAACGGAATTAGAGCTGACAGTTCCAGCTTGGTTTTCCTTTCCTTCTCTTGGGGAGGATGGGAGTTACCAAATGCAAGGCTGTGAATGGTAGAAGCTAAATTTAAGCTAAGAGTGAAAGGGGAGAGGCTGGAGTACCTGTATTGATTGCCACTTTTGTTGCTTTTAATGAGGAGTTTTGCAAGAGCCTGTGATGGAGCCGGGTTTAGACCCTGGGTCTGCTTGCTCCTGGCATTGGTGCCCTTTTGCTCTGTGGCATACACCTGTATCAAGTCAGGCTGATCTAAAAGTTAGAGGGAAAAATGGGAAACAACCTAGCAAGGGGTGTTAAGCCATCCACGATTTTATCACATCTTTATCCTGGACTGGGAGAAAGGACTTTACTAAATCTTCTGTACTAAGTGTTGTCTTTGTGGTTGCATGGCCAGGTGGATGGTGTGGGAAGTATTGTCCTAATAGTGGTGGTGATGAGCAGTCATGCAGCATTTCTCAGAAGTGGAAGGATGTCTTCAGCAAATTCTAATTTGTGTCATTTCCTTCTGAGCACTGAACTCCACGCACGTGTTTAAGTACTGATATCTTATACAGATTGCCCAACAGCCCAACTCTTGTGCCAGTGCTGTGCTCTGCTGAGCCTGGAGCACGGTCCAGCTCTCTCTAGGCTCTATCTATTGTGACAGTCCAGGCCTTGGTTTCTTTCAAGAACTGTTCAATTTGTGGCATAAGTTGTAAAACACTTTTACTGCAACCAAAGGATTTTGGTGGAGTCTTGAAAGAGGGCGGCAAAAGGAGCACGAGGAAAGTCTCTTCTTCTTGATTTTAAGACCAAAATGTAGAATTGATAATCTTACTGTAGGATCTTAGCAATTTCCCTGTTCGGTGCGTGCTCTATCCCACATTGCCCTCTAGTGAGGACATTTCAGAGTGTATAAAGCGCTGGTGTGCAGGATTTTTTTCTCTGTTCCTTATCTTGCCCTTGGTTCCACGCACTTGGTTCTGTGTTCTTGCTTGTATGTGACACTGCTTCACCACCACCACCTGCAGTGGTGGTTCTGACAAGTATTAGAATTGGTCCCTCTTGTTCTGCCTGCACCAAACAGCAATGTCACTGTGCCCCCAGGTCTCTGAAGCTGTTGAACACTTACAGAAAGCCATCCAGCCACAATTAATAAGTTTTAAAAAAGAGAAAACGTATATCTGCTGCCTTTGGAGAACCAGTCATGCCTGCCTGATCCCATCTCTATGGTGTACACTGCATCCAACATGCCCACACGTGCTTGACAGTAATTACACATAAATTCATAATTAATGCACAGTTATTGAAGAAACACCTAATCTTTGCTTGCCAGACTAATAGACATGGCCATTTCTCTGCCAGATTATATCTGTTAAAACAAAATTCTTCGACTCCCAGTAACAGAGTGGGTGGCCTGGGGAGCTGGGGTGATCTGTACCATCACCCAGCCCTTGATTCAATGATAGACACTAATGCCACCTAGTGACCAAAAAAAAATATGGGCAAGGTTGCCAGCCAGTAAATCTGGTTGCCCAGAGCCCCATCCGATATGGCCTTGAAGGTCTCCAGGGATGGAGCATCGCTCTGCATAGTAAAAATGGAGTTATTTTTTGACCACACCATCTTATTCTGCTTGGCTGAGCTGTCAGCAGCAGGTGTGGTTTGCATTGCAGTGGATTGGTGATCTCCTGGGAATGTTTTGTAGCTCTGCTCATTTCTCCAGCTTCTGAGAACTGCACAGAGTTAAATTAAAGGTTTCCTGTTAAGGAACTTGAGGGCTGAGTTATCGGTGTTATGTGCCTTATGCACACACCAAGATGCTGGGCAGCACCCACAGGGAGGTTGGAGGGAGGCGTGGATTGTATCCTTGCTGGAGAGGTAAAGCAGTCTGATGTGATCAGGCTTCTTCATGGAACATCCCTGCACTCCCAGAGCCGCTCTCCTCACTGCTCAACCCAAAGCAAACAAGCAGGTTTCACTCCACACTGTTCAGAATTCCCTGTGATTTCTTCAGAAATCCACTTACGAGGTCCCTTAGGGACTTTGTGTTGTTTCTGCATCCCATGCGAAGGTGCTAAATATGTTTCTGTTGTCTAATTTACAGATGCTGTGTGTTATCTCTACTGCTTCTTTCTCTGGATTATCCTTGTGTCCCCTGCCTTTCTGCCCTGGATAATTGGGAGTTGGCAATGTGCCTGTAGCCTTCCTGTTCCAGGGCCAAAATGGGAATGAGAATAAATGCTCTAAATATTGTATTGAAGCAAGTAATTGGCTCACAAAAGCTCTGCAGGAGCAGTAAGCCTTCACAAGAGCTCTGAATAGCTGTATGTCTTGG